>NW_026055515.1:0-443309 GCF_023757995.1 Alternaria metachromatica | reverse complement strand
GTGAGATCGCATCGTTGAGATATCGCCCGAGAGACGAGAGATATCTCAACGATGCGATCTCACACGCTCTTCTCTACGAATACCTTCCCATATCCAAAAGTCTAAAAGTCTATCGCTCCACAAACCACCAAGCTCCCCAGCTCATATAACGCCTCCAAAACACACCACCTCTAATTAACAACCCTCTTCATCTGCGCCGCCTGCCTCGGCTCAATAAACAGCGCCTCCGCCTCCGTCAACACAACACCCTCCTTCTCCTCACTCCCCAGCGTCATCAACCGTCCCTTAACCCATGCCTTCCTGCCCTCAACCTTCGTCGTTTCCGCCCTTAACACAACAATCTGCCCCGCCATACACGGCGCCTTGTAGTCGATCTTCAAACTCGCCGTCACACCCACTTTATTCGGCAGCGCGGGGAAGCAGCATCGTGCTAGTCCTTCGTCGAGGAGCGTGGCTAGTAGGCCGCCGTGGACGATACCTGGGTGGCCGCACAGCGCTTCACCGAGGTATTGCAGTGATACGAATTCAGAGCCGTCGGCTGTGCTGAATTGGATCGGTGGGACGGCGATTTTATCCGGGCCGAGTAGTGTGCCTCCCGTCAGGTTCTGTGCGCGTAGACCCTCTGGTATCTTGAGATGCGGCCTTGAGGCAATGTATTTGGGGTCCTCCAATAACGACTTTGTGAGGGGATGCTCGAATATGCTTCGTTCTATCTCGGCAATGGCTTCTGTGCTGGGCTGAAAGAGTTCGAGGGTTTCGGCGTCGGTGGGCGGGTTCGCGAGATCTTGGAGGGAGGCCATGGCGGGGAAACCGGCGATTACGAAACCGCTGGTGAGGGTGAGGAGGGTGAGAGCGAGGGCGATGGGGATGCGGATGTAGATTGGTCGTTTGGGGAGTTGGGATGAGGAATTGGGTGGTGGCGGTGGTGGTGATGTGTGTTGTGAGGTTTGCGATTGTTCTGCTGCTATGGAAGTATTAGTTTACTAAATTCTTCTTTCTCGAGTCTTCCATATCTTTAAGACATAGATGTCGAGTTGAGACGGGATTGGGATAAAACTTACAAACACTACTCGTCCACCTAACAATCCGTATCCTATCTTCCAACCCACCCCCAGCAGGCCCTCTCCGTCCTTTTATACAACCCGGGCGGACTTCGCGCAGCGGGGCCAATGCTCTGTATGCCCCGAAACCTAACACTCTGCTGCGACCCACATGCCCAGATAAGGCAGACCTTGCGGATATCATACTTACGTAGTCAGCGCCTAGAATCTCGCGGCAGAGACTTTTTTTCTGGCTAGGCTGGACGGAAGTCGGTGAGCACGTTGGTAGCTGGTTAGTTAGTACAGTCGGAGGTTCCGCGCATGCGCGCGTTCGGTCCCTGAGCTCGGACGCTCTGCGGAATAGGAAGTGCCGAGGTTCAGAGGGTGGGATGTTGTTGGCTGCAAGGGCGAGGGAAATTTGGGACAATGGTCGCCAAGATGGTGACTATTCATGGGTTTTGTCATGTTGTATATTGGCACCTCTTAGTACGTACTTCGGCCGATGATGATGAAATGGTTCATGGCATGGGTGCCCCTTTACTTTGAACGGGTTGCCGCCAATGCCCGCATACATACGATGTTGACCAGAGAAGCTCCCCTAACCTACAGTCAGAAGACTTCACAAAATGAAAAACATAGCTCGAGACGAAGCTTCATGTGTGAATCGAGATTTGATTACCTCAGTCCTGTCCTTGGAAACTTGTTCCACTTGCTTTACACGTGGTATTTCCACTCCACCAATCCATCAAATCATCATACTATACATACAGAGTAGAGAAGTGCGTCATGTAGAACGCCATACTCATCTACGGCGTCCGTCTATCCACTTCCATGACCCAGGTGACGAAACATAATAACCCCATATAGAGGCCAGCCAAGGACTACAAAGAAAGAGCAACAACTGTCTTTTTGGACGCCAAAGATGCAGCAAGAACATGACCACCAACATTAAGGTGCGGTGAGAAGGTAGTGTAATCGTACAGGGTGGAACGCGGAGGCAAAGAAAAGGAGATTAGTGACGACTCGCTCAGTAGTAATCCCTGGCACTCTTCTGCAGTTCGATCAACCTCCATCCTCGTGTCTCGGGGTTGTTGACGTCTTCTGGTATCCGGGTTACACCGATGGCGTATGTGACTTGCTGGACCTTGTCGTCCATACCGGAGGCCAGTTCTCCAGACTTGGCGTTGCGGTAGACGTGCACTTCTTGGGTTCTGCAGGTAAGGATGAAGACGGGGATCTCTCCTGGCTCGAGCAGTTTTGCGTTCAGGACATCGACACCACGGATGTCGACAATCTTTCCGTCAGACCTTAGGCCAGCGGCCTGGTATTGTTGCATCAGCGCTGCGTATACTGAGTATTGCGCTGCTGATAGCCACTCCTTCAGGACGGCAATGTCGCCCTTGACGTATGCGTCCAGGACTTCTGGGAGTATGTATTCGCGCATTTCAGTCAGGAAGGGCTCCATTTGGAAGTTGGGATCCATCTCCCTGAATCTCTTGATGACCATGGCCGTCTCGTTTTCGGCGAAGAAGCCAGTGATGCGGTCGGAGATGCTACGAGCGGTCTCGATGATGGCGTTGTCGGACTCCCTGTAGACGGTCTTCATGTTGAAGAAGCCTTGGGCGAGCTTGGAGTTGTCCTTCCATTCTCTCCAGACTTCCTTGTACTTGGCGTCCTTGTGAAGGGTGACGTTTGTGCCAGCACTGCTAGTTGTTAGTCAAAGATCATGATGTCCTGAGATGTTTCTTACTTTGGATCTTCCTCCATTGGGCCCAAGGGTTTGCCGCCAGTTCGTTGAAGCTCGTTGAGTTCGCGCAGCTCACGCCTCTTCCTGCGCTCCTCCTTCTCGACCCAACCACCGTATCTTGACGAGCTGCCATCGTCGATGGTCTCCTTCACGGCCTGGAAGGCCTTGGTCTGGCGCACTGGCCGAGTTGCGTATTCAAGTCCGGTACCAGTAACCCTCGCAGCAGCACGAACACCCTTGACGGGCATAGTGTCCCATGTCCACGCCGCACCGTGACCAACAGCTGATGCCGTCGCCTTCAATGCCTCCGTAGTCTTTGTCTTGGCAGCCTCAGAGATCTGGCCGGCCTTCTGAACGTTTGGGTTCTGCTGGAAGTCGTGCAGCGCACCACCCAACTGCTTTGTACCCTCGTTCCAGTCTTTCGAGGCCTGGAACTCTTGCTTCAAGGTCTCGGTGAAGACCTGCCATGGTGTCTTGTCGCCGTGGGGTGGAGGTGGGGGCGCATCCTTCTTCTCTTTCTTCTGGCCCTCTTCGCCCTCCTTCTGTTCACCAGCTTCCTCCTCTCCTTCCTTCTTCTCCTTGGCTTCCTCGCCCTCTTTCTTTGCCTGGTCGCCTGCAGCCTGCTCTGAGGTGCTACCCTCCGAGGCTGTTGATTTGGTGGGTTCAGGCTCTTGGTCCTTTACGTCTTTTTGCTTTTGCGCTTGCTCGTATAGGGCGGGCCGAGAAGAGAAGTGGCGGGCGTATGCGGATGACGTGCGGAAGAGGACATCTTGGGGCAAGAATTCGCTGCGGAGGAAGCGTTGGGAGGAGGGTGTAGATGTGGACGGTAGTGACGTGCGTGTGGAGGAGACTTGCGATGTTCTCGGTAGTGTTGATATCCGTCTATACGCTGCAGCTCTTCCGTATGCGCTTGCAGGCGTAGCAGCGGCGGGTTGTATGCTCCATCGCGCAGTGGCGGCAAATGTGTTTGCTGTTTGGGGCCTCATGCTCTGGACTTGAACGCAATTGGATCTGGGTATTAAATTGAAGTAGGACCGGCCCAAGCAGTGAGCGTTGGAAGGTGGGCGCGGCGAAGGTGGGTGAGAAGCATCGCCATCTTTTTCCGAATGCCAAGCCAGCCTCGCAACCTTCTGCGACTTTCTAGCAAATCGCTGCATCCCCGAACCTCAATCGGGGCATCTACCGCCTTCAACATGGCCGGCAACACAACTCTACAGACGTTTCGATCCCTCACATGCTCAATCCGCTCATCATGTCGACACACGCAACCCCTGCGACCGTTTTCGCACAGCACACGAGTCCTCGCTGCAACTCCTCCCTCCTTCCGCAAGAGGCCTGAGAAGAGTCTCGACCAGCTGCTCAGCAATGTAGATGAGAATTTCAGTGGCGCAGCCCCCAATCCATACAATTTCATACCCGGCCAAAACCCAAACGACGCTTCTTTCAAGAACCTCGCGCCGCGCGAATGGGACGAAGACGACAAACACAAACTCCACGTTTACGCCACCAAGCACAACACACACCTGTGTCTGACACAGCCAAACCGAAACCCACTGATCTCGGTATCTTGCGGAAACATCGGCTTCAGGAAAGCGGGGCGCGGAACATACGATGCAGCCTATCAATTGGCCGCCTTCCTCATGAACCGAATCCAGGACAAGGGCCTGCTGCCGCAGATTCAGAAGTTGGAGTTGATATACAGAGGGTTTGGCGCAGGCAGGGAGGCAGTCACAAAGGCGATATTGGGTGCTGAGGGAAAGAGGATACGGCCGCTGATTGTGAAGCTGGCCGACTCGACGAGGTTGAAGTTTGGTGGTACGAGGAGCAAGAAGCCGAGGAGATTGGGTTAGAGACTGCTTGTCGAGCACGTAGGAGCGGAAGCAGACGAAGTGTACGATGATAGTAGGGTTCACAGGCGTCATGGGTAGAGGCTATGAGCACTTGGGCATGCATCACAAGAGCAGTGTATGGTGGCCAGGGCATATCAGACCAATTCAAGAGTCATGTCAGATTTTTCGGCAGTGGTGCCCTTTCAGCGGGTGGAATAGTCCGACCACTAGAATCCGTTTCCGCGATGTTGACAAGCCTGGGTGCAAGATTTCCAGCCTCATACCTAATAGGCCCTCTTGCGCTTCCTTGATCACCACGACTACTTCCAGCAGAATAGCCCGCGTTTTCCCAGCCCCTTGCTTCCTCAGTTGTCCGATGGCGTTCTCGTTCTCGATCATGACGTAGCATCGACGCTCCTTCGTCTTCGAACTCTTCGTCAAGCAACTCTCCATCAGCAGTATCATAATCCGGTGGCGCTATCCATTCCCGTGGTACAACGCATGGTAGAGCGACGCCGATGCTAGCGGCACGATTCAGATAGCTCGGCGCTGGGCGACCCGTGAGCCTCTCGCAGAGGTAGGACGTGAAGTGGTTGCAGTTCTTCGTGAGGAGGTTGTACGATGTCCCTTGGAACTCGTGTGAGGCCTGTGATCATTAGCTAGTTTCTTAGAAATACATATGTCCTTTGCATACCTCTTGTATGATAGCCTCTAGCTCTTCTTCAGGTCGGAAAGAGAAGCCATGTAGGATTGCCTGCTTGAACGTGCCACCCGGGGGTTCTTGCCCAGGCTTCGTCCAGTACACGCCTGTCAAGTCCCGCCGGTCATGTCCGCCATAAGCATATTCCCTGTCGCCAATAACAACACCTGTGTGGAGGAGAGAGCTGCCAATCGCCCAGAGTACAGTCGCGACCTTGCCGGGCGGTAACAGGTCATAGACGTGTATGGAGACCTCGGTTCTCTGCAGCGACAGCGTGGTCCTATGTTGGCTGGAACTTTTGCGCGACGGTTTGGGACGGGTAGAGGATGACATTGTCTATGGCTGTAGTAATGTATGTACAATCGAGTGTGGTTTGTATTGGGGTAGGTCTCTACGTCGGTACCGAATAAGAAGGGTGGGGTATCATGGACGCTGTTAAGGGACGATGAGTGGTACGAGGTAGTGGTACAATGACGGCAGGGCGGAGGTCAGTGAATGGGGCCAGCCCTGGGAGTAATATGCGGAGGGACAGGTGTGGGGGAGCAGATGGAGATGGAGGTCGTTGTAGCCATGACCGCCGGTTTGGCGCTCTCGAGAGCTGGAGACGCGGCTTCGGCGCTTGCTGCTTCGAGCAAGCGCCGCACGGACGCCGCCCTAGCCACATAAACTTAAGAAAATTCGATTGGACTCGCTGCACCGTCAATTAACCCAGGAAACGCAGGAGAGCGGCTGCTAGGTAGCTCTCCCACCCCTCTATTTCATCACGCCCCCCACCAGGCCTCTTACCTTTTCTTTCTCTTCTCTGATACCCACTTTTTACAACCCGGCAGCAAGCACTGCCTGCTTTTTCCCAGCCTCTTTGCACTCTTCATCTTCCCCCACCAAATTTTTCCTCTCCTTCACTGCTGCTCGCACCTACGCGTCCGCGCCCAAGAAGAAAAAGATGCCTCCCAAGAAGCAGGTCAAGGAGGAGAAGCTCCCGCTCGGCAGGCCGGGAAACAACCTGAAGACTGGTATCGTGAGTGAGAGCCCTCCCTAGCTGGTCTTGTCGCGTTCTCACATTAACAGTGATTGCCAGGTTGGCCTAGCGAACGTCGGCAAGTCGACGCTCTTCCAAGCCATCACCAAGTGCTCCCTTGGTAACCCCGCCAACTTCCCATATGCCACCATCGACCCAGAAGAGTCGCGCGTCATCGTCCCAGATGAGCGCTTCGACTGGCTAGTGGAGCACTACAAGCCCAAGTCGGTCGTACCTGCCCACTTGACCATCTACGATATTGCTGGTCTCACGCGCGGTGCTTCCACTGGTGCTGGTCTCGGTAACGCTTTCTTGTCGCACATCCGCGCCGTCGATGCCATCTTCCAAGTCGTCCGATGCTTCGACGATGCCGAGATTATCCACGTTGAGGGTGACGTCGACCCCATCCGTGACTTGGACATCATCGCCGAGGAGCTGCGCCTGAAGGACATTGAGTTCACCGAGAAGGCACACGCTGCGCTTGTCAAGGAGACAAGGAGAGGCGGTCAGAGTCTGGAGATGAAGAAGCTCAAGGAGGAGCAAGCCACAGTTGAGAAGGTCCTCGAGATGCTCAAGGACGGCAAGGATGTCCGGAAGGGCAACTGGTCGCCCAAGGAGGTATGTACATCTCACTTCCTTTCCCTGCACACCCTGTTACAAGATGACAAAGAGCGATTGCTCTATAATCCCAGCTCTCTGATGGCCCATTAACGCTGGGCTATTCTGAAGTGAAGTCCTTCTCTGATTAACAACACCCCAACCTCGTTACCTACATGGAATACCTTTCGCAAGCTTGTACTAACAGTTTGCTAGGTCGAGCACATCAACCCTCTCTTCCTCCTCTCCGCCAAGCCCGTCGTCACTCTTGTCAACCTGAGCGAGAAGGACTACATCCGCCAGAAGAACAAGCATCTCCCCAAGATCGCCGAATGGGTCAAGACCAACGCCCCCGGTGACCCAATCATCCCCATCTCCGTACAGCTCGAGGAGCGCATCGCGGTCATGTCTGACGAGGAGGCCGCCGAAGAGCTCAAGAACCTCGGTACCAAGTCGGCGCTGCCCAAGGCCATCCAGGTCATGCGCAAGGCCCTTCAACTTGGTAGCTTCTTCACAACTGGTACCGACGAAGTCCGACAATGGACAATAAGGACTGGCACCAAGGCGCCACAAGCTGCTGGTGTCATTCACGGTGACTTTGAGAAGACCTTCATTCAGGCAATCGTATACAACTACGCGGTGCTGAGGGAAGAGGGTGATGAAGCCACTTGCAAGGCAAAGGGCAAGATCATGACCAAGGGCAAGGACTACGTTGTCGAGGATGGTGATATCCTCCTCATCAAGGCTGGTGCCGCGAAGGCATAGACAGCTTGATGAGTCTTGGTTATGTGTGTATGTGTTTATGATCTACATGCGCGTCTTATGATGAGCTATATGAAAAGCAGCTAGACTGCCCTGAATGAATGAGAATAAACATGACCACGAAGAAATCAACTTTTCCCCATGCTGTGATATGTGACTACTCTTCTATTCTAACATGTTACGCAAAGCTGGAAGACTATTTAGTAGAAGCCTTCACTCAGCTCCTTCCCACCCCTCGGTCAATCTACCTACTTCGCCTTACCCTTCGTCTCAACAAGCATCCAGCTATTCCCACAGACACAGTGTTTACTCAAGCCCAGCAAGTACTGAGAATGCGCAGGAGTATACCCCGGCAACCCCGGCACAACATCCTCCATACAAGCACCACACCTCGTACACTGCTTGAGCAAATTCTTCTTCCTCCTGCTCTCTCCATTCGCCCCCGCACTTTGAATACTATCACTCCTGCTGCGATTCCCGCCACCCGTCGCTGACCCCACAGGATGCGTCCACGTGCCCGTGCCCCGAATAATCATCTTCTGACACACATCCACCACATGCGTGTCGTGCCAATACCTTGCGCGCTTTGAGTCTGTGAACCCTAACCACGTGGTATCGAAGAACATGAGTCTGCCCATGTCGAGCTTATCCGCGAGACAAACTTGCTGCGTCGTGCTCTTCCAGAGGTAATCCGTCACAAGGCGTTTAGCCACTGGAAAGAGGATGTCTGGGATTTTTCCGAGGAGGAGTTCGCGCTCGATGCTGTTGCGTTGCATGTCCGTTAAGTTACGCTGCTTGTACGTGCCGCGGACGTGGCTCTGTGTCTCGGTGAGCAGCTGTTCGTAGTAGCGGTAATCGAACGGGATGTCAGTTATAGCAGCATAAAGAGGAGCGTATAGTTTCTTTGCTTCAGGTGTCTGGGGCGGTGCATTGGGGTTCCCGGCTGCGGCGTTGGGCAGCGTAACGTAGGCTGCTGCGCTGCGCGAGAGCCACGCAATAGGTTGGAACCAGAGTTTCATCATGGCGCGGGGGAAGGCGGACAGGATGAGGAGGAGCGCGGGTTTGTTGAGCTCACGGATTTTGGCCTCAAGGACGGGACGCGTGAGGTCTGCTGGGGGTATGTCGGATAGGGCGCGGCCGAGGGCGAAGAGATCATCTAGGATGTAGGCCATGAAGTGCATTGTCCATCTGCAGGTTCCGATCATTTGGGGGACGGCTTCGGGTCGGAGGTTGCTCTTCGATGGGTCGCCGTGGAGGCGGACGATGGTGGTCAGGGTTTGCGTGACAAATCTGATGTTGATGAGTTGCCAGGCCATCTTGCTGCTCAGAGAACGGTCGATGTTGCCTTGGAGGCCGAGGATGTTCATGGCTGAGAGCGTCTTGACGAAGAAGGGGCTGCGGCCGAGGAGAAGGAAGTGGTTGCTTGATGTGTCGTCCACGCCACAGTCGATGTTGACTTGGAGTCCCTCGAAGAGCAGGTTGATGAAGTCGTGTTTACGCTTGTCGCTGAGGGAGCTGACAAGAGCGAAGATGTCGTCGCTGGAGTAGTATTGATTTGCCGCTGATGACGACTGTAAAATGAGTGCTGCGAGAGCGGCGGCATGGCGGGGATCATCATCGTCTGATGAGAGGGTGCCGTGGGAGTACTCCATAGAGCGCAGCTTTGGGCTACCATCCAGTTGCATACATACCGCCAAGCAGTGGTTGGGTGATAGGGCGACATGTAGCGAGGGTTCGGCGTGCTGGAAGACGAAACCAGCTTGTAATAGCGAGTTCACAGTGTCAGTATTGCCATCTGGCATGACTATCTCCATGGTCGATCGCTTCCTGAACTCGATAGCCCCATCGCTGTACGTGAATGCCAGAAGCATGCTGTACCATATCGGGTAGAATCCTAATACGACAGCATGCAATGAGAAGTCAGGCTGTCTCTTTAGAAGGAACGTGTTTTGTGCAGATACCGAGCTTACGCTCTTCTTCTTTGATGTCACCTGATCGAGGCTGGAATGGAGCTGACTGTGTTGCTCTTGATGCACCTGCCATTTGACGATGATGCTGTACCGCGTTTCTTGCGGGTTCAGATCATACGAGATCGGGTTCGGTGGCTTACAAAATATGGCTTGAATGGTGGGCACCGAGCCGTCATCCTGCTCGGGCGTAACGGGAAGGAAGTTGAGATGTGTTAGTTGAGCGGCAGCCGCACCTCTTGATGCTGTGCCGTGGCCCAGGTCGTCATTCGCAAGCTCAACGGGGTTGCAATCATCTTCCAAAGCGATCAATGAGACTTGGATGGTTGGCTTCTCGAATGGACCGGCGTTTTGGCTACGCTTGTCGGTTGGTACATTCCAGATTGTCTCAATGCGATATAGATGCAACCGCCTTTTGACGTCGTAGGCAGCCAGTAGAAGGGTGTTATCTAGAACATGTTAATTTAATAACATCAAAGCGTACAGAAGACCGTACCGTTGTTCGACGTAAAGGCTGCGTGTGTGAAGGACTCCTTCGTTGATATCATAGGCCCTAATTGAGCGGAGACTTCTTGCCAGCTGTTGTCAATCTGCTGGAAGCGAAGCTTGATCTCGCCATGTCTCTTCAGATATATGAAGCATGCTTTGCCTTCTACAGGATGGTGCGCATTGTTGAACATGTGCTGTTTGATATTCCACTTCCATTTGCCTTTTTCTTGCGAAGCTGACCAAGCAATGAGATTCTGGATGAACATTAGAAAGAGGCCTCCGAGCATCCGAGAGACCTTACCTTTTGCGCGTATGGTAGGATCGCAAGCCAATGCATGCCTACCACACCATCTACTTCGGACTCTGGATGAGCTACTTCCGCTCTGGTGAAATGCATGCGGTCCAAGGCCATGGCGCATGAGAAGACCATTACTCGACCTGCTTCGTCCATGACAGCGAGATCGTTACCCAGGTGACTCCATGAGAGATGGGTCAAACGAAAGATCTCGCGGCCCTGTGGGAATTCGAGTGGGACGTTTCTTCCGAGATCCCATTTGCCAGATTCAGGATCTCGTGAAAAAATCTTCAGGTGGACAGAGTAGCCGTCTGGACTTATGTACGCAACGCATCCATTCTTGGACCATGATATCTTTCTATTACCTGTTAGTTAAGCTGGCAGACTTACCCAAGGCTCACTTACTGGCAACAGCCGCTAGACGCTAGCTCATCGATGCGCCCGTCGAGCCCTTTCACTGGCGGTGTCGTATTGATAGACTGTATGTTGACATGTTCTGAGTCTCCGAAGAGATCGTCCACATCCATGTTATAACTGGCGCCGTCCATTGTGGTGAGATAGCTGCGCTCGGCGGCAGGTCGGCTGAGAGGTGAGATCAGTCGAAAAACAAGAGGTGGGAAACAACCCCGCCAAGAAAGTCGCACGAGACAAACACGAACAGATGACGAGCGAATCGTCGGGTATCACAGAGAATACAAAGAAATGAGGCACGAAATTCAAGACAGAGACGGACGTGGAGAGGGTCGAGGGTTGATGAGGCTGCGCCCCGGTTGTCTGGGATCAGTTGCGGCAGTAAGCGATGCAGCTAACGATGACTAGCGCGGTTCCATCTGGTGTGCTGTTCGTGAGAGCTTCGCGCACAATCGTCATCCCGGGCAGTCATCCTTCCCAGAATGCTGATGAAGGTTATCGCAAGCGCTCAGAATGTAGTGCAATAAGCTCAGGATGCTTATGCGACTCCGGGATTCCGACGGTCAAATAAGCGCATCGCGCCGATCTCTATGAACCTGGGAGGGGTTGCATGCGCTGTGGCTGTCACGAAGAACATGGCATCGTGCCGTCCAGTGGGAAGCATGACGAGCGAAGACTTGCTTCAGAGCTCGCTGTCGTACCCTATGTACACGGCTTAACATGCTCCTTCCACGTCTACTACTTCAATGATGCTGCCGTTCAGATAGTGCCATGTTCGGCCCAGCACAGACATGCCGCAAACGTAAACAGGTCGAGTGTTTAGGTTCTGTTCTTGGCACACCTACCCGGCGCCCATGGTTGTCCAGGTCAACCAGCGCTCGCCCGTCATCGCATCCACCGCCAACCTCTGCACCCTTCACACCCCCCTTCACCACCGCCCACAAACGCGTCTATTCCAGACGCGCGCCTGCCTGCCCTTTCTTTATCGCGCCTTCACGAAGCGTCACAATGATCTAGCGTACCTTCCCGATCTGACGGTTCTCGAAGGGGACCAAAACGGCAGCAGCGGCAGCACGGCAGCGACGACCGACAGCCCCCAACCTACGCCCTCCGCACAATCACGATCTCCACACACTCTCCGTACGCGGCATATCTCGAACAAATACTGAGAAATTAATGCGGAATTCTACCGTGTTAGTCAAGCTACAAAGAACCTTGTGGTACTAGACGCGCCGGGTCCCTGAAAGCCGCCAGGCGCCTTGCGTTCGACATTGAACCTCCCTCGCGACACACGGCTGTCACTGCCTACTGCTGTCCACCCCACAATCCCCACGGCGCTCCTTCACCATGGCTTACAACGCGCTAAACAACGAGCCCAGCTCGCCCTTGACCGAGATTTCGGATTCAGATCTCTCTATTCTTTCTCGGTCGCCCACTCCACCAGCTGAGCTTAACAAATCCTTCGCTCAACGTCGCGCATACATGTCCCCATCCTCCTCGCGACGCTCATCCGCCAAGACGTCACCCGCGCCCGAAGACATGCCTTCTCCCCCGTCCAGCAACGACGACAACCCGCGTCCAGTAAAGAGGAGGAAGACGGCAGAGCCCAAGGAGCGCACGGCAGAATACCTTGACCTCTCCAGGTCCGACGTCGAACAAGACGAGCTACCACAGCTGCAGCGCTTGCTGAGCGTTCTGCACAAGAAGCGCAAGATTGTGGTTATAGCAGGTGCAGGCATTTCGGTTTCGGCTGGCATTCCCGATTTCCGATCAGCTACTGGCCTCTTCAACACGCTCAAAAAGGAGCACAAGCTCAAGTCCTCTGGCAAGGACCTCTTCGACGCGTCTGTTTACCAGGATGACACGTCCACGTCGACATTCCACGACATGGTGCGCACGCTGTCCCAGCACACGAAATCTGCGCAGCCCACCGCCTTCCACCACCTTCTCGCGACCCTAGCCCAAGAAGGGCGTCTCATGCGGCTTTACACCCAGAACGTCGACGGCATAGACACCTCATTACCCCCTCTAAGCACAACGGTGCCTTTGCCCAAGAAAGGACCTTGGCCCAAGACTGTCCAAGTGCATGGTGGTCTGGATTACATGGTGTGCTCCAAGTGTCAGAAGGTGGAGCCTTTCGACGCCGAGCAGTTCAACGGGCCTAGCCCACCACCCTGCCCAAGCTGTGTGGAGAACGACGAGATCCGCCAAGTCGCAGACAAGCGCAGCCACGGCATTGGCCGCCTGCGTCCTCGTATGGTCCTCTACAACGAACATAATCCTGATGATGAGTCGATCGGTTCTTGTGCGTCCTATGACATGCGCATGAGGCCAGACGCTGTTATCGTGGCTGGCACCACGTTGAAGGTCCCCGGTGTGCGGCGCATCGCCCGCGAGATGTGCAACATTGTTCGCGACCGGAAGGATGGAGTCACGGTCTGGCTGAATAACGACCCGGAGCCGATGGGTAAAGATCTCGAGGACAAGTGGGACCTAGTAGTCAAAGGTCCTTGCGATGAAGTCGCGCGCCATGCTAATATGCGACGATGGGACGACCCCATGGACTATAAGACAGTCACAGAAGAGGATCTCAACAAAGTCAGGGAGAAGCAAAGAGCAGAGGTCATCATCGGAACTCCTCGAAAGCCTGGTGTCCTACGCAATGCAGGCCAGCTCACACCTGGACAGAGCCCCCGCATATTACCACTATCGTTTAACAAAGCGGAACCAGACACCCCGTCCAAGAAAGGCACAAAGAGGAAGGCAGACGCGAAGGCAGACGGGCAAATGGATCTGTTCGGCAAGCCCGCAACCAAAGCACCCGCAAAGAAGCCGAAAGCACAGCCAAAGAAGGCAACAGCAGCAAGCAAGAGCAAGGCGGGCAAGAAGGAGCCGAAGAAAGAGGCTCCCGCCATCAACAACGTCTTCAAGGCTACAAAGGGCGGCGCCAAACCTACCGGCAAGCCTCTGGCCAAAGCATCTGATCCGGCCCTTACCATTATCGAGTCAAAGTTCAACGAGCAGACGCGGCTCAATCCGAAGGAGAACGCCAGCGACACGATTCACATCGAGAAGCGACGGACTCCATCGACCCCCAGGAAGCCAGCAAGACTGACCAAGATAAAGTCAGATTTTGTGTTCCAGCCTGTTTCGAGTGCAGATAGCCGCAACAACCACTCACCGAAGCGACCACCAATCGAAAGCTTCACACCTACAAAGGACCGTACACCCAGTGCTCAAATTCAGGAGGAGATGGCATACGCGCATGCGACGTCGTCTACGAGTGATTCTCGTCCTTCATCCTCGGGCAGCGCACAGCGGCACATCATCGAGAGTCCAACCGGCCCGGTACCCAAAAACATGAATCACCTTCTCTGCTAGCGAACTGCATTTCTCGGCGTTGGCGGGCTTTCTTTTCCAGACAGACGCCGTATCTATGTGCGCGGTGCATTGCATGAGAGGCGTTTGCGGTTTTTCAAATGTACAGTTGAGGTGTCAGTTGTACCAGTACTTTTCTCATTGTTGGACATGCATATCTTACCTTTTGGCTGCATGATACCCCGATGAACTCCTGGTAGAGGCAGATCGGACGCTTTGGCGTCCTTATTCAGCGTAGTGTAGTGGTTCCGATGATAGTTGAAGGCTTAGGCCTCTGTTGATATTCGTGACAAATGCGAGATATTTACTATTATCTGGTGTTGAGACAATCTATTGATCTTTGTGATAACAGTAACTTGAATGAACTTTCAGCGTGTGACTGCAACTTTCTCTTCTACACCTGGAAATAATCTTGAGTGCCCTAGATATTGTGCCTCCCTTGCGCGCCTTCTTCAGGCTGGCGCCTTGGCGCTTAATTCGGCCTGTGCACATTGGCTGACGACCACTTCTCGACCATTCATTGTTCATGCATCTGCACCTTGGCGAGATAAAGGTGCACCCTTTGTTCTAGGCGGCATCGTTCGGCAATCACCAGTCTCGCAACGAATTCACTCAGTTGGAACAGGTCCAATCGACATCTCAAGCTTGTCAACATCTACACGCGTCGACGTGTCTTGAGAGACTTTACATCTAACCCTTACAAAACAATCCAGTAAGAAGGAGCTGGGACTTCAGGTCATGGCCTCACCACTTACCGTGCGAAACTTGACGCCTGTCACTCTTTCGATTCAGCGTGTGGAGCGGTTTGAGGACCCAAATACGTTACAGTCCAAAGCGAGCGGGTACTTCCTAGGTGCTCAAAGCACCCCATCAGCGGCACCCACTTCACCTGAACTCAGCAGCCATGCACAGAGCTTCAATGATCAAGATCTTGAAACTGTCTTGCAGCCGTTCGAGTCGTATACTTTGACGTTTGCAAACTCGAAGCAGTCCAACGCATCTACACTATCAAACCCAACCCTGCGTCTCACCATCCAGACTTCCAATGGTGAACGCCAACGGATTGATGCGCACCCGTCATATACTCAAAAGTCAACACAGTCGTTTACCCCACTATCTGCAGATTCCTCAACAACCTACAAAGCCCTCTTTCACCCATCGACACCAGTCCCCCATCTCTCGATCCATGTCAACCACCTTCCAAACTACTCTTCGTGGATGGGCTCATTACCAGATGATCTACCTCTATCAGCTATAAGCATCCCCGGATCGCACAACGCACACACGCATTATCGAGCCCTCCCATCTGTTCGATGTCAGGTCCACGATATCAAGGCACAGCTAGAAAATGGTATCAGGTTCTTGGACATACGTGTACAGCCAACACACGCGACGGATGCATCAAAGAAAGACCTTTACCTAGTCCACGGCGCATTCCCTGTGAGTCTGACAGGACCGAAGTACCTTGAGCCTATCCTAAAGATATGCTACGACTTTCTCTTCGCCAACCCCAGCGAGACGGTATTGGTGAGTTTGAAGCGAGAAGGTGTGGGAAGCGCGACGGACGAACATCTTGCCCGCATCCTAGAGGAGCACTACATCACCCCCAATGCGCGCCATTGGTACACGGAGAACGCGATACCGTACTTGGGAGCTGTAAGGAGTAAGTTGGTTCTGGTACGGCGGTACAATGTAGCCCGGACTGTGGCTTCCTCTTCGAGTTCAGATTGCAAGAATGGCGGACTAGACGCAACAGCCTGGCCGCACAACGCAACTCACGCCGTCTTTCCATCGCATTCTTCCGCACCAACGTTTTGTCTCCAAGACTTCTGCGAGGTTCTAATACCAGATATTATACCGACGAAGATACAGCATTGCAACGACCATCTTGTGCGTTCTGCCGCCGCCGTTCACCCCATTCCTGGAATAACAACCGATGTCACGAACCCAGTACCACCAGGACCATTATACCTCAACTTTCTCTCTGGGAGCAACTTCTGGAAGAAATCCTGTTGGCCTGGGGCTATCGCCAAAATTGTCAACAGGGGCATGGAAGAGTGGCTTTGTGAGGGGCATCACTTGGAGGCTCCGAATACGACACCTCGCCACCCGGAGGTCACAGATGAGAGCGCCGAGGGTGTAGTGAGGAGGGCGAAAAGCGGTGATGGAAGTACAGGTGTTGTTGTGATGGATAATGTGGGAGAGAATGGAGATTGGGAGTTGGTCAAGCTGATCGTGGGTATGAACATGGGAGTGCTGGCGAAGATGAAAGCGATGGGGGAGAGATGATGAAAGACCGATTCGATATAAGATCACAAACATGTACATTTGATATCCAAGATCTTGTTCACACTGATACCCCACCTGTTGGCTCGTGAGTGCCATGTGCAAGTGGTGAACGGGGAGCGTCTGTGCATCTCCGAGATGCCGACGGAACATTTTGGCGATGCGCATCATGCATTTGGCATACCACAGCCCACGACGTGCGTACCATGCATTGCTCGGCCTCAGCAATTACGGCTGTCAACAAGACAATCCGACGATAGCCGCTCTTCAGCGCCAATCCTGAGTGCGACAATTGTGGTGGCCGGCGCATCTAACAATGTCCCTCCTCCGACCAACATGCGCATCGCTCGCGCGGCGACTCTGCACTGCACAACCGTTATCAGAGCCAACCCTGAGGTCGCCTTTATTAGCCCTCATACAGCGACATCGAGCCTCACGACCGCAATGTCGTGCCTTCGTCTCCACGCCCCGCTATCGAGCAAGAGTTATAGACACCCCGCAGAACCCGAGCATCCCCCAATCACGCAAGCGCACAGTCAGGATAGGTCCTCTACCCGAAGGGCCAGTCAGTGAACCAACGATACATCGGATATTTGGGCGAAAGCTATCGGGTCACGATGGTAATAATGTTCTGCGGATATTACACCACCGAAGGACAGCGGGTTCGCTCGCCGACTATGGCGTTGACAATCTGGGGAAACAATACACACACGTGAGCAGGGATACGGCATTGAAGGGCCTGGAGTGGTTACGAGAAAAGTACCCAATAGATGAGGCGCGTGCGGCGGAGGAATGGGCAGAGAAGGAGGCAAACCGCATAGCCTATGAGCTGTGGCTGGCCGATCCAGAGACCGAGTCCAAATACAAGGATCCCGCTCGCGCTTTCCGAGAACAAATGGAGAAGGAAGAGGCAGAGAGGATGCAACAGGAAGAGGACAATCGGAAAATTGGCATACTGCATGCAGGCAAGAGTCAGTTTGAGCTGAACATCGAAGAGAAGAGGAGACAACGATTAGAAGAGATTACACGGAAAGCAGAAGAGAAGGAGCAACAAGAGAGGGAGATGGAGGAGAAACTTGCGACTGGAGAGTACGTGCGTACACCAACTGGCACGCAGCTCATGAAGCCCGGTCAAACAGCCTATGTCGATGTCTTCGGTCGCGAACAAGTCAGCCGGAGGAAAGAGGAGATGGAGAAATACAGCAAGGCAGCTCAAATAACGGATGCGAAGACGGAAGAAGAGCTACTCGCACAAACAACGCTTGTAAGCACCACATCCCCTCTCTACTCAGATTGACACCATCACTAACACCATCGCAGGCGCAACGTCTCTACCCCATGTCCGCCTTTGTCTTCCTCACAGTCCTAATCTGCTACGGTTTCGCCCACTACTACCTGCCTCCCTCACCATCCTACCGCCTCCTCCCTGACCTCAGTCCCACAACCGCCACCATCGGCGCGCTGCTGGCCATAAACGTCGGTATAGCAGTAGCATGGCGAGTGATGCCCCTGTGGCCCATCCTAACCCGCTACTTCATGCACGTCCCCGGCTACCCGCGCGCCGTCCAAAGCGTCCTTAACGTCTTCAGCCACGTCCAGTACGAACATCTCCTCGCCAACATGATGATGCTGTGTCTTGTCGGTCCCGCATGCTGCGACCTCGTTGGCCGTGGCACCTTCATGGGAACGTACATCTCCGCTGGTGCCGTGGGTACACTGTTCTCCCTCTACTGGGCTAATCTCGGCCGCGGAAATATCACAGCGCATTCTGTTGGTGCTTCCGCGGCTATCTGGGGTATCTCCGTGCTCTACTGCCTCCTCACCGATCAAGAGAAGATTAAAATCCCTTTTGTAAAAGAGCAGGAGGTGGCGTTTTGGCCTAAGATGCTGTTGGGTGCTTTCATCGTGCTTGAGATTTTCCAATCGTTCAAGAAGGGTACGTCGACTGCGGATCATGCTAGTCATTATGGTGGCATGTTTGTGGGCTTTGTGACGGCGGGGTATATGCATGCGAATGGGTGGAAGGATAGGCCGCGTTTTGTGGATAGAGAGGGTGGCGTTGTTGAACAAGGGGTTCAGGAGAGGGCGGGCGTGGATGGGAAGACGGTTGATGTTGGTGCGGTTGTTAAGGACGTTAAGGAGAGTTTGACGGGCGGTGGGAAGTAGGGGGTTGGAGTGGAGTGTATGTATGGGATGGGAGTGTGGTATGTATCATTATACCTGTACAAAAAGAACTTGACACGACACGACACAACCAAGGTTCAACCATCCCTTACACGCCAGGGAATATGTAAACGGGTGGGCGTAGTGGCGGAGGCCATCTCTATGCTATCTCTCAGTTCCTACGCCTTTCGTACCCCCAGTCCAATCGGTCAGTTTCCGCTCATGCTCACCTAGAATCACACAAAACAGCAGCAGCACTACTCACCTGAACAACAAAAGTTCCAAGTTGTTTTCCAACGCTGTACAAAAGATAGCAGAGACAACCTCCTCCAACCTCCTCAAACAGCAGGGAAAACATAAACCCCCTTCTCCAACGCCATCTGCACACTCGACACCGGCTTAACATACTTCCTCACCCCCTTCACCGCATCATCCAGCAACATCGCCACCAAATTCCCAAACACAACACTCCCCTCCGCATTCAAATGCGTGTTATCATCCGCCTTGAGATTATACGTATGCGCGTTTTCCGCTCCAATCGCATTCAAATACGCCGTACTTGCCGCGTTCAAATCGATAATATCAGCGCCGCTCTTACTCGCCGCTTCTTTCGTCGCGGCCACCACATCCGCGAGGTTTAGTTTGATCTTCCCGTCGGCGTCGTAGTTGCGTCGGCTTAGGGATGTAACGAGGATGGGTGTTGCGCCTACATCCCGCGCTTCTTTTACATACGCAATTAGATTGTTTGTGAGATCTGCGGCGCTGATATTCTTATCGGGTTTCTGGTCGTTGTGCCCGAATTGGATGGTCACGTAGGGCGTGTATTTCGCAGACGCGTTCTTAGCGGAGGATAGCACGGTTGCCCAGTCGCCGCCTTGTCGGAAGGATACGGTTGTTGCGCCGTTGTGGCCGTAGTTTGTGCCTGAGGCTCCGTTTTGAAGCGTTGTCGTCAAGAAGCCGGTGCCCCAGCCGCCGCCGCCTGCGGATTGTACGGCGGTTGTTGAGTCGCCGGCGAGGAGGAAGTAGGGTGGTTTTTGGGCGCTGGGTTTAGGTTTGGGAGAGGGTAGGGCGGATGTTGAAGCCAGGAGGGAGAAGTAGGTAAGGGCAGTCGGAAGATGCATCTTGCAAGATGTTTAGCAGTATGATGTGCAGTGAAATGAGCGAAACGGTTGTAACTACCTATGTATTTATGTCTGCAGTGATTCGGTCACTTTATATACGTGTCAAATCTCCTACTTAAGATCACTTCTAGATGACAGTCAATCGGAATTTTACCCCATAATTTCCTTTTCGGGGCCGATGGTCGCTGGGGTAGAGTAGATGGTCTGGGGTAGCTTGCAACGTTCGTGTTGATGCATTTCCACCAATCGGGCCCGGGGAAATCAACGGGAACGTCATCGGTGTTGTTTCGCGGAGGAACTGCGATCCCGTGTAACACGGGGAAGAATCTTGATAGATGTACGATTCCCGTTCGTCCGGCTTTGCAGAGTTGGAATGCGCATATTCTGTTTATTGATGGAGAGTCGTTGATGCTGGCTGGACTCTTGTTGCGTGGTAGGTCAACTGGTTATGATGAGGCTGGGTTCCTTGCCTGAGGCGGTTCGACTCAGCCGACCACACAGCCTCCTCTTCTTACTTCAAAGTAAGCGCAGCCTTCTTGTTTCCCCCCAAGCATGAGGTCTCGTAAATCTATCAGCATTTCATTACCCCACTGCCACCTAGGTATCTCGGACCATATCCCTTTTATCGAAGACTTTTGAAGATGCGCCCTTTTGCCATGTTGCTGGACACGCCTTTACGTCTAGCCTCCGAGTTCAGAGGCAAAATAGCGAATTTAGCAAGACTATGCGAGTTTTGCGTACAATGGGACCTTTCAGTGTTCCTTGGCAACCGTTATTATGCCGCCGACGCGTATGGAGTCATCAAAGACTCTTCAAGACCACGGCTCTGGGACGTCCGCTCCCTGGAAACACTCAGACTTGCGAAGACTTGCCCGATGTGTAGTTTCTTCGTGTCTCTACTCATCGTTCGAGGTCAGATAAAAGAAGAGGACACCTCAGAATCAGGGAAAGACCTGGTTGTGCAGTTCAACAAGGATCTGTTGAGCGATGGTCACGGGGCTGTGTTTCTAAGGGTTATCGATCGACAAGCCACCCAAGTATCATACACTATGCTTGACCCTCGGCCTGATTACGACGAAGCGGTTGCTGGTTGCCAATGGATCACTGTGTTGCCAAAGCGATTGACGCCGTATTGTAACTTGAAAGGGTTATCATCATGGGTGAGACAGAGTCTGAAGGATCAGCATCAAGTCCCTCGCGACATGAAGAGCCGCTTCATAATAAAAACTTTGGACATGCTTCGACTCATTGATGTAAAGTCAATGTGCTTAAAATCGAAGCAGTTACCAACGGACTACGTTGCCCTAAGCTATGTTTGGGGCCCACCCCACCTTACACAACTGAAGTTGCACCAAACGGACGTGGAAGCCATGTCAAAGCGCAATGCATTGAGGATGCGGTGGAATGAGGTACCAACAACGATCAGAGACGCCATGAAAGTTTGTATCGCATGCGGCATCCGATACCTCTGGGTCGACGCTCTCTGCTTGATTCAAGACGCGCCAGATCTTCCACAACATCTGGGCAAGATGACGGAGATTTATGATATAGCTATCATGACTATCGTAGCAGCTTGTGCCGATTCATCGTGGACAGGCCTTAGCGGGGTGTCGATAGCACGCCCTATGTCGCAACACCGCGTGTCCATCGGAAACATAGCTCTCATGGAAGCTTTGCCACCACTGGGAGCTGAGCTGAAGAACGCACGCTGGACTCAGCGTGGCTGGACGTTCCAGGAACAAATATTCTCAAGGCGATGTCTGTTCTTCTTGGAAAATCGAGTGGTCTTTCAATGTAAAGATGGGTGGATTGACGAGAGCATCGACTGCGACTATAGTGGGCGGATTCTCAAACAAGCAATAACTTTGACTCGGATGTCTTTGCCAGCGAGCAGGGATGAGTTTGACTTCCTGTGCTTTGTGGAATGCTTCTGCAGACTTGAGCTTACGTACGATTCCGATACTCTCAAAGCGTGTACGGGCGTTATAGCGTGGCTCGAACAGAAAGGCACCCAATTCTTCTGGGCCACACCTACAGACCGTATACTGGACGGTCTTGACTTTGAGACTAAAGGACTGGAACGACGACCCGGCTATCCTAGCTGGTCCTGGCTAGGCTGGCGGCGACCGCACGCTCAAGATAAAAGTTCCCAAGAGTTCTTTTCCAGCAGAAAGCATGTGGAAATTAAGGACTTGTGCAAGATCAGCATTCTGTCACCAAACAATGATCTAAAGAGGGAGGCAGCGGACTTTGAGACACTGCAGCTGTCGGCGAATGATCTGGATAAGCTCCTCATAATGGAGGCTTCTGTCGCGGAGTTTTCAGAACTGGAAGGAGCATTATTATGTCGCGATGACTTGGAACATTCCGACATTCGGCCACACTTAGTTCACAATGACGACGAGGCAGGCAAGATTGAGCTGGTGGGTCTTACGCAAGAATTCGAGCTCATGATTACTCCAGACCCACTCTATGTGAACTGCTTAATCATTAAGACAGATGTGCGGGGTTTGTCTGAGCGGATCGGCGTGGCACGGGTCGAGCTGTCCAAGTGGCTAACCGCTGAGGCAAATGACCGGGTAGTGTATCTTATCTGAATCTTAAGGGCCGCAAGATTTTAGGCTCCAGAACATTAGCGTAAACACTATAAGGTTTAGCACTCTAATGTTTTTAATGTTTTAACGTAATTTTATTACTAAGACGCTAGTTTCTAAGTAAGTTTCTTTTTAATAATTTTATTTTAGTATTTTATTATTTCTACTAACTTATACTTACTATACTAGCCTACTTTAAGTATATATTATAACTAGCTATAATTACTATACTAATTTTACTTTTCTTCTTTTACGTATATATAAGCTATACTTTCTTAGTATTACTAAAAGTACTAGTAATATACTTTATAAGTAGCTTATTTAAAGCGTTAATTTTTAGCTAAATAAAGTTAATACTTTTATAATTTTTATTTATATACTATTAGTAAGTCTTATTATTACTACTTTATTTACTTTATATAAACTAATTTTTTTAAATATTATAATAATTAGCTTAATAGCTTTACTTACTTCTAAGTTTTTATAAAGTTTCTAGACTTTTTAGATTATTTTTTATACTTTTAGTAATTAAAAGTTTAGTAAAAATTTTACTTTTAGTAACTAGCGTAGTTAGTTATAGCTAAGTTCTATACTATTATAGTATTTTATAGCTATATTAGTAAAGAGTTTAAATAAAGTTATTATAATATAACTTAGATAAGTAGTAATAGTACTTTATATACTTAAACTTTAACTATAGTTCTACTATTATAAAGTTATTTTAAAGACTTATTACTATACTATAAATATATATAAAGATATACTAGCTTAAAATTAGTTATTAGTAAATTATAGTTATTATATACTTAACTACCTAAAGTACTATTAAAGTTATTATAATTAGATTATTACAAGACAAGCGCGCAAACAAGAACATAAGGTTTAGCAAGATATCGCTTTTAGGTTGCGCACACTTTGTATGAACTAATTGCGTTCTGAGTGTGACATGAACACCTGAAAGCGACATGCATTTCTCTCAATGGTACAGGAACTTATGGACGTGAGTATGTCAGGCAGGCAGTGCCATAGGGTATCGACGCGGGTCTGCGTCCCGCTCCTGGCGAGGCGGCTCGGTTGGAGTTCTGGGACGGCATTTGGCTCCGCAGGGGTGGGATGTCAGATGCGCTATACCCGATTGAGCGTGCAGAGAACTCCCCGTGTCCCTGACTGGCACGTGGAGAACACGCAGCATTCTGGCGATGCAGCTGCGAAGGAAGGCTCTTGTGGAAGAGAATACGATACATATAGCTCTTACTATTGATTGAGCACATAGTCGCAACATCGCGACTCCACGAGGCGGACCGTTTCGTAGCTTCCGTTGCCGGTCGCGCGTGGGAACGGGCCTGACAGGCACCCCGCGTACCCTTTCCAAGGTTATTTCCACGGGGTTGGCACTACGTCCCGTTCTCATGGCATTGATCTTCATGACTAGCAATGCGCCGCCTTTTCGATTACATGTCAAGTTTTTTTTCCGGCGTATTCCCTCCGATGTTTGACACCCCTGGGGCCGCCATGTGTTGACCCGGCCTTTTGCCACGATCCATCGCTCGAAGGCGCAGGTCCTTAGCCATCCATGAGAACCCACAGTAAGACCGGCAGATGCACATGCGTCCGAATATCGATGGAAGCCAGGGGTCTACATGTACAGACCGTACCACGCATGACGATCTCTTGGCAGCGTTGCGATGAGGGCCTATAAATCGTTCCCAGGAAGGCTTCATGGTTTCTTCCGCACGCCGTCAATCCTTCAGCTTCGCAGCCAGCCGTGATCCGTACGGGTCAGCAAGCAAATTTATCTTTGTGGTAATTCTCGTTTACCTCATACGTAGTCAGACATGCTTTCATTCATCGCTCCTTCGTTCTTTGGCGCTGCGGTGTTAGCAGTGGCATCAGCCCAAACCACATACGACTATGTCATTGTTGGAGGAGGCACCACGGGCTTGGTCGTTGCGAACAGACTAAGCGAAGATCCCAAGAGTGAGTACCGAAAGGTGAAGAGGTGCTTCGAGCAATGAGCTGACAATTGTTTACAGAGGCGGTCCTGGTTATCGAAAACGGCGCTCTCGACAATGGCACCCTATCCAGCATTCCCGGCAACTCGGGCGGCCTCAACCTTGCTGCTATGTACGACATCTACAGCGCACCCGTTCCCAATCTTGGCAACCAAACTTTCCTAGTAACAGTCGGCAACGTCGTCGGCGGCGGGTCCTATGTGAACGGAATGCAGTTTGACAGAGGTGCTGATGCAGACTATGACGCGTGGGGCCAGCTCGGAAACAAAGGATGGGATTGGAAGGGGCTGAAACCATACTTCATGAAGAGCAACGACTTCGATGCGCCTTCGAAGAAGACAACCAAGGCTTTTGGTATCACCTATGATGCCAAGGCTTACGGAAATGGCCCGCTGAAGGTGTCGATACCGGACTACCAATTCCCCGATATGAAGACTATCTATCACTCCTGGGATGATGTCGACATTCCGCACCCACAGGAGGGCTTTGCAGAGCCTGTCGGTCACTACTGGTCACCGAACTCAATCAACAAGGCGACTGATATGCGTAGTACATCGCGCACTGCGTACTACGATCCCATTGTGTCGAGGAAGAACCTGAAACTTTTAACAAACGCTCATGTCGATGAGATTATGTTCTCAAAGAACAGAGTAGGCGCCTTAACCGCCACGGGCGTCAAGTATACTCCAAAAGACACCAACAAGCAAGTCGAAGCCACTGCCGCAAAAGAAGTCATTCTTGCTGCTGGTGGCGTGTTTACACCACACTTGCTCATGTACTCTGGCATTGGCCCAAAGGACGTTCTGAAAGCTGCCGGTGTCACCGTTAAGAAGGTAAGCACGTCAACCTCGAAAAATTTGAACAGGGCTGGAGCCTACATCGACGTTAGGACACCTACTTTGCAGGTTTCCATGTTGATGTAGGCTGCAGACCTGTTCAGAATTCTCCTTGTATGAGGTGTAAGGATGGTGGTGATGATCCTGAGACCTGTGCTGACATTTCCTAGGATCTCCCAGCCGTGGGTTCAAATTTCCAAGACCACATCGCCAACTACATGAACTTTGACCTTCAAAACCTGAATCCAGAGAACATGAACGCCCTCGGCACAGATTCATCCTTCAACCAAACAGCTTACGATCAGTACTTGAAGTCGCGCACCGGCCCATACTCTGTTGGCAAAGCCAACGGTCTCGTCTTCATTGCACTACAACACTTCGATTCCTCGTTCAAGAAGACTGTTGCCAAGATACGATCTCAAGTAGCTTCCAACTTCCTCCCGGGACGCTACGCAAAGGACAAGAAGCTTCTCGCCGGTTTCAAGAAGCAGCGCGACATCCTTGCGAAGCAGTTCTCCGGCACTGACGCCGCTGTAGGCGAACTTGTCATCCAGCCATGGGGTTTCTCTGGTATCGCGAACAACAAGCCCTTCTCACGAGGCACTATCACACTCAACAATACACATCCTGCCGCCTATCCGATTGTCCAATGGAACACGTTCCAGAACCCTGTTGATGCGGATGTTATGGTAGCCCTTACACGATACAACCGCGCACACTGGGCGTCCAAGGAACTTGCGCAATATAACCCTGTGGAGACAGCTCCTGGCCCTCAGTACCAAACCGATGAGGAGATCATCCAGGGCGGTGTTGCCTCGGGCTCACTACAACCCACATTCGCGCATCCCAGTGGTGGGTGCAGTATGATGCCTGAAGAGCTTGGTGGTTGTGTAAGTGATGAATTGCTGGTGTATGGAGTCAAGGGATTGAGTGTTGTGGACGCAAGTATCATTCCGATGATTCCTGCGACGCATCTACAGGCCACTATGTACGCGATTGCGGAGAAGGCGGCGGATATCATCAAGAAGAGGGCCTAGGATAAGAATAGCTGATACGTGACCGAAAATGCATTTACTCATGTCTTACAATGAGCTTTCAAACTACACTCGTCAAGAGACCCGATGTTCGACTCAGGATCGATCGTCTTTAGGGTTTGATAAAGCCCGATTTCGCTTCCGCACAGATAATCTCAACCGCCTTCTCCGCGAAAGCATAGACAGCGGTCAAGATGTTCCCTCGTGGTATAATCGGCAAAACACTAGCGTCGCAAACCCTCACATTCTTCGTTCCGTATACTCTCAGTCGTTCGTCAACAACGCCCCCTAGGTCCTCTCTCATCATCGAGCAAGTGCTAGAAGGATGGTAGTTCGTTGCCGAATTGATAGGAAGGATCCCTTTCGCATCTTCAAGCGACGTCACTGGGTGGGGAAAGCTTCGAGGCAATCGTCTTCCATTTGGTTTTGCCATAGCAGTAAAGACAGGCTTTTGGAAGAGCCTCTCAATGAGACGGAGGTGGCGAGCGAAGATCTCCACGTCAAGAGGATGCGATAGGTAGTTAAACTTGATCTCTGGCTTGAGCGAAGGATCGGAGGAGATATGACAGTTTCCGCGCGAGAATGGATGCGCCAACATGGCAACAATGGTGATGTAGTTGCCATCGACCACAGATGGCGTGTTTGGAGGCATCGATTCGAGGTCTCTGTGACGCTGTGAACGCAGCATGAAGGTCGTGGCTGTTGCTTCGCTAGGGCTCTCGACGGCCTTTTGGATGACGGAGTACTGGGCTTTGAGGCTGGGGTTGCTCTCTGCTTCCACCGAATGCTTGACCATTGCAACCAGTTCCTCCGTCTCTGAGTGAGTTTCTAGTAACTGCAGTGGCGTGAAAGCGAAACTGTACGCTCCTCCTTCAGCCAGTCGACCCGTGCGACTTTTCCCGTACTCTTCTAATGCCGCCCTTTGCACCATAGGGTCTCGTAGTCCGTCGTCACGAGTTGGAGTGTCGTCTCCAGCTTCGATGGACAGACCGCAGTTCAGATGATCCTGCAAGTTCTCGCCGACGCCTGGCAGCTCGTATAAGAGTGGGACATTCGCGGCCGCGAGGACGTCTTTGGATCCAATACCTGATCGTTCCAATAGCGCGGGAGACTCGAATACGCCTGCGCAGAGGATAATCTCTCGACCATCGATCAGATACTCCTCGCCTTCGTGTGTGAAGTGAACGCCCGTGGCATTAAGCTTCCCTTCGGCGGTCAACGCCTCGTCAAAAGCAATCTTGTCGACCTTTATGCCGGTTCTTATTGTCACATTGCCCCGTTTCAAGGCGGGCTCTAGGAATGCTTGGCCTGCGTGGCTTCGCTCGCCTTTTGATGAGTCGATCGCATTGGTGACAGTGACTGCGCCAGCATTGCTCTCGGCAAATCCTGTAGTGCCCGTCGGATGACCTAGCTCCTCAAAGGCTTCCGTCCAGCGAGATTGGAGATAGTCCATGGTACGCGGGTATGATGTCTTTATACCATCGTCAAGTTTGGGTTCGGGGTGTTCTGCCTGCCATCGGCTGTAGCAATCTCCCATGCTCTTTGCACTCCACTCTTCTTTCCCCGGATCTGATAAGAGCTCATTCGCGATACGGTCTTGCCATTCGTGATTAGGGAACACCACACTATGACTATTGATCGCACTGGTTCCCCCCACCAACTTCCCTCTCGGATGCTTCACTCTCCTGTTGTTCAGACCTGGCTCCGGCACGGAAATGTATTGCCAGTCGTACTCAGATGACATCAGTTTTGCCGATAGACCGGGCGTTTGGACTATGGCGTCGTCGCGAACATGTTCCCCGGCTTCCAGAACGAGGATTCGGCGATCGGGTAGCCGCTGCGAGAGACGTGACGCGATCAAGCATGCTGCTGATCCTGCTCCTACCAGAATGAAGTCGAAGGTCTCGGCCTCGGCGGTGTGATCTCTGCCTGGCATTGTTAGAGCAAAGACGGTGGATGTTGAGAGATGGGAAGCGTGAAGCCGCGCATGGCTATACGACCACTCCATAATATGGTTAAGCATTGCGCCCTGACCGAACAGCAGATAAGCACTACAGTATACTAGCAGAGTTAGGTAGGTGTAAATGAACATCAGGAGCCTCATGCGCGCCTGGCGCTTGTGCCATTCGTTCAAGAGGAGCCTAGGCCCCCAGACCCGCTGCTTCAGTAGTAGTACGTGCAAACTACATTAATTTACCCGTCGAATCAGGCCACTATTGGCAGTAAAAAAAGAATGCGTACTGATAGCATGCATCTAGAACTTGAACTACGTGTCTTAGATGTCGTGAGAGGAGGAGTTTGCGGGGTTAACGGTAACGGCGTGAAAATCAGGGTCCACGGCAGCACGTGGGCCGCTGCTTCCACGTGTGGGTGACAGCGGCAGGTGCAAAACTAACCACAACGTACAGCCGTGGTAGAAGATGCAAAAGCCAGACTAGATCCTAGACAGCACCATAGCATCCGCACATCAGTTGGTTGGAATACGTAAAGTACCGCCATATTCAATTGTTGTGTGTGCAGACATGGCCCCAGGGCTGTCACCATTGCCCACAGTCTGATCACGCCTGATGTACCGTGTCTCTGCCCTGCCTTCGAGTATGACGAATGCCCTCGTGCATATTGCTCCACCAAAATTGATGCGCAAGCGATATAGGTTCTGTGGACGACAGTCTATCCACCTAGGTATTATCGGCGGTCTCGGGGATACAGGCTCGAAAGAGGTGCGATACCACTGGCAATGGCAGGGAAACGCTCGAAACGAAGAAGTCGTCTTTGTTGTTGGTGCCGTTGCGTGCTAATGCGTTTGTTGACGAGCGTAGCTAGAGAGCTTGTAGGGGATGGCTGGTACGAGGTTGGACGTCACAGGCTCGACCTAGGCGCATCAGCTCGTCCAGCCAGGTTGGGTGCGCGTTGAAGTCGTGCGGTGCTGGCTCGAGCGAGGCCCACACATTGCGCACGTTGATACTTCACGGTGGAAGTATCTCTTCCCCAAGACAAGCAAAGTGATGTCTTTGGTGATGGGCGTAGGGCGCGTATTGGGTTGAGGAAGCAATTGTCGTGGCAAGGGGAGCTGCCTGGGCGCAGCGCGTTGGAAGCTATTAACGCGTTTGAGCACGGATCACATTAGATATATGTACCAACACCGATCACTGTTCGTCGCGTCCGTCAATTCTCAGACTATTCGCATCGTTCAATCTATGTAACACACAAAGAAACGCATATCGCATTCTATGTACGACCCATGGCGGCTTGATGGTATGCGCTCTTCTTTCTGATCGTCGGCCCATAGCGATAGAAGATCCACGGGATAGGCGCCATAGCCGTGGCGACGAAAGCCAACAGACTAGTTCCCCACGGTACACCCAAGCTCTCATACAACCGTTTCGAGAAGAGCGGAAATGCTGCACCAAAGAGTCGGCACAGAAGTCCATTTGCAGCAAGGGCACTTGCCCCGTATATACCATAGCAATCGGTAAGATACGCAGCAATATCCAGAAAAGCCGTCAGAAGACCGATACCCAGCGGAACCCCAGCCAGAATGGGCACGACAGCCGGTACAGACGCTGTTGCCGTCCATGCGAACCAGAAGAGCCCAATAGGTGTTAGCCATGTGAAAGCTATCTGCAGTGGGAAGCGTGCTTCAGGCTGCGGACCTAGTTTGCGCACAAAATGTGTATGGGCGCGATTTAGCAGAGGTGATAGGATTGTTGGAAGAGCCATTCCCATTGCCAGGCCTGTGTATCCAACGCTCATCTTGGCAGTTGACCAGCCTCTGTATTCCTTATAGACGATGGGATAGGCGACGAGTACGAGACACATGATTCCGTATAGGAATGCCATGTACGTTGACAAGGCCCACACGATGGGCTCGGTGAAGAGCATAACCCATGGACGAACCAGGTTATCGCGCGCGCGTTTCTTCCAGTCAACATTGGAGAGGTTGCCACCAGCTTTGATTTGCTTCGCGCGGACCAGTTGTGGGGCGTACGTTTCTGGGAGGAAGAGGAGGGCGCAGATGTAGGTTATGCCGCCGAGGATCATGGAAGTCCAATAGCCCCTTACGGTATTGTTAGACATTGTTGAGAAGTTTCGTAGGAGAGGGAGTTGCTCACCATTGCCACGAAGCGTACTGCGTAATAGGTCCGCCACAGATGGGGCCGATGACAAAACCTAAGAAACTTGCTGCGGTAAAAAGAGCGAGTGGGACAGCTCGCTCATGTGGAGCCCACATGTCAGTGAGGGAGCCTGCCGTGTTGGTAACTGCAGGATATTAGCACAGTATGGGTGCCATCTCTCTCTATTCGTTCTCGTACCTGTCGGCGCTCCCAAAAGGCCTCCCAAGAAGCGGAAGAACAACAGTGTCTCGATGTTAGGCGCTAACGCGTCTCCGATATTGGATATGACGAAGAGTCCAAACGCGACTCTGAGAATCGGGTTTCTTCCCAGCATTTCAGACAACGGTGCGAAGAAGAGAGGACCAATAGCAAATCCGAGGAGAAAGAACGACACCGCAGACGTGGACGCGAGTACCGAACATCCGTAGAAATCTGCGACTGCCTGGATCGAGGCAGCATGCACACCGGAGTAGTAGCCCATCGTTGCGGACATCAGGATCACGATAATGGACAAGGGCCATTTGCGCAGTGCCGACCAGTTGAGCGGGTTCTCATCGCCGACCAAAGCCTGTGAACTAGCTCTCTCAAGTGCAGTGCTATGAGTCGAGACATACGAGTCCGCTGAAACAGGTAGAGGTGGTTTAGACTCCATGGCGACGAGAGTGAACGAGACGATGTGCGCTGAGCATCTTCGTCACGATTTGGAACGACCAAGTAAAAAGATGCAGCGCAAACGAACCTCAGTGCTGGGGACACGGTGAACATGCGATTTCGCGCACGGACGTCGCACGTCATCGCGATGGGTGCCTATTGTCGCACAACAATAACCAGAACAAAGGAAGAGGCACAGTCATCGCCCAAAGAAGACAGGCGTAGCGTTTACAGCGTGAGGGATAAGGAAGCGAGGCGTGTAGAGAGATTAGCGCATGGTTTCGTGCACATATCGGCGATTGCCCCGCACTAAAACCGCGCTAGCCCTTCCCGCGGACCCTGCCGCTGCACCTCGTTCTAACTACATCTCTCTTACAGACTTGTTAATTACCTATATCTCTACAATAAAATATTAAAAGCTAAGCACGCATTTGCATCTAGACAGCGTCACTATATTTAAAGAAAAAACGATACGCTAAGAGATTCTTAGATAACGCCTGCACACGCTGCATTCTTTAGAGCGTTCTAGCGATGCCAAATGTAGTAGGATACTGTTTGTACTACGATTTGCTAACAAACTAGATCTAGCGCCATTTTCCTTAATTAGCTCAAAAACCGCACAATATTTCGAAAACTGTTGGTTAGGATTCTATCACGTGATTCACCCACGCTAGCACTAGCGTCGCCCTAGTAGTATTTATACAGGGCTTCCTCCCTCTTCTATAGAACAATCACATCTCTTCTTGTTCTACAAAAACAACCTATATTCAGGGTTTCTCGAGAGATTAATAGCTATAGCCAACGATCCCCTCGCCCATTGATAATAGAAAGAGCCAGCGCACATCCAATCCTCCTATTCCTCACTCAAAGGAATATCGCGGCCGCACTTGTCCGCCCAGTACGTTCCAAGGGCGATGAGCATCCAGCTATCTGCGTTGTCATACGCTTCTTCGCCATCATTCTCCGCCAAGTCTGCGCATCGCGCCGATCCGTATGCGTAGTCCTGAAGTCGAGGCTCGAAAACTTCCACGCATACTTCTGCCTAGAGGGGTCGACTAGGAAAATCAGGGGGCCAAATACAAAAAATGGGGCCGAATATGATTCTCCTAAGGATTCGCTGCTGAGCGTTTATTTTGGGTGCTCCAGCGAACCAAGTCGTTTCATGATTGTCAGCTGCATCTTACTCGGCCCCATCAACGACTTTGAACTTCAGCCCGCTTTCCTCTGACTGGATAGGAATCGGTATCCAGCATTTTGAATCCTCCTTCTTGTTGAGGATGATCCCTTCCCAATCCTGCGCGGTGGAAACAGTCAGCAACTGCCCGACATTGGATGGCCAACCCTAACAATAACTCGGTGACGTACCTTCAACCCGCCATACTTCCAGCTCCACAACGTCTTCGGTTTACCAACCGTTCCACTTGGCGCCCAACGCAACCAATAATCCCGCCCAGAGCTGACCCCTCGTTGCCAAGCAACAGCCTGATCAAGCTGTAACGTCACGCGCCGGCTGACTTCTTGTCCGGGAAACAGCTCAATCCATCCCTCAGCCTCGCTGACAACATAAGTCTGCGCCGCTGCGTAATGGCTATCGCTCGAATCGATGAACCGCCCGTTTGCATCTCTTGGCCGCCGTAAACTCACATTGCGCCATTCAAAGGGAAGGCGATGTTCAGGGAGGTTCTCAGGCGAAGCAAAGATCTGGTACTGGCCCCAGTACACTGCGTTCTCGGATAGTGGGCCTCCAGCTTTAGGACCAAGCAGGTGTAGAACGATTGGCTGGCTAGGTACAAATTCAGGAGTCATTGTGTAGCATAGCGTCGCCGTGAAATCCAAGGTTCCATCCCTGAGAGACAGAGTGCTGGCATCCGAGAGTCGAAGCGTGAGGCGAGGACATACGGCACTGTACACAACATCAGATCGGAGGAACCCCTTTCATAGACACATAATAGACACCCGAGATCAGGTAGAGAATAAGGAAGCGCCGGTAGAGAGAACATACAGTTTCTCCTCCTGCAGCGCGCTCTTCTGGCTCCGATACTCCTCCAACGCACGTCGATTCTCCGTCTCCCCCGCTTCATGCCGAAGAGACTCTTCATCACGCTGTACAATCCTCGTCGACGGTCTTTCAGGCCAAGGGGTTTGCAGTATTGCGGGAATTGAGGGCACCATCGTGTAGATGGCAGTATTGATCTTAGGAGCTTGACTTAGCCCACAGTATCGGTCTTGGGTATACGTCGTAAAAGCTTAAGACTTAAAAAATTCCGTACAACAAATATGTGGTGTTCCAGAGATAAGGAAAACGAATAATCTTGCTGTGTCGTGCTGGGCAGGATATATCACTGTGGCACGTTGGTGCGGGGCGCTGATTGGTCAGATTCTACGTCATCAAACCTGTTCTTAGGTTAGTAGCTAGCGCTACACGAGTCTGTGGGTGTAGGATACAGAACAGGAAAAAAGGCACAACAGGCGGCACCTAGGTGCAGAGAAAAATCAAACACTTACTTAAAGTTTACAACTCTATAATATTATAATAACAGCCTTTTAAAGAAAAAAAAATCTTTATAGAGAACTTACTCTATATAAAACTATAAGGTAAAGCTTCTTAAATAATTTAAAAGCTTTTTATTTTATTATATAATATATATTAATAGTTTAAGCTACTTCTTAGTATTATAATAGTATTTAATTTTTCTCTATACCTAAGTAGTAGATAGAACTAAAAGAAGCGTATAAGAGAAAGATTACTCTTATTATTAATATTAGTAAATTTATTAACATCTATCTAATTAGTGTCTAGCTCTATACTATTATAGAAGAAACTCTTAACTAGTAAATATTATTACGTATTATATAGTATTTATAGAGATATAGAAAAGGTAGAGTAAGTAGAGATAGAGTATATAACTAAAGCTATATATCTAAGGTAAGATATAAAAAGAGAATAGAATAATATAATAAGAATTAAAGTTTAAATAATAATATAAGCTATAAAAAAGAAATAAGAAAAGAAAAATAAAGTCTCTATTAATATTACTCTAGATAGTAAGAAAGAAGCCTTTAATACTCTACTAGTAGAACAACCTTAGATTAGATTAGTATTTACTTATAGTGTTTAGAAGAGTAAGTTAAGTTATAGGCGTACTATAGTATTTCTAATAGAAAACTAAATTAGCTCTTAGACTTATTTAACACCTACGCTAGCTAAGGTAGAAAAGCTAGAAACGCTTCTACTTAGGCTATAGCCTATATAATTAGAAAGGTTTTATAGTAAGTTAGTATCTAGAAATAGTATTATAAACTACTAAAATTAGTAGCTAAATTACTATTAGATTATTTAAGATAGTAATAAGAATAAGATATAGCTTTTATCTAATAAGAATTATCTACTTATATACTACTTTTAATAACTAGAGAATTTTAATAAATAAAAGTATATAAAAGAGAACTATAAGAATAGTAGTACTTACTTACTTAATTATATAGAAGATTAGTAGAATTAGTATATTTTTTATTCTTTTTAAAGCTTACACTAAAAAGTATAAACTTACTCTAGTATAGATACTAAAAGTATACCTAGACTAAGATTAAAATTATAATTATATAACTATATCTATTACTACTTTATACGCGTTCTTTAAGTAGCTACTTATTTACTCTAAGAGAAAGAAAGGTAAAAAACGTTAAGAGACTAAGTTTACTAGTTTTTTAGAGATATATTAGAAGGTCTTTTATCTAGTATATAAAAGAGTAACTAGTATAAAACTAGATAGAAAAATAAACTAAAGTATATATAAGATATAAAAAGCTACTCTTCTAAATTTAGTATTATATAAGTATTTATATCTAATATAATTAATAGATACTAAGAAAGCTAGTAAAAAAGTATAATTTAAAGAAGATTAGTTAAGATAAGATTTATATATATATTAAGAATCTAGCACAAGTGCTATAAACAAATCTAGTAATAACTAAAAAGAGATATCTTTACAGACGCTATAGAATATAAGCCTAGCTCTATCTATAACTAGGTAGATTTATAGTAAATTAGCTCTAGACTCTTTTTAGTCTCTACTACTAGTATATATAAGTTACACTACTATAGAATTCTAAGAGTAGCTCTTATTAAGTACTACTAAAGTTTACTTTTAAATTTATAAAGAAGTTTCTTAGTATTAAAAACTTATATATAATTATTTTATACTAGAACTTATACGCTTACTAACTTTTTTTTAAGAAATATTTTCTCTTTCTCTAAAATTATATATAATAAAACGCTTTTCTTTAGTTTATATATCTTTCTTCTTAGCTTACTCTTCTATAATTAGGTATTTATAGCTTATAATCTAATCTTTCTAGAGAAATTAAGTAGACTAATAATTCTACTAGACTATAATAAGCTACTATTATAACTAAATTAGATATTAGATAATATTTTTATATTTTAGAAAGTAGTATAAACTTTATATAGTTAGAGTATCTCTTCTAATAAGCCTCTTTCTTACTCTACTCTACTACTATAGATCTAGACTTTAGACAAGATTATAGAGTTTACTTAAGTTACTTATCTCTATTTACTTAGATATACTAGAGAGAAAACGTTTAATAAGAATAGTAAGTTAATCTATTCTATATAAGGCGTATAATATAGAATATAGAATTAATATAGTATATAGATAATATTAGTAAGGCTATATAGAATCTAATAATAGACTATACTAGTATATTAACGTTCTTAAAGTATTACCTATTATAATATATTATAGTTAATACGTAGGCTATTATATAAGGTATCTAGCTCTAGCTAGCTCTTATATAAGTAGCTTATACTATAAGCTATTTAATTAATTATTACTAGCTATAATAACTTATATAGAAATAGTTTATATCTATAGATAATAACTTTTCTATCTATTCTCTACTTAACTAATAAGAGTAACTTAAACGTATAGTTCTAAATATAATAAAACTTTCTAAGTATAAAGCGCTTACTTCTAAAATCTACTAAAAGAGATAGTGTTAATAGTACACTCTTCTTAAAAATATTAAAAAACGCTAGAAGTTTAAATAGCTTATGCGTAATATTAAGTAGTAGCTTACTAGCTTAGAATCTAAGAATAATCTAGAGCTTATTTATAATATTATACTTCTAGCTTAAAAGAAGCTAGCTAACTTAGTTCTATTAAACTTAGAAACTACTATAGAAGAGAAGATAAATAAGCGTAATAGAGCTATTTATATAGTTACTCTATACTATAGTATTAAAAAAAAAGAAATAAACTCTATCTAAATAGAAAAGTAAAGTAAGAATACTACTCTACTTATTAAGAGCTAGCTATACTATAATAAAAAAGTATTAGAAGTAGCTAAGATCTTAGTGTTTAAAGATAAGAGGCTAAAAATATATTTTCTTTACCTAGATAATAAAGAACTACTATTAGTATAATATATACGTCTCTTTAGTACTCTAGATAATTTTAGTAAGTATCTTAGATATAAGTACTTAAAGTATATTAAAAGTAGAAAGAGTTTTAGTTATAATCTTTATAAGATACTTCTATTAGATAAGATATACTTATAATAATATACTTAAGAGATTTATAGAACTATATTCTCTAGATATTTATATAGTTACTACTAGTATCTAAAGTATCTATTAAGATATATTCTAAACTATTAAAGCTACTCTCTTTATATACTAATAACTTAGTACTATAAAAAAAGAATAAATATTACTTTTATTTATTTAGTAATTATCTAAAAGTAGTTCTTTTAGTAAATCTAGCTATAAAAGATATTTATATATTCTCTTTTTATTTTTACTTTTATATTTATATACTAATTACTCTTTAATCTAAGCTATATTATATTTTCTAACTTTTCTTTTATATCTTATATAGGCCTTAAAATACTTTATAATCTTATATAGAGTAATATAGCTACTATATTTAAACTATTTCTATAATATTAAGCTCTACGTCTAAGACTAGTTCTAATTCTATTAATAATACTTTATATTAAGTTTAAAGTGTATAGAGGTAAGTAAAGATAAGTTAAGTATTTTCTTAAAATAGAATATATAAAAATATACATAGTACTATATTAAATATAATCTAATTTTTATCTTTAATTACTCTACTCTCTACTAAGAAATAGTAATTAGCTTAGTATTATACTTATACTAGATATATAGAAGGCGTTAGCTATAGTAGAATTACTAAGATAGGCTTACTCTTAAGTTTACCTTATTAGTATAAGCTATTCTCTAACCTCTTTTCTTTAGATATTATTAAAGAATAATATTCTATTTTAGTAGCTAGCTTAGCTATATTACTTAGTATTTTCTTTTATAAGTTTAGTAATAGTAGTCTAAGAATCTTTTTAAGTATTCTCTAAGATTCTACTATAGCTCTAAAGGTTCTACTAAGAAATATTACTATAGCTAGACTCTACTCTAGTATAGATAGTGTAGTAGCTAGTTAAAGCCTATATTATATATAGTAGACAAAGTAGATATATTAAAATTAGATATATATTACCTAGTTAGGTATAGGTATTATAGATAGAATAGCTAGAAGTAAGTGTATAGATTATATTATTTATAGTATTCTAGCTTAGCTTATATATAGATTCTTATATAACGTTATTAGTAATAAAGCTTATATTTCTAATAGCGCTTAGTATATAATAATATAGCTTTTGTAGTAGTATTAGCTATAGTTTTTATAGTAACTTTAAGATAATTAGAAGCTAATAATATTCTAGTAGTAGTTATTTTAAGAGTATAAGTTAGAGCTATTAAAGGTAGATAAGAATAAAAGTATATTAAAGAGTAATTTAAAAGATATATTAGGTTTAGATTTTCGCGTATAATATAGTGTAGTAGAGAATTTAGTTTTTAGTAAGATATAGAGTATACTAGAGAGTAAGAGTACTAATAAAAGTAGTTATTAAGATTATAATATAGCTTTATTAACTTTAGTAAAGTACTAAACTACCTTATCTAAGATCTACTTCTATCTCTACCTTCTAATAATAGTAAAAAGACTCTATCTAAGTTAGACTTATAGTATTTAGTTATCTAACTATACTATTTATTAAAGTAACTAAGAATAGCTAGAAGCTAATTATAGTAGTAGTTTAAAATAACTTTAGCGTACACTAATTTAAAGGTTTACTAGTTTATATAAAAAAGTAACTTCTAGTAGTAGTTTAAGTTATTCTAAATAAGATTATCTCTACTATATATTCTATAAACTAGGTTATACTTATTACTAGGTATATAATAGTCTCTAGAGTTAATAATAATAAATTTCTTATCTCTTTTAAAAGAGCTTTAGCTAATATTTAAAGTATCTAAGCTTATACTAGTAGTAATAGATAGAGCTTTCTTAATATTATAATATATATTAAGAGGTTATAAAAAGTAAATATATAGAGTATAGTAGTTTACTATATTATAGATTTAAGTAGAGTTAGTATACTTTACTATATTAATAGTCTATATAAAGTTATTATATTACTTATCTTAGAAGATAGTACTAGTTATTACGCTAAAGGTATATAAATAGCTATAGTGTTATACTACTACTTTAGGCTATTTATAAGCTAGAGTTCTATAAGTATTAAAATTATTAGTATTATTAGAAGCTAGTATTTACTTAAGACTTATTAGGTTCTAGTAGTGCTTTATAGTTACTTTAGACTTTACTTAAACTTTACTTATCTAGTAAAAAAATAAAAAATATACTCTACTAGAATACTATACTCTATTAGCTAGTAGATAAGTAAGTAGAATATAATACTACTCTTAGATAGTTAGAAAGTACTAGAAAGGTACTAGAAAAAAGGTATAAAGAGAAGAGTAAGAGTAAGATTAGATATAAAAGTAATTTAGATAATTATACTTCTAATATATAGTTAAACTTATTAAGAAAAAGAATAGCTATCTATACTAGGTTATAAAAGTTTATAAAAGTTAAGAATAGAGTAGCTAGAGCTATATATAGTATATAGATTAGTAAATAACTATAGAGTTCTTAATTAGTAGAATACTATAGCTACTAGTTAGTAATACTTCTTTTATAAAGCTATAAAGATATAGCTATTACGTATAATATCTTATATAGAGCTACTATAGTAAAGCTAGAATAGTATTACTTAGAGGTTATAGACGCTATATACTATATTATAATACTAGATATTATAAAGTTAGAGCTTACTACTATTAGTTTTAAGAGATTTAATATACTTAGCTTTCTTTCTTACTACTTTATCTCTATATATAATTATAATAGTCTATAGTCTTAGCTAGAGCTACTCTAGTATAAGTTAGAATAGTTTATTATAGCTATCTATATATATAGCTTAGTCTACCTTAGATAGCTAATTTAATATAGTATATCTTATCTTCTTACGCTATTATAATAATAAAGACTATATTACTAATTAATATTAAAAAATACTAAGCTATACTCTTAATTATATAATCTCTTATACTTTATATATTAGATTCTATAAACTAGTAATAGCGTAAGCACTACTATAAACTTTTTAAACTTCTTCTTTTCTACCTAAATAGAAATAATTAGTTTAGCTCTAACTTCTATAATATTAATATAAAAAAGTAAATAGACTTTCTATTTAATCTATTCTAGCTTAGTAATATAAAGACTCTATAAGCCTAGCTAGATAATAATGTAGTACGTATATAGACTACTTTAAAAAGCTAGATAAGTATATATTATTATTTAGGCGCGTTCTATAGAGTAATAAGCTACTTTAGATAGCTAGATAAGCTATAGATAGAGTTTCTAAGATACTTAGATAGTATTCTAAGTGCCTATACTATACTTACTTATATTAACCTCTAGAGCTTTAAAGATAAAGAAGATAAGTATAGATATATAGCTAATACTTTTAATAGAGATATTATAAGAGTTTTTAATACGCTAATAAAAGTTCTAGAGTATAATAGATCTAAGGTATTTAAGAGTATAAGAAGATATAATAAAGCGCTTTTAAAATAGTTTTAAGAAAAGAATATAAAGACTTTCTTTAATAGAAAAGAGAGTAGTTTATTTTTTTATAATAATAATCTTTTTTAAATAAATACTATTAGTACTACTAGTCTATTAGATTATAGAGAAAAGTATAGAGAATTATAGCTATAACTTAACTAAGTAGAATTAATTAAATAAAATTAGTAGAACTTAGCTACACGTATACTAATAGTAGTATACTATATTTAGTTAGTTATATAAAGCGTAATAATCTCTACTTATAGTATAGTATATACTTTGTTATACCTATATTTAAGAGAAGTTTAGTTTCTCTACCTAAGCACTATAACTTAAACTTCTCTTTACTATCTACTAATTATAGTACTTATATAGAGAGCTATTAGTTGTATAGCTATATAATAGCTTTATCTCTAAGATATACTTTTCTTTCTTTAAGTATATATATAATAATAGTAACTTTCTAGTAACACTATTATATAATTAAGTATAGATATTATAGATAGAATAATTAGAAGAGAGTATAAGTTATATTAATTATAGTATTCTAGCTTAGCTTATATAAAGGTTATTACTAGATATTATTAGTAATAAGGTTTCTAATAGCGCTTAGCCTATAATAAATATACACTACGCTTTCTAAAGTCTAGATATAGATCTTACTATTCTATATTATACTAGCTAGTTTCTACTTTCTACTATATTTACTATATAAGATCTACTACTCTATTCTATAACTTAGACGCTATATAAATTATAATAGTTAAAGGCTTAATCTTAAACTCTAGTAAGGCTAAATAGTATTACTAAAAGTAGATAACCTAGTTACTATATTACTAGCTCTATACCTTTATTTTCTATAGAGATTAGTTTATTAGTATATATTTTAAACTATTAATTATTTTATCTTATTAATAACCTAGAGATCTTTACTTCTATTTTATTTAACTCTCTATACTATTAACTTAAATATACTTAGTAAATTTTATCTAGTAATAGAGAAGATTATCTAAAATAAGTCTATAAAGTATTATAAAGCTTACTACTATCTAAATTATATAGAAAAGAAAAAGAAACTAAAAGAGTTAGTAAAAGTTGCGCTAGAAAACTAAAGACTAGATTAATACTTTTTAACGCTAGGTTCGAAAATAACTATTTAATAGTAGACTATTCTATTAATAGCTATAGAATAAAGAGCTTAGATAAGATAATATATTACTATAAAAGTAGCTACTATATGTATTAGTAACTATAGAAGTATTAAAAAAGAGTATAAGTTTATAATAAATTTCTCTCTATATAAAAAGTATATATCTAATCTCTAATATAGCTTAGTGTCTAAGTAAAGTAATAGTAGTAACTCTAGTAGATATCTACTTTTACTTACTACGTAGTTTAAGTAATATATTAGTGTTCTATTAATATATATTAATCTACACTTAGTGTTTTATCTTAAATCTAGTTTAGCTATTACTAGCGTTATAGATAGACTATAATTTATTAACTAGATATTTCTTACTATCTTTAACTTTTTTATATAACTTTTTTTATATAAGTAACTATCTAAATATAAATAGTTTCTATAAATATAAGATTAAGTTAGAAAATAGTTAGAAGTATAGTTCTCTATAGTTATTACTAGATATAACTAAGGTAGTAGATACTATATTTAAAGAGCTTAAAGAGTTTATTATAGTAAAGTATTAATATAAAGTAAGGTAACAAAATGTAGTTAGTAACTCTATATAGTAATCTTAATATAAGTATATTTTCTAAATACTTTATACTTGCTATATATAACTATAGATTTAATAAAACTCTCTCTCTAACGTTTACTATAAATATAGATAGTAATAACGTACTTATAGAAAGTAATAGTAATAAAGAGCGTCTCTAGTAGACTTAGAAGTAAACTTAGAAGTAGTAATAAGTAAGCTATAGAGCTATAGAGCTAGAGAAATATTAAAATATTCTTAAAAGTTAACGTAGAAGCTTTCTAAGAGAAAGCTCTTAGTATCTAAGTAGAGACTTTAGTAGAAAGAGTAGAAGTTAGAGTAGAAGTTAGAGCGCAGTATAATATAGCCTTTCTCTTAGCTATAGAAGTAGATAGGTAGAAGTATAGGTAGCGTAAGTAAACTTTAGGTCTAGAGTAATATTAAATTATAGTACTATACTACTATAAAATATAAAAAGATATTTGCGTAGGTAAACTATAGTATAGAGAATAGTAGTTTAGAAAGAATTATAAAAAGCTTTATATATAGAGAATACTTCTTTTCTTCTTTTTTTTTTTCTATTCTATATCTTAAAGAACTTCTTATATCTCTAAGAACTTCTTATATCTTTATAAATTCTAAATACTTAGGTACTACTTCTCTATAACTTAATACTAACTAATATCTTCTTAAAGATACTTAACTCTAACTTTATTACTACTGCAAAGGCTACTATTATAGCTACTACTAAGATAGCTACTTCTAGCGCGCTCTTTATAAATTACCTAATAATCTAGTAAATAGAATATACTATATTAAATAAGGTAATAAATAATTATTATAGTAACTAGAACATAATATTAAGAACTTTAGTTCTTCTTAACTATATATAAGTATTATATACTACTAAGTATATATATATATTACTAAGTATAACTTTTAAGCTTAAGAATAGGCTAATATTAAATAGACTTTATTACAAGAGGTAGTTAGTAGTTACTATCTTTATAGTAGGCAGGCTATATATACTAATAAGTCTAGACTTATTAACTACTAAAGAGATATAACTAGTATAAACGTTTTATCTACCTTAAGACTTTAGAAGTTAAAATTACTAGAAGTTAGGCGCTAATAATAGAGAAATAGAACTTTATTAACTTTACTCTAGAGTAGTAGTATAATAGGTAGAAGTATAAAGTTCTTTATATTCTCTATAAGGTATATAACTATAAGGCTACCTAGAGATAGGTAGTAGAGCCTAGTATAGAAGGTAGTAGTAAGAGCTAGAACTTATTAGTATAGATAGAGAATAGGTAGGCAGGTAATAGTAAACGTAGATAGTAAGTAGTAGTTACGCAATATAGCTACTAATATAGCTAGGCTTATAGATAATTACGTATAGAATATAAGTTAATTAGATAGGTATCTTATAGGTGTCTTAGATTAGATTAGACTTACTAGATTACTTTTTAAAGTTACGCGTTTGTATAAAGCTAGTATTAGTGCTAGTTAATAGTCTAGATAGCTATTAGTAATATATAATAAATATAAAGTAGTTAGCCTATTATAATTTTATACGTAATTATTATAAAGGTAGTATAAGTGTAAGTGTTATAAGTTATAAATCTAGACTTGCGTTAGAGATTTTTTAAGTTTACTTTTAGAGTCTAATATAGTAACGCGTTATTATATAATTACGTAAGTACGTAATTATGTAATTACTTAATTCTAAAAAAAGTACGCTATAGGCTCTATCTCTTAGGCCTAAGAGAAGCTTAAAGAGTTTAAAGAGTTTAGAATATAAGAAATATAACTTAATAAATAAAAAGAATAGGTCTAAAAATAATATAAATGTATATTTATATTATATAATCTTAAGCTATTAGATATAATATCTAGTGTCTAAGTTTAGTTTAGAGTATACTTAGAAATATTTATAATCTAGGCTATACCTTAGTACTTATATAGAAATACTATTAGTGTTATATTTAACTCTTATATACTATATTCTATATTAATCTTTAATATATAATTTTTATTATCTAATCTTATAAACTTCTATATACTCTTTTTCTAAAGTAGTGTATATTATTATTAAAGTTATAGGCACTAGCACTATCTATCTATCTAATATAGTTACTACTCTTAAGTAAGCTTCTCTAGGTAAATTATTTAAGATAAGAGACTATATTATCTAATTTACTTAAAATACGTTTTTATAGCTCTATTAAGTTATTTAGTTTATCTAAAAGAACTTCTACTTTAGTACTATTATTCTTAGACTAGTGTTCTATATAACTTAGTACTAACGTTAGTTAATTTATAAGAAGAAAAGTCTTACTAGCGTTACTTTTTAAAGCTATCTCTTCTAGCTTATATAACGCATATTCTTTAGACTACTTAATCTTTCTCTTATTACTAGAGTACTTACTTATAAGTACTAGTTCTAATAATTCTAAAGCTAGATAAATAGTATTATCTCTAACTACTAGATAGTTTTAATACCTCTAAGATAATTAGTAATAGCTACTAATTATATAATATCTATATATATCTAATATAATATATTATCTATAATAGTTTCTTAAGAACTTATTACTTTTTTAGCTTTTTAAAAATATAATAGATATAAGGTAGAAGAGAGATAATATTATTAGAAGTATTAAAAGCTTCTTTATATATTAGTTATCTTAACTAGATTAGCTAGATTCTTTATACACTAGAACCTTAAGAGTTTAAATCTACTATATTAAGATCTAATATTTTAGACTTACTTTATTTTATTAATACCTTATAAAGTTATAGCTAGTTATATATTCTAATAATATATAGTTTTTCTCTAGTAGTAAGTTCTTTCTTAACTAGAAATAGTATATATAATATATTACTCTACTTTTATTTAATTAGTATAGTAGATAATCTTATAACTACTAGAGCTGCGCTATAGAATATCTATAAAGCACTTTTTTAATTACTTAGATTACACGTTTAGAAACTATATTAAGCTAATACTACTATTATAGAAGTACTAATAGTTATTAGTTAAAGTAGTAGCTATTACGTTATTAAAATTAAAGCTAAAGCTAACTATTTATATATTATTCTATCTAGTTATTATAATAGTCTTTTATAGAGCTATTAGAAAGATCTATATATATAATATATATATAATCTCTATAGATATAGAAGATACTTATTAAGAGAAGAAGAAACTATCTTATTACTACGTAGTACTTAGATATCTCTATCTTATAAACTATTATATACTACACTATACTTTTTTATAACTTAAGAATATAAAATAGATATACCTAACTTATATAATTTAATTTCTTTAATTACTTTCTAAATTAGATTTATATTTATAAAGTTATAACGTAATTTATATAAATAGTTATTATAGTAGAGTACGTAAAGTTTAACTATACGTATTCTACGCACTAATATAGATAGGTAAACGTAGTAATCTTTCTTTTTATATATTATTTATACTTTAACTTATTATATACGCGTTTATAAACTTTTATAATAGATAAAGAATACTATAAACTTTATATATAAAACTATAAGTACGTAACTTAGTTTAAAGAGCTTAAGAAGCTTATATAATCTAATACTTATTAAGTATTTATATCTTTTTACCTAGGTAATATAGTAATAAGATTAACTTTAACTACTATAGAAAACTATCTTAGGCTAAGCGCTATTATAAATATAAACTATATTATTAATTAGACTATATAATAGCTTAAATATAAGCTAAGCTAGAATACTATAAATAGTACTATATATACGCTATTTTCTAGTCTTACTACGCTATAATATTTCTACTTAATAATGTAATAAAAGTTCTTACACTCTGTATTTTTCTACGTAGTTTCTAAAGTTATTTAACTAACTATACTTATCTATAACTACCTTATATTATTATACTAAGAATTTCTTAATTATTCTACTTTATAAATAATAATACACTTCTTTTTACTAGTACGCCTAATTATACTCTATAAGAATACTACTTCTAATATTAGTTAGAGATATTATAATAATAAAGCGCTACTACGCTATATATATAGAAGAATAAAAGAAAAGAAAGATAATATAGATTAATATAACTAAAATAGAAACTACTAACTCTAGATAGTTTATATATATAGGTAAAGCTTTTCTATCTCTACTTATATCTATAAAGAATAAGTACTTTAAATCTATTTAAATAAAACTTCTACTATATTAGTTATTATTTAGAGATTCTATACTATATAAAGACTTATTTTATATAGACTCTAGTGTAGATCTATAGTCTTATAGTAATCTTCTAGATATATAAAACTCTAGACCTTATTTAGAGAATATAGCTAATAAGTAGTTTATTCTAGACTATTATACCTCTACTAGTTCTATAACCTACTATCTAGCTTATAATAAATCTAACCTATTAAAATACTAAAGTTAGATATATAATTATATAGTAATCTTAAATTTATAAATAGAAAATAAAGAGAGTATAAAATTACTTCTTTTATTACGCTAAAGAAGACTAAGTTCTTTATTACTATCTCTACTCTCTTTAAACTAGAATAAAAGTCTAGTAACTAAAATAAACTTTTTAATCTCTAAGAGTATAATAAAAACTTACTAGCTTTACTACTATAACTAATTAAATTATCTATATAGAAGCTTCTATAAGAACTTATATTACTTTATTAGAATTAGCAATTTCTTTCTTTAAAAGAATATAGAAGACTTTATAACTAAATTCTACTATAAGTAGAATCTAGAAGATCTCTAGTTTTATCTTCTAATAAGTAATCTAATATTAAAATATTCTTTAATAGAAAGAATACTTATAAACCTCTACTATGCTAAGGTAATTAAGTTTAACTCTATTATTAACTCTATTAAACTATAGATAGTATAAATACTTCTTTACTACTACGTTAAGTAATTAGATATTAAACTTAAGAAAGATTAGAAATTATATAACCTTTTTATAGAAAAAGAAGTTACTAGCGTAGTAAAAGAAGTTATCTTAGAAATAATATATAGCTACTATAAGAACACTTTTACTCTAGAAATAAGAAAAAAATATAAAAATAGTTATATATAGTATAAGAGAATTAGTAAAAGATAGTTTTATATAGCTTCTTATCTTAGAGTAGAGATTACTTTAACTTATAGCTCTACTCTAGAGGCCTAAATATAAGATATACGTTACGCGCTTAGTATAATTAACCTACTAATAAAATTTTAGTAATAATTCTAGTAAGCTAGATAATTAAAAGTTAATAATACTTCTAATATATATATTATATAGATATTCTAGTAGCGTTTATATTAGCTAGAAGATAGACTTTCTAGTTAAGTCTATTATAAAAAAAGTTATACTACCTTTTTCTTTATAAGTAGAATATATTATAAGTAATATAAAAAAATATAAATAAAAGAATAAAAGACTTCTTATAGAGCTAGAAGAAAATTAGTAGCTATTAAAACTACTAGAAAAATCTATTTAAGTATACTCTATATAGAATCTAAATATAGCTAATAAGTATAGGTAGATTAAATAATATTATAGAGAGTTATAGAAGAATATATTCTAAACTATTTTAGTATTAAGCTCTTTTTTTATAACTAGTAGAACTATATAGTACTACTTTCTAAAGCTAGATTTAGAGAATAGTAGTAGTCTAATTCTAAAAATAGTTTACTTCTATAAATACTTCTAGAAGTAAAGCGTTTCTAGAAGTAGAGTATTTCTAGAAGTAAAGTATTTCTAGAAGTAAAGTATTTCTAGAAGTAAAGTATTTCTAGAAGTAGAGTATTTCTAGAAGTAAAGCGTTTCTAGAAGTAAAGTGTTTCTAGAAGTAAAGCGTTTCTAAAAGTAAAGTATTTCTAGAAGTAGAGTATTTCTAGAAGTAAAGCGTTTCTAGAAGTAAAGTATTTCTAAAAGTAGAGCGTTTCTAAAAGTAAAGTATTTCTAGAAGTAGAAGCTTTTTAAAAGTATAAATATTATAATAGTTAAAGAAGTATTCTTTTATAACTACTTATAAACTACTAGATAGTTATAAAAAAAATACTTAGCGCTAAAGTAGTTTAGAAAGTATTCTTTTACAAACCTCTATAATATTAGTTTACTTAACTAACTTCTATATAATAGCTAGACTAAGCTAATAGAAATTATATTCTATATCTAATAGAATACTATAAAATTTATCTAAGAAATTAATTATTATTTAATTTAAGTTACTAGTAGTAAATTATATACCTAGTATTTTCTACTTTAATACTTATAGTATTATAAAAAGAATAGTTATCTTAGTTATTTTTTTTTTAGTTATAAAAGCGTATAGTGTACGTAAAAGAAGTAGATAGTTAGATATTAACGTACGCTAGGTATAATAGAAGTATATATAGTATAGCTTATAGTACGTTACTATTATTCTTACTATACCTATCTAGTATATCTATATTAGTGCTTATAGTATTAGAGAAAGAGTAATAATCTTCTAATATAGTTTTAAAGACGTTACTATTCTTCTCTATTTCTAGTTAGAAGCTACTAGTAGAAAGAAAAGTAGTAGATAGTTAGATAATAACTATAGCTAGATATAATAGGCGCTTAGACTATATAGCTTATATAGAGAAATTTAAGTTATAATTAAAAGATAGCTTATATAGTAGAAGCTTTAGCTATAAATACTCTAGATACTTAGGTTTTACTCTTATAAGTAAGAATAGAAAAGCTTTTATAGTTAAGATAAACTACTAAATATTAGTAGAATCGTAGTAGAACTAGTTATTATACCTCTTCTTCTTTTATTCTAGCCTAGATCTAATTAAAAAGTAGCTTATTATAAGTTATTATCTATTATATATTAGTAATAGTATTACTATTAGTACTAAACTTATAAGATATATAGAATATATAATATTCTTAAGTAGTAGATTTTAATCTTATAATATAAATATAAGATAATAGTAAGACACTTATTATATAGATTTAGAAAGCTTATACTAGTATTACACTTTTGTTTCTACTAGCTTAAGTTATACTATTATACTAAGTTAGGTATATATAATAGTAGCGCTTAAGTTCTAGTATATCTTAATACTAAGATAGCTAGAAGTAAGTATTATAATATAGTATAACACTAGAAATATATAAAGAATTTTGCGTTCTAATATAATTATTACTAAAATAACTATAAATTATTAGCACTTTTTTATATCTAAGTAGATATATAGAGTAATTCTAATATATAATACTATACTAGATTTTTTTAATACCTAGCTATCTAATATTCTTTTTAAGTTATTATATAAAGTCTATTATAGGCTATCTTCTCTTACTTTATATATTAGAAGGTATAAGTAAATACTAAGCTAGTATTAGAATATCTATATATACTAGAAGTAAGTAAGTAAAAGTCTAATAAGTAGAGTAGAAAAAAGTTTACAGCGTATAGATATATAGAAGTAGAAGTATAACTATATATATTATAAAGAAACTAGTAGTAAATTATAGAGTATAGAAGAAACACTATTATAAACTAAAGCTAATCTATATTAAAGAATATATCTAGATATTATAGTAAATATAGTAAAGTAAATATTATATAAAAAGTACTTAAGAGAGAATAGTGTAGAGCTAAGTTAAGATAAATTACATTATTATATTCTACTATTCTACTATTCTACTATTCTACTATTCTACTATTCTACTATTCTACTATTTTACTATTCTACTATTCTACTATTCTACTATTTTAATATAGTATCTACCTTTTTCTATAGTACTTTATAAAGTTTACTTATATAGAGAATCTCTAATATATATACTTATATAAAAGAGTAAAGGTTAGTACTATAATCTACTTACTTACTACTTTTAGTGCTAAGTCTAACTATAACTTTTAGGCTATAGTCTATTAGTATAATTCTAATACTTATTAACTTATAGATTTCTACCTATATATAAGCGTAGGCTAGCGTATATAATATACCTAGTATAATTTATAAAAACTTACTACTATAATTTTAAGTATCTATAACTAGTCTACGCTTATCTAACTATAAGTCTCTAAATATACCTACTAACTAGAGACCTAATAAGCTTCTCTAAGATTTTATTAAAGATAATAGCTATTCTTATTAGATAGAGTAGTAAGAAAGATATAAAAGTAAAGTATTTAATAATAAAAGCTATATTAAGAAATAGACTATTAGAAAAAATTAGCGTAATATATATAAAATTAAGAAAAGCTTAGAGATATAAAGATATCTATTATTAAAACTAGTAGAGTAAGAAAATTATATTATAGAAAAGTTTAAAAAAAAGTATATATTCTCTATTAAACGTTTTAAGAGCTTAAAGATAGATATAGTTTAAGTAATATAAAAGACCTAGAACTAAAGTAGTAGATCTATAGCTAAAAAATAATTATTTTATCTATTATAGTAATAGAAGTAAAAGTATATTATAACTTTACTATCTATAAATAAATATAAATATTAAATTCTATAGATTCTATTCTCTCTAATTATAATTTCTTCTTTTTCTTTACTCTTAGTTAGTCTCTATATATAAAGATAATTTTTACTATATTATTATAGATTTAGTATAGTAGAACGTATATACTTAAATAGATTCTCTATAGAAATATAGCGTTAGCTTATTTTAGTAAACTTATTTAGTATAAGTTTAAGTCTTATATAATATTATAGAAGTAACTAGAAGCCTTAGTAATATAAGTAAAATATTAGTCTATACTTCTAATAAATATTAGCTATATTCTACTATATAATATAATATCTTCTTATAATCTTTCTTCTACTAGAACTTAAACTTTATAAATAATGTCTACTTCTTTAGAGTATTCTTCTATTATAGTAAGTACAGAAGATACTACTAAAGTCTATACTCTCTTAGCTCTTTTCTAATATTTTTTAATATTAATTAGAAATATTACCTTTATTATATATAGAGATATAGTAGTAAGAAAGCTAGATAGAGATATCTAGAAAGTATATTATATTTATCTATAAGCTACTATAATATAGAAATAGTAAATTATAGATCTAGGTTACTTATTAAAAGAACTAGTGTAGTAGATATAAGAAGAATAATTCTATTACTTACTATACTAGTACTAGTCTCTCTCTAGCTATATAATACTAGAAACTATATCTTACTATAACGTATAGATACCTACTTAGAGTACTAGAGCTATAGAGAGTATAGAAATAACTATTATAAATAAAATCTTATATATTAGTGTTCTCTAGTTATTATCTTTTAAACTTAATATAGTAGAAAAAGAAACGCTTAGCTTAGTAGGCGCAAAGAAACTTTATATTAAATTTATTCTATTATACTATAAGAGTATAAACAAATAAAGAGATAGGCTAGTTAGAAATAAAGAAAATTATAAACTTATTATATTTATTTTAATAAGCGTAATTATAGAAGTTATAGTAGTTATTTAAATATAGACTCTATTAGTACTAGTAATATTATCTAGAACATTACTTTGTTATAGCTAGTATAATCTATTTAAAACTCTAAGAAGTACTAAAAAGTAAAATAATCTTATTATAGAAGGTTTAGTCTTTACCTATAAAACTAGAACTACTATTTTAATATATATTAGCTTAGTAGACTAATTACGTAAATAGTTATCTATATTTATATAGAATACTTTTATTATAACTAGTAGAAAGGTACTAGCCTCTAAGCTCTCTACCTATACTTACTATATCTATAAATATAGCTATATATATAGAGTATAGAAAAAGTAGTAGAATAATAATCTTATAGACTATAAAAATAAAGTTAGATAAAATAAATATAAGTAAAAAGCTTTTAGATAAAGAAGACTTAAATAATAAGAAACTATCTAAAGCTATAGTAAAAGAAACTATAGATAAGAAAATATTAGCTTAAGAAGTTTTATATTCTAGTATAAATAACTTTAGCTAGAATTAAGATAGCTTATCTAGTAATAAGAGTAAATTAGATAATAGTATTATAAATAGAGAAGGCGTAAATTAGTAGAACGTAGATAATAGAAAATAGATATAGTAATATAAATAAGATTAAAATTAAATATTTATAACTATCTATAGACTTCTTACTATAAATAGTCTCTAGAAACTAGATTCTAGTTACCTAGTTAAGATGCTATTTATAACTAAAGTAAAGAGAAAAGAAAAAATTTAGATAGCTATCTTGTGTTATTTAGACTTACGTATAGTTTACTTAGTAGTAAAGAAAAAAGAGTAAGTTAGACTATATAGCCTAGTTAAGTAACCTTAGACCTAACTTAGAGAGTTATAATACTTATAGTTTATCTAATTAGAAGTATATTAGTAACTAATATATTAGAGTACTTAAAGAGTTTCTATAAATATCTTATAAAGCTAATTTTAAGATTAATATAATTATATAAAAAGACTAGTTAATATATTACTAATATATAAGCTACTCTATAAATTAATTTCTTAATATAGTAAATATAGATTATTACTATCTAGTATATAGATATTAAAGAGTTATTCTATATATTCTATAAAGTAATATTACTATAAAGGCCTAGCTAAGGTCTAACACAGCTTTTATTAGTAACTACTACTAGTAGTAGTAGAATATATTATTTTACTTAAGAAGAGAGCTATAGAAAAAAAATAGAGTAATCTTTAATTAGGCTAGATAAATTTATATAGCTACTAATTATCTACTATAATATAGCTATATTCTATCTATTTTAAAAGTTTCTATAGTAGCTAGAACCTAGAATTCTATAAGTTAAAGTTTAATTAAAATATAACTATTCTTACCTATTTAGTTACTATTACTAAGTAGAAAGTGCCTAGTTATAGTATAAAAGACTAAAGTATTCTAGATTATTTTAAAAAATAGAGCTAGAATTTAAGTCTTATACTCTATAGAATATATACTCTTTATAATAAGATCTAGATAGACTACGTAAGACTTATAGTTATTAGCGTTAAGAGAAACACTATTCTAGTATAATAGAAATATTAGTTTAAGATAAAAGCTATTTACGTAGTTTATATTAATAAATAACTTATTTAGAAGTAAGTAATAGGTTAAAAACTCTTTAGTAAAGCTACTATAATTTAGGTAGTTAAACCTAATAGCTTTTTTAGTAAGCGCTTTTAGTGTTTTCTTATCTAAACTCTATAAGAATTATAGTACGTTAGAAGAGAGAATAATAGTATTACGCTTACCTATATTATCTATAATTATTCTAAACTCTAGTAGAAAAGCTATAATTTTATTTCTAAAAAGAAAATAGTAACTATAGTCTTATTAGTATAGTTTTTAACTATAATAATTACTATATATATTAGTATTCTACTAATCTATAGAATAATTTCTATAGTACTATTTATATAGAAAAATATAAGAGATAGCGTCTAGTAAGTAGATATATCTTTAAGAACTATATATATTATATAATTAGACTAAATTAGGCCTTTATATAATAAAGAAAAACTTAAGTCTAGAGTAAAGATTAGATATCTACTTTCTAAGTCTATATAAAATATACTATAAGCTCTATATAGCGTGTATACGTATTAGAAAGAGAGTTTCTTAGAGATAATTAGATTAATTTAATAAATCTCTAATTAAAAGTAGTATAAGAGCTACTAAAACGCTCTAATAATTAAAGTAAATATATTTAGAAATAAAATTAAGTAGAGATATATCTTAATAATTTACTAATATAGATATAAAATTTAACTATTAATTTAATATAAGTATTTAGACACTAATATCTTAATATAACTCTTTTTACTACTACTAAAAGAGAAAACTTTAATTTAAGCTCTTATTAAAGTATTTACTACCTTCTATCTTATAAACTACGTAGAGTAAAGAAGCTACTATTATTTAGTTAAGTCTATATACGTAATATTCTCTACTAAACTAAAAAGTTCTAAGTATTCTATATAAAACTATTTCTTTAATAATAATCTAGTGTTTATTCTAGTAGAAGCCTATTTATATTACGTCTCTAGTAGAGGTATAAACTAGTAGAGTAAGATTAGAAGTTTTATTAGTGTTAGGCTTACTAATAGTTTAGCTATAGTATATAGTAATCTAGTCTAGTAAAGTACTACTTTTCTCTTATAAACTAGCTTATAGAGTAGCTTAGGTCTATCTAGTACTCTACTTATCTACTTTTTCTTAAACTTATTTTTAAGTCTAACTATAATATTATAAAAAGTAATAGACTTTTACTAGTTATTATTCTCTTCTATAAGCTATTTTATTATTAACCTAGTTTTATAACTATAACCTATATTATTATTAAGATTATAATCTATATAGAGCGTAGAATCTAGATAAATAAAGTAGTAGGTATAAGGCTACCTTTCTAGATAATTAGAAGCTAGTACGTTAACCTTAGCATTATATCTAACGCTCTCTTTAGAGTTCTAGTAGACTAGTAAAATATTTACTCTACTAAGTATATTTATAGAAAGTACTATTTTATTTTCTTTATATTTCTATATAATTCTCTTAATAATATAATTACTACGTTTAGTAATATCTTTTATTTTATTATATTTAGATCTATCTAGAAGAGCTAACTTAAAATAAGCGCTATAAGTATCTATAGACCTATATCTAATATAGTAGTAAGCTTAAGAGTTTCTTATAGTATAACTAAATACTTCTTTAGAAAGATTCTATAGTAAGAACTCTATATAGATATTATTAATATTAATATTCTATACTATATTAAGATTATCTATAAGTCTATTAGTAGATAGATTTAAGTTTTCTAAAGATTCTCTTTTAATTTATCTATATATTAAAAAACTTTTTTTAGCGTTTATATATATTACTCTAGAGTATAGCTTATTAGCTATTATATTTTATTCTATTATATTTTATTCTACTACCTTTTTCTTAGTTATATTATATTTAGTTATATACTATTTAGTTATATACTATTTAGTTATATACTATTTACGCCTACTATATCTTTTTTTATTACTACACTAGAATTAAGTATAGATCTAGTACTTAAGTTAGCTTATATAATAGTAATAGTAAACTTACTTATTATCTTATCTATTATATTAAGTCTCTCTTAGTCTTCTAACGTAAATATATTCTCTATCTATTTCTTAAGTAACTTTATATATTCTTTTTTAAAGTTTTAGAGTATATTATTATAATCTTTAATTTTAGACTTCTTCTTACTCTAAGCTTTTCTTTTTACACTACTATTAGTGTTTAGCTTAGTAGAAGCTATATTAATAAATATCTTTAATTTATTTTAAAAACTACTTATATTAAAGCGCGTTTTATTTATATAGTATATAAAGCTATTTACTAAATATTAATAAAAGAGTACTACTATATTTTTACACTTAGTACTTTCTAGCACTATTTATCTTTTTAGGTAACGTCTAAAATATATAGTTTATTTCTTAGAGGTAATATATAATATCTAGCTATTTAGGTAGATTTATAACTTTTATAAATCTAATTAAGTATATTCTTCTATATACTATATAGTATTCTAAAGTCTTATATAAAGATTTTATAATTCTAGTCTTAGAAATAACTAAATTATACTATATTAGAGAATATCTATATATACTTCTAGATTATATATACCTCTTAATTTTTATATCTATTTAGTAACTAATCTAAGAAGATCTTCTTCTAAGTATATTTAGAAATAGATAGTATAGATAAATAGCTAGGTAAGAAAGCATCTTTTTTAGCTAGTAGTAATTTCTTTAAAAGTAATCTCTTAGAGAGAAAATTCTTCTAAGTCTTTATTATAGGTACTAGATATATTAATTTCTATACTATTAGTTATCTATATACTATAAGATCTCTAGTAATCTATAAGTTATATAGAAGATAGTAGCTAATCTAATTATATTAGATTTAAATTATATATATATAGCTAGCTATTATCTTTCTAAATATATATCTATACTTATACTTTATACTAGTTACTAATCTTATAACTATAATAGATAAAATTATTTTTCTACTTTTAGAAAGATTTCTACTATAATCTTTTTAAGACTATAATAATTTTATTAAAACACTAGTTATAGAATATAAAGCTACTTACTTATATATAATAGGTATACACTAACTACTTCTACTATAATATTATATCTATAAGCTTAGACTTAGCGTTTAGTATATCTAGATATAGATTACTTATTTAGCCTCTCTATCTAGTACTCTATTCTATTTATAAAGCTTATAGCCTTTCTTATTTTATATTTTAGTACTTATCTAGTCTTTTAGTAGCTAGCTACTTTAGTAATAGATACTATTCTTAAGTATTTAGTGTACTCTACTATAAGCGTCTTTCTAGTATCTAAATAGCGTATTTTAGTAAAGAATATACTATTTTTTCTACTCTATATAAGCACTAATAGCGTTTATATAGATTAGAGTATAGAAGCTACTAAAGAGCTAAGTAGCTAGTTTACTTTAATACTTATAATAAATCTTATTCTTCTACTCTTTAGTGTAAATATAGTAGCTAATATCTTATATATTTTCTTAAGAATATACTAGTAAACTTATAGTATAGTTAGCTTAGTTACTCTAATCTAAGGTTCTATTTACGCTAGATAAGAACTTACTATATATAAATAGAATAGTAATATTAGTATAATAAGTAGAATAGCTATATATATATATTAATTAATATTAGTACTATATTCTTACGTACCTAGGTATTTAGATACCTAGAACTAATAAGTATTACTTCTCTACCTACCTTCTATTATTAGATATATAAGATCTTCTAGATTATCTACTTTAGTTACTCTATATTAATATATATATTACTATAGCTTTATATTTCTAAAGTAAATAAAATAGATTAAGTCTAAGTAATTATAAAGACGTATATATAGGTAGTAACCTATACTTATAGAAATAGTCTTCTTATCTATTATAATTTTTTAGTAAGTAAGCCTAGTACTAGTATCTTAGTTAAGAACGTTTATAATAGCCTTTAAGTAAAGGTTAAACTCTCTAGACCTTAGAAAGTTAAGCCTAGTTAGTATATATATCTTACTATAATAAGACCTAGATTCTTCTTAATACTCTAGCGCTACTCTTTTATAGTTATAGATAAAAAATTAGAGAACTATAACTTTTAGTTACGTATATAGCCTAGAGTAAGCTTTATAAATTAACTTCTAGTATAAACTCTTAGTAGAATAATAGAGCTTAGCGCTTTTATAAAGAAGCTTTATAAATATAAATTTAATCTATAAGACTTTAGTATAGTAGCTTTATTTACTAGTAGAATTAGAATTATTAGCTATTTTATCTATATTTAAAAGCTTATACGTAACTATAGATAGTTAAAGACTAAGACTTAAGACTTTCTTCTAGTTTAGTAGATAGATAATAAGTATTAGCTAGACTTAGTGTAGAAAGTTATAAATAATATATTAAGAAGAGATAATCTTCTAGCTACTATAATACGCTAGAATATACGCGCTCTATTTAGAAGTAGAAAGATAAACTAATACTTAGATAGTAGTAGTAATAATAAAAGTCTAGAGATATAATCTATACTATATAAAGAGAATATAAGTATTATAATATAGTAATCTAACGTTACTAAAAGCTAATTCTCTTTAGATTATAGATATTTATATCTATAGTAACTATAAAATAGTAGATAAAGTAGAATATATAGTACTATATAAATAAGTAGGTAGTTAAATTACTAAGGTAAAAGAAAGGCTAGATATATAGTAAATTATTAGTAATATACTTAAGATAAGAGTAGAAAGACTTATAATATATAGTAAGCTTTATAATTTTATATTACTATTACTTTACTAAATAACCTAGGTAGTATATATATACTAGTAAATAAGGTAATAGGTATAAGAAGTTATTACTTATACTAGCTATAAATAAGTAAGGTATCTAGAGCTAGATTTCTAACTATTTAAACTAAGAAAGTATACTAGAAAAAGAAACTTCTTACTAATTAAGTATTATAGTATTAAAGTAGCTTAGCTAGATAGTAATAAACTTTAAATCTACCTATTTATAGATATAGCTATATTTCTTAGACTCTTAATTACTTTATAAAGTATAATAAAGTTATTAAATACTTTTTTTTAGTTATAATATAAATAGTCTATTATATTTATAATTACTTTAAAAAGGTCTTAGATTTTATTAAGAGCTTTTTTATTAAGTAAGCTAATAATATATACGTATAGTAAGTTTTAGAAAATTTTAGAAATCTTTTTCTTAAACTTCTCTATATACTAATAGAATTCTTAATAGTAGATAAGCTCTAATCTAAGTTCTCTATTTCTTTAATTAAGAAAATTAATATAGTTAACTATATCTCTAGATTACTTTAACTTCTATATATAGTAAGACTTTATATCTATTACTATTATCTAACCTTTATAGTATTTTATAATATAATTAATATTATTAGCTTTAAGTAGTCTTCTATAAGATAGTTATTTCTTAGCTAGATCTATAGTTAAGGTAAAACTATTTAAAGAGAGAGTCTTAAGTTTACTAGATAATTATAGATAAAAAAGTGTAGCTAGGTTTTTTTATATTAATTCTATAGTATACGCTTAGCTTACTAACTATCTATAGATATAGATTCTAGATAACTAACTATCTTTCTAAGAGTAGAAAATCGCGTAGAAAACACTAGCTCTATTAACGCTAGCTTTATTAACGCTAGCTTTATTAATAGTAGTTCTATTAATAGTAAAATTAATTCTACTACGTTTAGTACTATAAAGTAAAAGTTTTAAAGTAAAAATAAACTAGTAGATCTTATACTTCTAAAGCTTACGCTAACTCTTTAAGTAAAGTATAAAGTTTTTACACTACTTAATAAAGATTCTAAAAGATACTACTAGTGTATATATATTATAGATCTAGAAGAGAAAAGACTTTATTATCTAGACTAAGAAATTACCTTAGATACTTCTAAGTATATCTATTAGATTATAATAATCTAATATAGCTTAGAAAAATCTATTATTAGTTTAGATAATCTAAATCTAAATTTTCTTAATATTATGTCTATCTTCTAGTTTTAGAGTTCTCTATTTACTATATTTAATAGACTTAGTCTTCTCTTATCTAAAATTACTATATCTTATTCTCTATAGCTAGAATTAGCTAAGATAAGAATAATAAATATAGAGGTAGAGATATTAAATATATACTTATTCTTGTAGTAATAATATATTAGGTAATTTCTAGTATCTACGCTCTTAGCGCTATAGGTATTTACTTACTATTAATTAAAGTAGAAGATATTATAATCTTAGTAAGTAATAGTTAAGTTAAAGTTAGTACGTATTAAATACTTCTTAGAAAATTCTTAACTACTAAATAATAGTAAGCACTAAACTAAGTATTTTTATAAGAAACTATAGTAGATAAAAAAGCTAATACCTTTAGAATTATGCTAGAAGACTTAATATTCTATATTCTAGATTCTTTAACCTTATAGTAAAGTAATAATCTTTTTACTTTTAACTAACGCGCTAGTTAAATAATATATCTAGAATTATAGAAAGTAGCTATACTTCTTATAAGTAGTAGCGTAGTACTAAGATATTATAGAATAGTTTTCTTAAAGATTTATTACTTACACTATTACTAATTTCTTTTATATTAAATATATAAATTATAGTACTTCTAGTTAAGTATATAGTAGAGACTTAACTTAGTAAGTTAAGAATATTAAAAGACTAACTATAGAGTATTTATAACTATAGATACTTAAATATATTACTATTAGAGATATCTCTAGTTCTTTCTAGCTAACCTCTTTTCTCTCTATAGTTTCTTTTACTATTTATCTTTAGTAGTAAGTTTAAAAGCTTTATTTAGGCTTATAATCTTATTCTTTCTATCTTTAACCTCTTAGAATAGTATCTTAATTTTATTAGAAAGCTCTATATTACGTTAATACAAATCTATATTTTAATCTATAATATATTTTAACTTAGTAAAATATTCTTCTAGATTCTAATTAGAAATTACCTATATAAGTAGTACGTTTTTAGCTAACTTTAGAATTATTCTACTAATACTTTAGCTATTATATAATTTACCTACTTCTTCTCTATCTAGCTTAGCTTAAAAGTTATTTACTAAACTTTTAGCTTACTTAGTAATCTTATTAGTAAATATCTATAAGTTTTTTTTAAATTAACTTAGATTTATATAAAGCTTCTTAGAGTTCTTATATACTTTTAAAAGCTTATAGTTATATTCTTAAAACTTTATAAATTACTAGTTAAGAAGTTTACTTTCTTTTTATATTTATTATAGCTTTTACTCTATCGCGAAGATCTAGTGTTATATATTTTAAACTTCTTCTTAAGCTACTTAAAGCTATCTATATACGTTTTATAGCTAAGCTAGGTTATAATAGTATATATTATTTATATATAGTGTAGCTTAGATATAGTATATTTAGTAGTAAGACTTTATACTTCTCTAATATCTATTAATAATAAGTATATTAACTAAATAGTTAAAATACCTCTAATAGCTATACTAATACCTAATACGCCTATAAATAACTTATTATTATAGAATTTAGTAAGAAGCTTTAGATATAGAAAGTACTAGAGTAAGAACTAGACTAAATACTATATTAGTAGAAAGTTTTAATATTTTATTATACTACTTATAAAGTTATAGAAGTATTAAAGAGAATATAAAAGCTTATATAACTATAGAAAAATTAAGTAGCACTATATTAGAGACTACTCTACGCTACTAACTAGTGTTTTAGATCTAATATACTTCTACTATAATCTAATTAGCTTTTTACTACTAGCGCTTAATATATCTATTATATTTATACTTAAGTACTATATACTTATAACTTAAGAAAATTAAGTACTTATAATACTATACCTTTAGCTACTACACTAAGCTAAGTATTATTTATAGTATAGATATTAAACTATCTAGTATTATAATCTAGAAGATAAAGGCCTACCTAAGAATAAATTAGACTTTATACTTAATATTTTCTAGTATAGAAGAGATATTAGAGCTAGAAATAATTAATAATTAGAGATAATTAAGTATATATAATTAATCTACTACTTAAGAAAGTTAAAATAAAATCTCTAGCTATATATCTAAGAGCTAAGTAATTACGTATCTATAATTAAGTAATTACAACTACTCTCTAACTTTAATACACTTTTTAAAGTAGTAAGAGTATTAATCTACTCTACTAAGACTAATTCTATTAAATCTACTATAATTAGTATACTCTAGTAGAATCTAGGCTTAAGAATCTAGAGTATAGTAGTAGATTATAGTCTAACTAAGCATTTAATTATACTTAATACTAATAGTAGTAAGCTCTTACTTATTTAAATAAGGCCTAATAGCCTAGAAATTAACTTTATTAGTTTAGAAATTACTTTATAATAGCTTAGAATATAGCTAATAGCTATAGAAATCTAGGTATTTAACTAGTAAGAGATAATTCTAATAGTAAGATCTAGGCTTCTAATCTCTTCTAGGTAAGATTTATAGCGTAATTAATAGCTTAATAAGCTACGCTAGCTTTCTACGTAGGTATGCGCTTAAACTAGAATTAGAGACTTTATAATAATAAGTTTTCTAATTCTTTTCTTCTTTACTATAATTATCTACTTCTATATTATTAAAACGCTTAAGCTAATAAGCTAATAAGCTATCTATCTAATTAACTCTTCTACTTAAGATTCTTAGCTTTTAAGTTTTAGCGCTTTTAAGCTCTACGCTTAATTCTCTACTCTACTTAATACTCTACTCTACTTACTTCTTTATCTTCTCTATTACTATAGTAAGTTCTTACTCTTATATCTAAATTAATAGCTAACTATTATAATTTAGTCTAATAATCTAACTTCTAACTCTAACTCTAGCTATAAGCGTTAGCGCTCTAGCTTCTACTATAATAGTATTCTACACTCTAATTATAATACCTCTAGTAGTAGTAATTATAATATATAAGCTAGTACTTAGCGTAATAGCGCTTAGCGTAACAGCGCTTTACTTAATAGTACTCTATAGTTAAGCGCTTAACCTCTCTACTACGCTTAACTTAAAAACACTACTACTTAAATTTTACTTCTCTCTTCTAGAATAATAGTAGCTAATAGCCTATTCTCTAGTAGCTTTATATAAAGTAATTAAACTTCTAATACTTAACTATCTTAGAGCTTTATAAATTCTAATAATTAACTAAGTTAGAGCTTTAAAGTAACTAGTAGTTTTAGTAATAATAACTTCTATAAGAGTTATAAGTAATTAGAGTTATATACTAAGCGTGCCTACTTAGGTTATAAAAGCTTTTAGTTTAATAATTTTAATAATAAGAATATCTAAGAGACTATTAAGTCTATTTCTAAGAGTAGTATCTTTATTACTAATAATACTTTTTAAACTTAGAATTTAGGCCTTTAGTAATCTAACTATATTAGAAACTAAGGCACTTAAAATTAAGAGAAGTAAGCGTCTCTAAGTAATAGTTATAGTTATAGTTACTTTTATAAAAAGTCTAAGGCTAAAGCTTCTATATCTAAGACTCTTCTAGATTATCTATACCTAGTGTATACTAGTTATCTACGTAAGTAAGTTAGAGTATTACCTAACTATAACGCTCTTTAACTTTCTAAGTATAAGTATTATATCTATTAGTAGCTTCTTAATAATATTTAGAAGACTAATTATTTTAAGTAACTCTATTAGATTATATATTATTTATTCTATAACTCTTATAATTACTATTCTACTAATTAAAATCTATATAATTACTTTATAAATATAGTTAATTACTATAGTTCTAAAGTAAGTTTATAATTCTCTTTTCTTTAGCTCTTTTAATCTTTTACTAACTTAATAATAGCGCTAAAGTACTAAAAACGCTTAAAAGTATTATAAGTAGCTCTACTAAGATCTTTACACTTATAAAAAGTAGAAAAAAAAAGCTAAGAGTAGTTCTAAGATACTAGCTAAATTATTAGATAGAACTTCTAAGTTCTTAGATAAAAAGAGCTTAAAGAGTACTCTACTTATAACTCTCTAAAGCTCTAATTAATATAGTGCTTATAGTAAGTTTATAATACTAAGTAAGAGAATAAGAGAGATTAATATAAGTAGTAGCTAGATACCTTTACCTATACTTTCTACTTAGAGTTATCTACTTATAGCTTTTAATCTAATACTATAATACTTAGAATACTATTATTAGAGCTTATTCTAGTAGCTACTACTACTAACTTTCTAGCTATAGGCTTTTTAATTTAGAAATTAGCTACTATAGAATTAGTAGTAGAATTAGTATAGTTATTATTAGTTTTAGTAGTGTAACTACTAGTCTTAGTAGTATAATTATTAGTCTTAGCTACGTAATAATTATTCTTAGTATTATAATTTTTAGCTACGTAGTTACTAGTCTAATAGCTCTATATCTAGTATTATAAGTAATAGATTCTATTACTATACTTAGTGTTAGCTAGCTAAGGCTAAGTATAAGAAGGTAATAATATATACTAAGTATAGCTAAATATAGCTTAAGATTTATATATAAGCTTAAGCTACTAAAACTACTTATCTAAGAGCTTAAGTTAAGAACTTTAAGAATAGCTAGAATAGTAAGCTAGCCTTTAATAAGAATAACTATAAGAGTTATAATTAAAAAGATTAGCGCTATAGTAGTTAGTAAGTAGATAGCTATATAAGTTAGTCTAGTAAAAAAGTTTAGTAATTTATCTACTTTATGCTTATATTAATTATTAGTAATTACTTCTTTATAACTAGGCGCTACTTAGAGTAACTAAGATCTAGCTTAGATATAATTAATCTTTATAGTAGTAGTCTAAATAAAGATCTCTCTACTCTATTTACTTCTTAAGAATTAAGTATTATAAATCTTATAAGTTAAGTAGCTATTTAAACTTCTTAAACTATTATTAGGTAAGTAATTTAGTTAATCTATCTATAGATATAATTATAGTCTCTAAATACTTAACCTTAAATAATTCTTTAGTATATTTCTACTATAGCTATATATTCTAGATATTAATATACCTAAGCTAAGTATTAATATACTTATTCTTTCTAATAACTAGTCTAATAGTTTACTAATTATTACACTAAACTATCTAAAGTTCTCTAAGATTAAGCGCTAGCTTCTTAAGAAAGCGTCTAAGCGCTATAGCTTTCTTAGTAGTATACTTAAGAGTAAGTAGCTCTACTTCTATAGTAAAGATAGTAACTATACTTTATTTTATAGCTTTCTAGAAAATTACGCCTTTATATAATATAGTAATATATCTATAAGATAATTAGTAGGTCTCTAAGTTATTAGTAAAGAATATATCTTTAGTAATTATTAGATTAGACCTATTATAGTTACTATACTAGATTATATTAAAGTAGGTATAGTAGAAATATATAATTACTTACTCTATAGCTTTCTTATACTTATTACTTAAGTTTATAAGAAAGTATAAGAGCTTTAAGGTAGTATACGCTATATCTAGTTAGAGTATAATTACTATATATAGTATAAAGCTAACTATTTTCTAGTATCTCTTAATCTTAGGCTTAGTTACTTCTCTAGTATTCTTAATTAGCTTCTCTAATAGTAGAGGTATTAGAGAGAAAAATCTATTTCTAAGCTTAAACTTCTTAAGTATCTTATCTATATATATATTATAAATAAGTATAATTATCTTTAGATATTAGTCTCTAATTATATAAATACCTAGAAACTATTCTACGTCTCTCTAATTTTAGATTTTATACTTACTAGAGATCTTAGCCTATATAGCTATTACTTATTACTTTATATTCTTATAATAAAGTAATAGAATATTATTAATATAGAAGAGAATAAGAATCTTATATTCTTAATTAAAGAAGAAGTAGAGCTCTTTTTAAGAAGCTATTATACTAATAGCTTTTAGCGTTTTTAAGAACTTCTTATACTATAATAGTAGAAAGTCTTATAATTTATAGAGCGCGTAGTTAAGCTATATATATAATTCTAGCTTTCTAAAGCTATCTAGTATCTTATAGATTACTAGGTTCTCTACTATAATCTTTATATTAAGAAATGCTTCTATAATATTAAACTATTTAATCTCTAGATTACTTTAGGTAGTAATTACTATTATAGCGTAAAAGAACTTTATAGTAAGTATTACTATATAAGTTATATTAATTAAGTTCTTCTTCTAAAAATCTTTATAAACTATAATTTAAGCTTTATATTTAAGAAGATAGCTATTCTAATTATACTTATAAGTCTATACCTATTTTAATAGAAGTAGCTAATTTTAGACTTATAACTTATAGATTTCTATCTAGGTTCTTTTCTTACTTAGCTAATTAATCTCTCTCTTAGAGGTATCTTTAAAGAGTATACGTATTAGATACTAAATTAGTTATTTTTATAATCTAGGCAGCTCTTAGAGATTATTATAGTATTAGTAAGTAGCCTTTAGCTTATACTTACTAAGCGTAGTAGCTATAATAATAGAGTTTATAGTTTTATAGCTAGCTTAATTATTTTAGTTTTTTTAAAGACTAGAGAGGTAGATTTTATAAAAGTTAATCTAGGCTTACTTATTAACTAAGCTTATAATTACTATATTTACGCTACCTACGCTATTACTCTCTAGTTAATTACTAGGCTAAGTAGGCTATTTACTTTTATCTTTTAGATATTTTAATAGTTAATAGATATTTATAGAAAAAGAGTGCTTAGACTCTTTATCTATAACTCTTTTACTATAGCGTATTCTAGAGAATTTAGCTATTAGCTAATTTTATAGCTACGTTAATTATTAAGAGAAGGCTACTAATATAGATAGCCTACTTCTTAGTCTCTTTAGCGCTTACTCTAGTTAAGCTAGTCTTTTCTCTATTTCTATAGAACTAAAGTCTATTATAATAGACTTAATAAATAGAGTTAGATCTTCTAATCTATATATAAAAGGCTCTCTACCTCTAGACTCTAATAAATTAGCTCTCTTAGGCGTATATACTACTCTTTAACTATTAGAAACTTTGTAATTACTTTAATTACTTATCTCTAAAATCTTACACTTAGGTATAAGTTCTAGAGTAGTAAGTCTAGTAGAAAGCTACTAATTATTAGAAATTTCTACTAGAATACTAGTCTTATACTCTATCTCTATTAAATTAATAAAGCTTTAATTATATTTAATAAATAGACTAACTATATTACTTTAATTATAGTCTACGTTACTTCTAAGATCTTACTTAGTAGTTAATAGCTCTACTATACTTACTATTTAATTAATAAAAAGAATATTAAACTTCTCTATAGAATTATTAAACTTACTATTATTAAGTATCTTAACTTACTTAAGTGCTTTATCTCTAGTTAGCTTCTCTTTACGCTTATCTTAATAGAACTTCTACTTATTAAAAGTAATATTATAAGTTATAATTACCTAATTAATTACTAGTACTTATATATAATATATATTAGAAGCTTAATAGCTAATAAGATATTCTATATAGCTATAAGGCTTAACTTTAAAGTTTTAATAGTGCTTTCTAGCTACGTAATTACTATTAAGTAAATATACTTAATAGCTATAAGTATAGATTCTACTCTAATCTAAGCAAAGATTAGCAGCCTAGTGCCTAATCTTAGGTAGCTAATAATATTAGAAATACTTTCTAAACTATTTATATAATACTTAATCTAGAGATTAATAGCTATAAAGCTATAATAGACTTATTCTATAGAGTTAAGCTACTATATTTATAATTACTAGCTAGAGTTCTGCTAGAAGATTAGCACTTATACGTATCTTAATTAACTTAGTAATAAGCTCTTAGCTAGCTTTCTCTACTAAGCTATTAGACTTATAAGTATATAGTAAAAGTATTATAATTATAATCTTCTTCTCTTCTACCTATTTCTTATATCTTAAGTACTCTCTCTAAGGTAATATTATAGTATTATTATTCTAATAAATTTCTATAATCTTCTACTAATAGTAGCGCTTAACTATAGCTATAAAGCTTATAATAACTTCTATTATAGAGTCTAGAGTCTTATTCTTTAGATTATAATTATATAGCTTATCTAAATAATTCTTTTTAATAATTAGAGCCTATTTATTAAGCGTATAGCTTATAGAGAAGTTAAATAGATTCTATAATACTCTAAAGAAGAGACGTAGTAATAGCTTATAAGAATAATAAGAGATCTTTTAAGATATATAGATAGTAGTGTAATTATTATATTTACTACGCTATATATCTATAATCTCTATATTCTAGGCAGCTTTAATAAGAGCCTTAAGAGCTTACTTACCTAGATAGCTAGATTTTTAGTACTAAAGATTAGTATTACTAGTACGTAATTATAGAACTTATAAGTAGGTAATAGTATTTATAATAATAGAATTAAAGAGATAGATAGAAGAGTTATATTTAATAAATAAGAAGTTAAATCTATACTTAAGAGTTATAAAAATAATAGACGCCTTTAGCGTACCTATTCTAATTATATAATTATAGCCTATATACTATATACTACTATTTCTAAGAAGTTTCTCTAAGATAATATTAGTGTAGAAACTAGAGATAATCTTAACGCTAGTAAGTATAAGATTAGTCTTTCTAGATTCTTTAGAGGTACTAAGAATAAGATAAAGTACGTAATTACTAATACTAATTACTAGAAGAATTTAGCTACCTACCTTAACTATTTCTCTATTAGTCTTAATAAAGAAATTAGACTTAATTAAAGCTTTATTATTAACTAAGTAGACTATAGCTCTACTATTAAGAATTATACTAGCTAAGAGTATATAAGGCTTAAAGCCTATACTAAAAATAGAAGATCTAAACTTAGTAATTAGCTTCTAAAGATAAATAATTATAAAGACTATATTACTTAGGTACTTAGAAGCTAGAGCGCTTATTTTCTAGCTAGATTACTTAACCTCTTTATATAAGCTACTCTACTTCTCTTTATAGTAGCGCTTTTAAATTTTTTACTTATCTTAAGTAGAGAGTTCTATTAGTAGAACGTCTAGTAGTCTAAATCTAGTAATTATAGTCTATAATTAGAAATATAAAATAGACTTCTACTTATACTTTACGTTAAGTTTATAAAAATAAGACTTAGGTAGTAAGCTTAACTACTTCTTACTTAACTTAGTAGAAGTAGAGAGTTAACTTATAATAGCGTTAAAGATTATATTAGCTTTCTTTTTTCTAGTAGTAATTAATATCTTCTAGAGAATAACGCTAAATACCTTACTAAAATTATTAAAGCTTAACGTATTCTTTCTAAGAGCTATAGTAAATAATTAATTATATTACTACTAGTAGGCTTACTTAAAGTTAAACTTCTTAACTATAGTAAGAAAGTTAGTAATTATAAAAGGTTCTTTAACCTCTAAGAGCTTAAAGATCTTTACTTTCTAGTAAAGTATTAACTAGTTATTAAACTACTTTTTAGTAGTTTCTTTTTAAGTTTTTTTAAGATAAGTATAATACTTTACGTAAACTATATATTATGTAGTCTAATCTATAAAAGTAAGTATAGTTTTAAAAGTCTTTATAAGAAACTAGACTATTCTTTTATTATTACTTATAGTTATAAGTAATAAGTAATTAGGCGTAATAGTGCGTATAATCTAAGTCTTAATATTATTAATCTTCTTACTCTTTCTTAACTACTACTTAGACTTATAGTTCTAGTAGACTATAAGCGTAGTACTATTCTTAGTTTTATAATTATAATCTTATAAAAGAGTATTATACTTATAGGTAGCTTTATTATATTTATTCTTTTAATCTTTAGTTAGCTCTATAAAGAAAGAAGCTAGAGCTATAAGCTCTAGAACTAGAAGGTTAGAAAACTTAGGTTTCTAAGTATTTATATATTTAATATCTAGAAGATTAGAATTAATCTCTTTCTAGATACTCTTCTTATTATAGTATTACTTAAGAAGCGTAAACTAGGTATTCTAGTTAGATTACTTCTTAAGAAGTATACCTATAGCTATAATAGCTATATTATAATTACTTATATCTATAAAGTTAGAGTATAGAATTAATATAGAGATATAGAGAATAATAAAGAAGTAGGTAGTAATTAAGTAATTATGTAGAAGAAGTTTTAATTATAGAATATTTAGAGAGAGTAGAGTAGAATTAAGATTAACTAATCTTATCTTCTAGTAAGCTTTAATGCGTAGTAGAAATTAGTTCTATAATTAAGTAGCTAGGCTTATAACTATTAGAGCTAGAGATAATTAATAATTAGAGATAATTAAGTATATGTAATTAATCTACTACTTAAGAAAGTTAAAATAAAATCTCTAGCTATATACCTAAGAGCTAAGTAATTACGTGTCTATAATTAAGTAATTACAACTACTCTCTAACTTTAATAAAAGACTATTCTAATTAGCTAATATATTTAGATTAATAGAGAGCTATAGCTCTACTAGTTTAGAACGTAGCTAGAAGGTACTACGTAAGTAAAAATAATATTACACCTTATATAGTTAAGATACTCTAGCCTATACTTATTACTAGTAGCTTTTTTATTATACTATACTACTAACTATAAGTACTTATATTCTTTACTATATATTCTACTATTACCTAATATAGCTTTAAGTAATTATAATATATAGTTTTCTAAATAGCTACTATTCTTTTTCTCTTTAGATATAATAATTACCTTAGAATTATCTAATACTTTTAATTCTTAGTTACTACTAATTCTAGAAGAGAACTAGAATTTTAGTTAGAATAAATATATATTTAACCTACTAGATCTATATAAAAGCTTTAAATAAACCTTAACTACTACTATTAAGTATACTAATAATAATAATATACTACTCTAAGTATATAAGAAGCTTATTAAATTATAAAATAAAGTCTAATAGCTATATTATAATATCTTAGAACTATATAATATATACTATAAATGTTTAGATAGTATAGAGGTAACTATTACTATAGCCTAACGCTATATTAATAGTTTAGTATCTTAGTTAATAGAAGTTTATAAAAAGTATTTAAAATTACTAAATATAGTAGAGAAGTAGAAAAGGCTAGTTATAGATAGAAGCGTATAATATACTAAGAAGAACTATATCTATAAATTATAATTTTCTTATATTATTCTTATAACTACCTACTATACATTCTCTATTACTATGTAAACTTTAGAGTTATTATAAAAGAGTATAAGATCTATATCTTACTAACTATCTAAATACTAAGAATAAACTCTATAACTATATAATAAAGAATAGACTATATATAGTTAAATATAGACTATATAGCTATAGTAATCTATCTATCTAAGAATAAACATAAGATCTCTACTACTATATTAGTATTTTATTATATTCTATTAAAAGAAATTAAACGTAGTATAAGTAATAAACGTTAGTAGTAACTTACTCTATAATTCTATTATTACTTATCTACTATATACTTTATTATATTACTTTCTTTTATATATAATATCTTAGTTAAACTAATTATATTTCTTTTACTCTACTTACCTCTATAACTTTAATAATATTATCTATAAACGTTAAATAAGAGCTAGTACTAGTACGTAAAGTACTATATTAGAGCGCTAGTTTAAAATAGAAGAAGATTAATAGATAATTTAGATAGAATAAACTTTAAAGTACTTAGATCTACTATTTAACTATAAGTCTTTGTAAATAAATCTTATATCTAAAAGTTAAGTTTTATTTTACCTCTATATAGTCTATAATTATATATTATTTAGTATTTCTTATATTTATCTCTAGGTACTATCTTTTAGAAAGCTTAGTTTATAAAAAAGTAGTTTCTTTTCTTTTTCTAGTAATTTTACACTAATATACACTTATACCTTTATAGTCTATAAGCTAATAATCTACTCTACTAAACCTAGAGTCTAGTAGCTAAAGCCTTACTAACTATATTATTAATTATAGAAATCTACTAATTCTATACTAATCTAATTAGTTAAACTATAGGTAAATAGATATATTCTAGTTAATATAGTAGACTCTAAACTTAATAACCTTATAGTAATAACTATATATAGCATAAAGACTAGAGCTATTAATATAGTCTAGGCTAGTACTATCTTCTATAGTAAAGAAGGCTACTAGATACTCTTATAGAATTCTCTTAATTAGCGCATATATATCTAGACTATAACTATAGATAGAACCTAAGTATACTACTAGCGTTTTCTTTACTATAGGCTTCTAGTAAAGTTTAAAGAAAAAAGAGGTAGTAAAAAGTATTTATATAATACTAGTAAAGTTATAACTCTAAAGAAAAGTTATAGCTAAGTCTTCTAGTTCTAGTATTTTACTAATATTATTAAGATTAGGCTTTCTATCTAGCGCTATATTAATATAGATATATTTATACTATTTATCTCTAGAAACTTAGTTTAAGTAATTATTCTAGCTACTCTAAGTATTTAATATAGTATTTAAAAGCTAGAATAAGCGTAGAAAAAAGTAGTTACGAAGACCTAGTCTTCTAGAGATAGTCTATAGTAATTCTAAATCTTAAGTAAATTCTATACCTATTAAAATAGCTAAGTTAGAAGTAGTGTTCTAAATAGCCTTTAATTTCTACTTAGTAGAGTTAATAGAGTTATTATACTTTTCTATACTACTATTCTATAGAAATTCTAAACTTTAGATAAACTTTACTAAAAAGTATAATAAAGTAGTAGATATTACTCTAGTACTAGTAGAGATAAGTTTAAAACCTAGAAAAAAAGATATAGAACTTACGCGTTATAGATAAGAAGCTTATTATTTATATAAGAAGCTTAATAGTATTTATAACCTATAGTTAGTTAGTCTTCTATCTAAAGATAGAATATAAGTTTTTACTTTATCTACTTCTAGCTCTATTATAATTAGAGAGAATATAAAGTCTTATATTTAATATAGTTATTATAGTAACTATAAATTTTAGTTCTAATATACTTATAATAGATTCTTTAAAACTAAAAAAAGTAGTATCTAATCTAAATACTTCTTTTATATATACTTCTATTTTAGTAGCTTTATATAAGCTATCTATAAGTAGAGAAGCTAGAAAGCTATATATCTTTGTAAATACGCAATTTTCTAAGAATTAGTAAGAAAGAAAAACTTAATTTACTAGCTACTTAAAGATAGTAATATACTTATCTATATCTTAGTATAAAAGAAATATAAGTATAATAAAGCTACTTATATCTTATAGTAAGTGTCTAGTTATTTATAGATTTTAAAAAGTATATATTCTATACCTATACTTATATCTAAACTTAAGTTAAACTTATTATAGATAGAATATAGAAGCTTTTAATACTAATTAAGTGTATATAGTATTTGTAGTGTAAATATTCTCTAGATACTACCTCTATTAAGAATAAGTAATTAGCTTTCTACTATTAGTAGCTTAAGATAAATAGTAATCTTACTCTTAAATTAATATAAAATACACTAGAAGATCTAGTAGAAATATTCTATCTACTACCTTTTTAATCTAAATTTACTAGTGTAGAAATTATAAAGCGTGTATCTATAGCGTAAGCTATATTTAGGCTTATAGAAAAGATAGTAAAGATATAGCTAAGAGCTATAGATTATATTCTAGTTAATAGTAATATTCTAAAGATTTTTCTTATATAGTTAAACTACTATAAGTATATCTCTCTCTAGATCTAAATAAAACTAGCTAAAGATAGCCTTTAACTATATATATAAAGCTACTAGAAAGAGTTTTTATTTAGAAGATAGTAAAGAAAAGGCTTTAAAGTAGTAAGATTAGTATAGTAAGTTAAAGACTACTAATAGTTTAAAGTCTACTAGTTACTATTAAAAGATAAAAGCTTATATATAGAATACTTATAATATATATCTAGTAGAAAACTATCTAATATAATTACAAACGCTATATACTCTAAAGTAGCTTTCTTACTTATATAATTAGTAGCGTATAGCTCTAAAAAGTTCTATAGATAAAGCTAGAGATAGTCTTCTATTTAATTACACTAGTGTATAGTAAGAATAAAGTTAAAAGATTAGAAGACGTATTTTATAATATAGTATAATACTACCTTAAAGAAAAGGTTAAGATAGTATACTAAATAGAGTATTTTAGACCTACTTCTACTTTTTCTTACTATCTCTATACTAGAAAGTATAGTTTTCTTTAAGATAGAAAATCTTAAAGAAGATAGAATCTTATAATTATTTATTAGTAATAGTATAGGTTAAATATAGCTAAAAATTAATAGATCTAGACTAACTTTATATATATAGATACTACTACTAATAAGAATTACCTAGAGCTTCTAACTTTATAATAGGCTACTATAATACGCAAATCTTTATAGTAATTAAACGCCTTTCTTATAACTAGTAAAATTATCTAGAAAGATATAAATAATATTAATAAATAGTAGTAGTAATCTACTAACTATAGTTTCTATAGATAATTTAGTTTCGCTTATAGATAACTATTCTAATAGCTACCTAACTTTATAATATAAGCTTCTAGTATTCTTTTATAGTAGCTTCTATAGGCTATAAGTATTATTAATATCTAGACTTATAACTAGTAGTAAATATTTATTATTTAATATTAAATTATCTACCTATACTTATATAATACTATATAATCTTAAGTAGCTATACTCTAGTAATAGTGTTTATTATATAGCTTTACTCTTATACTTACTAATTAGTAAGATAGTAGAAGAGAACTAGGTATAAAGCTTATAAAGATTAGTAGTAACCTACTATAGACTACTTCTATACACTAAGAACTAATTAGTTTCTATCTAGAAACTATATAGCTAGTCTAGATTAGTGCGTAGTAGTATAGGTATCTAAGATAAATAGAGAAAAACTACTTATATATACAAACTTATTACTATCTCTATAAGTACTTTATAAAATAAGTATATTTCTATAAAGATTATTTTTAAGGTAGTACTAGGTATAACACTATATTTATTTATAAGCTAAACTCTTACTATATTCTAAAGACTTATATAAGTATAAGTAGTAAGTTTAAAAAGTATTAATACTATCTTAGAACTATCTAAATAAGAGTACTAAATCTATACTATAGTATATTAAATACAGAACCTAACAATTGCATTAGTTACTGCATCTTAGATTTAGAATATAACTTATCTACTTTAGTTAATTCTTCTATATACTATAACTATTTAACTAGAGTAGGTATCTCTTCTAACGTATTATATACTATAGAACTTTCTCTAAAACTTAGTCTTCTAAGTACTATTAAGTTACTATACCTTTACAGAAAATTTTAGTTAGAGACTACAAAGTAAGATAAATTGCAAAGTTAGAATAATTAGTAGCTTGTTAATCTCTATAGTTTAGGTAAGAGCTCTATCTTTGTATCTAAAGTCGGCTGCTAAACAGCACACGGACCTACCTACGAATACGCTGGTTTAGATTTGTTAATTCTACAGGCGACATGCGTCTCTGTGTAATAGGGAGAAGTTCCTTTACATTTAATTTTACGAACGCGAGATACTATTTTCCTCTCCTTCGCCCTGCCAAGATGATGACACGCTGCACTCCCCTGATTCAGTCCGCCGAATCGAAGGCGGCGGTGAGCCCCAGACCCCGTCGCACGCAAAGCCGCACAACCCACAATGACCAAACTTGAACTCGAGCAACTGCACTGGGACGTTCGGCAACGCGCGGATCATCAGGAAAGAAGCGTGTTAATGGCGGGTGTTGTTACACTGGAGCCCACGGTGCTCGGAGGGCAGTATGTCCCATACGGACTTTCAACAGCGACAGCGCAGTGGTCGAAAATATCCACTTCGTTCTCGCGTCTAAGCAGTCTCAAGATCTGTTGATCCTAAAGCAGGAACGTAGTCACCCTAAGACGATGCAATGCGAGGCTGGCAGATACAGGCTTCCATGACTCATGTTGACAAGAAGTAGAATGGGTGACTACATAACTGCTGTGTTGAACAGAGACGCTCTCATAAAATTAGCCAGAGGTCCTCCATGCCACATGGATACGTGGTCTCTAAGCTCTTTTACATTTCACCACGCCCTTCGAAAGATCTCCGATACAATACTTAGCGTCGCCTGAGAGCTAAGCAGTGAGCTTCACTGCTCTCTTCTTCTTCGGCGATCCATTCCCGGCGTCGCATGAGTTCCTGTTCGTGTGGCCAGGATTGCAATACCAATGCCAGTTGTCATCCTCATAATTGATCGTTCCGTAATCGTCCCAGAATCCGCCAAGCTGGTTGGTATGTTGGTACGGAAGCTGATCGCAGTGACCACCAGCAATGATTGCAGTGCCACCTACGGTGTTGCTGGCTTTGGAGAGGGCTTCTGCTTCAGTATTGCCCTTACCGACTTGGCAATACGGGGAACTAAATATCGCAGTGCCGACAGCTGAGCCGTAATCCATGTTTACGGCAGCTAGCCAGAGGGCTTGGGTACCAGTCGTGGCGTAGATGGCTAGGAGGAGTGATTTGACCATGTTGGGTATGCTAGGATAGGTATCAGTACATATTGATCCCAGGCTGTCCTTTTGACTCACTTGAACAAGGCACTCGGATATGCGACAGCGATGGAGGGTAGTGGAACAACCGTATCGAATGTTGAGGACTTTGATAAGCTTGGGGACAGAGACTTAGTGGGCTTATATATGCTTTTGCATCGCCTTCTAACAGTTGTCTTACAGATATACGAGATCCCGGCAAAGGACCGATTGCATCCTGCTTCTTACGCCTCGCGTCTGATGATGCTCCATCGTAATGTTTGGTCCGATCAACTGCTCAAGCACCAGAGCAGCTCTTGTTCTCTGCCACATCAATGGGCGTCAAGCGGCCCGGTGTCACTGCCTGCATACGTTGCCTGTACACAGCCTCGTGCTGAGTTCGTTGACCGCCACTATTATACTATGACATCGCACTGTTATACCATGGCCCAAAGCGTGCAACTTAGACATGACGCGTCAGTCATGAGCCTAAGTACGTCCGTGCAGCTGTCATGGACTGGCCTGTCAGATATTAGAGCAGCTTATCCGACTGTATCCCTAAAATAGGCTGATATGATAACATTGCCTCTTGCACGACCATGACTGCCCCGGTTTTGCGGACGCTGATGTCGCAGCGGTCTTTCATCATCATGTCATTATGTGAACAAGTGGAAGCACGTAGCTTTCTTAATTCCATTGCAATTCGACCTTCTCACTTCGATTGAATTCATGAAAGTGCCATAGACGACAGCCGCTAAAGAGATGAAGAGTTTTATCTGTCACCGCCCTCGTATTTTCAATATTCACTATACACTGATACTTGCTTGAAAGGGCAGCACACTGTGTCGGTCCGGCGTACTCATATCTAGTTCATAGATCTAATGAACCCTAAGGGTTACCGCTTTTCATGTCACACCGATCATCTGCGCTAGATCCAAGAGGCGAGTTTGGTTTTGATCACCTCAGACTTTCAGGCAGATAATGCGTTCGTGTGTATTCGCATGTTTCTACCAAGAAACATTAGAGGCTTCTGATGCTAAGCTTTTCGGTGTCCTTCGCAGATATTCATGAGCTCAGCGACATCTCCATAGCATGCAGCCGTCTTTCTTCGCACGTAGATTGTGGCTGTAGTAGCAAGCTCCTCATGTTTCATCAGGAATGAAGTCACCCAATCGAAGTTGCTCGTATTCTCGAACTCGGGTCTTGTTGATCACGATCTCGGAGCGTCCGACTACTAACGTCCGGTTCGGCCCGATTTGGACAAGTGAAGGTTTGATCTACTGCAAGAAGCCGCGTGAGGCACGCTTCAACCCACAATTTTGCAGCCATGCCTCGGCACATGTGTATACGTAATGTGTTGGCAAGAAAATTATGGAAGATCGTTTATTCCTTGTGGTGATCTAACAGAAGGTTGAACCATGTACGGCATGCACTTCTAGCGCATGAATTCGGTGTCGGGGCTTCAAATAGCCCCGGCTAGGCCCAGGAAGGAAAACAGATGCGTCTCGATTGTTTGATCGTCATTGCCGCTGTATGTTTGGATGCCACTGTAGGCAAATACACAGGACGCCTAGTCTAACATCCGTTCTATCGATTTCCCGCTAGCACGGACTCTTCATTCCGTTATGAATCGAGTTAGGCTGCAGTTGCAGGACTACTATGCAGTGACCTCCGATGTTCAAGCTTCAGCTTAAGCCTCGTGTAGCTTAGTGCACCTCATATGCTCAGTTAGTGCCTACATCGATCGAGCACCAGGAGAAGGTACAGAGTATCGAGGTCACTGCGGGAATAGTCACGTCGACGTCTGCGTTGTATAAAGACAGGCTGGAGCGCTGCAGACAGAATCATCAACATTCACAAGCTTCAACAAACAGTTCCAAGCGAATCCAACATGCCATCACCTGCTTATCCCATCGCTCTTGCGGCTCTCATTGGGTCCGCGCTCGCAGACATCCACAATGTCAATCTTCCCTCGAACTTCTTCGATGGTCCACAGAGCGGTATTGGATCATGGTACCGTGCCTCTGCCGGCCAAGACTCGACAAACGGCAAGAGTTGGTGTGCGTACACGTACTATAACAGCGATCCTGTCTTTGCTGTGGTAGGTAACAACCCTTTTCAAGATCTCTGGAATTGTCACTAACGAGAACGATGCTCAGTCCCTAAAAGCGATGGGCGGCAAGACCTACAATTCGGACCCAGCGGGTTGGAAGGCAGCAACGCAAAAGTACTGTGGTCTCGAGGCGACTGTTAAGGATCCCAAAACTGGCAAGCAAATGCTTATGTACATTGGCGACGCATTTGATGATAAATATGTCCTTGTAAGTAATCTCCTCGAGTACTATTTCGCAAGATCACTTAGTAACACGGTTCATCAGTCGCCGGGGTCTATCGACATCATGATCGACGCCTTCTCGAACATCCACGGGAACCCCAACGGTAACAAGAACGACGTCATCAAGGGTGTGGAGTGGCAGCTTACAGGACGCGTCAACACGAAGTATGCTGCGGATGGCGCCGTATGGCCAACAAAAGCTGGAGCAGCACCAACGACTCCTGCTCCTACAAAGATGCAGACTTCTGCTTCACCAAAACCGTCTGCCTCTCCACCTGGTGGTGGCGAAGGTGCGAAGTGCAGTGACTCGACGAACTGTAATTCTGGCATGACATGCTTAGCACCTGATGGTGTCTGCAGCACAGCCGCTTGTAATTGGGGGTTAGATCCTCCTTCCTTTGGCTTTTGAGACTTACTAACCAAAATTTTCAGATGTACCGGATGGACCTGTAGTGCTTCGTCGCCGTGCCAGAAACCAAACACGTGTGTAAACGGCGCCTGCGCAGCTCCGACCACCGGCGCCGTAGGTGCGAAATGCAGTAATACGACAGATTGCAACTCTGGCTTGACATGTTTGAGCCCCGATGGCGTTTGCAGCAGCGCGCAGTGCAACTGGGGGTGAGCGATCTTTACGTGTGCGACGAGTCGTGGAAAACTAACTTGGATCTACAGATGCACTGGATGGACCTGTGATGCCTCGACGCCATGTCAGAAGCCGAACACTTGCGTAAGCGGCAGCTGCGCCGCAGCTTGAACGATGCTCATAACGTGATCTGGCCCACCTGGACGAACTTCGTACGATCAGGGCTGCTATATGGAGGTACCCTGCATGAATGGACATGGTCCTTTTGGAATATTGCAGAGATGGGAAGACATGGTAGAGTTGAAATAGTGGTACGTCTGGCCATTGTTTGCGGGTTGCTATTCCATTGAGAGATGCATTGAGGACATACGAATACTTAGATACATATGGAATACTACTGCCATATCTCGTTCACGACAACATGCATAGACACTCACCGCATCTTAAGCATCACGATATAAATACACATCAAATTTACCTTGAAAGGGTCTCGACTTTAGAATGTCCGAATGGGGAAGGTCGGAGATGCAGGTCCGTCTACACGACCAATTAGGTGTAGCGAGCTTCAGGAACCGAGGACGGGGAGACCCACTCACGGCCCGTTCACGAAAGGATTTTTGTAAGGCGTACCGTTTATCTGGGGCATGCTCGTATAGCTCCCTGGTGCCTAGAGGTGTTTTTCCGTGCAGCTGTAGAAATAAGACAGTTCGCCCCGTGCGCATTTTAACACACCTCAGTCACAACAACCTAAATCAATTGACTATGCGTTTCTCCTTCCTCGCGCTTGCGCTCGCCGGCTCGGCCGCCGTGACAGTCGCAGAGAGCGAATACGACCGCCCCGATCTTGCGGACACATACTGGGACGTGAGCATTTCTACACAGTCCGGTCGCCCAGGCTACAGCATCCGCGACTTCAACGCTACTTTCCATTCATCAATCACCAATGTCATTGAGGGAAAGTGTCACTACAGCTTCGTGCCACAAGGAACCAGTGCGCCTGCCGAGACGGATGTGTGTAGCACGGGATTGAAGTATGAATGGGACTGTAAGTCATCTTGATTATTCTATCTGCCGGACATCCACGTCTGCGAAGCTCAGTGCAAGAGGCTAATTTTGGTGCGATAGACACGAACGTTACGTTCCTGGAGCAAACGCTCGTTATGGGTAACGACAATTTTTGGATTTACGGACTGTCAAACAAGATAGAGACAACTCGCAGGAGCGATGGCATGAGCAGCACGACCAAGGGTAATGGCAAGGTGGATATCAGCCATTATTGTATCAAACCCGGATCGGGGACCTACAGTGGATGTGGATACGCTAACGGCTGCGTATCCACGAAATGCAACAACGAGAAGACAGGTGCTGCTTAGGCACAGGCTAAACAACCTAAGTTAGCAAAGAAAGTATTGTTTCTGTAGAAGTAGTTTTTCGTCGTAGAGCATAAAAGATTTAATATAGACTAACCTCTAAGCGACTACATAGAATTCTACTACGTTTTAAAATTAGCGTAGGTTCTATACCTCTATTCTTGCCTCTCTTTTCTCTTCTTACTATAACACTCTCTACTCTATTTTTGCCTCTTCTACCTTCTCTACTATCTTTCTACTACCTTACTACGTGCTATAAAGCTCTCTACGCTCTCTTCTATAATATTAATACCTATTATCTATCTCTAAGTTTATTAGGTTTATAACTTTTGCTATTAAATTCTATTAAATATAGTCTATGTATCTATAAATTTTAGTACTAGCCTTATAGCTTAAGCTAACTCTAGAAGCTTACTTAATAGCTTAAGCTAACTCTAACTAATATAAGATAATAGGCTATATACAATCTACACTTAATTAGATATTATATTAGAGTTTACTAACTAAGAAGAAAAATCTAGAAAGTATAATCTTATAATAGAGTTAGCTAGTAGAGAAGATAGATATATATAATTAGTGTATTTACTATATATTACTAATAGTCTAGAGTTAGACTAAGATAAGAATATAGCTTAAGAAGTATATAATAGGCGTAATTATATAAGAATTTTAGTAGTTATAGAGCTACTTACTTAGTAGCTTAGCGCTATCTAATTAGCTATCTAGACTAGCGCTATAATAGTACTTCTCTTTTTAGATAGAGCTCTAATAATATAATTAATAACACTAATATATAATAGCTTTAAAATAGTAAATTTAGTAAGTAAATTTTTTTTTTATATTTAATCTAGTTTAACTTTAAAAGTTTTAACTTTACTTTAGCTATATTAAAGTAGTTATTACTTACTTTACTATTAAGCTTACTTATAGCTTATATAGTACTTAAAATAATACTAATACTTTTTAGTATATATAGGTAATAGCCCCGCACTAAAACCGCGCTAGCTCTTCCCGCAGACTCTGCATATCTCGCGCAAACCTATTTATCACCCGCACTTTTACGACGTTACATCAAAATCTAAGCACGCATTTGCATCTAGACAGCATGGCGTTTAGATTTACGCCCTTCATTTAATCTACTTGCCCATATGCAGCTTCTGCCACGCGTGCCCCGAGTTCGGTGGCATCGCCATGGGTCAAGCCCCTTTCCTACACCCACACGATGCCCGGCGTTGAGGCCACACTACCGGGGGTAAGCACTTGTTACACGCCCGTCACATCTTTGGCACCATGACAAGAACACCCTGGGCTCTGGACTACTACAGGCTGTTATCATTTTCCACATTGGCCTGCAGCCGAATGGTTCCTTCACGGCGGCATGCTGTATGTGGGTATGAGCCATGTATGCTCTTTAGAGTACCTGTACTTTCATGTCGGGCTGTGTCAAATCACTGGCTGATACACGCCTTGATGATCGGGAACTCGGCTGACATTGGACTGCAGATGATGCATGTGGCAAACGAATGATATTGTGCGCTATCATCAATCCGAAAACTGAAGCGAAATAGTGGTAATAGTACTACCACGCTAGGGCGAAACGTCTGAACCCGTTGAGTCCTCCATGAAGGTCTCCACATTGCTCTCCCAGACAGTGGATCCGATCTGCTCCACGACCTCGATCAGCTCTTCCACCTTCTGGATGCCAGTTCCCCTGCTGACAACTGGTCGCAAGAACGCGCCACGGGTATCTCCGCCAGCGTAATCCACCATGAACCCCCGATGCACGAGCTGCGCCGCTATTTGCTTCGTAACTTCCTCATTGCGACCAGCATCCTCGCTCAACCGTCCTCCTTCTGCATAGTAGAAGCACACTTGGCAGCAAGGTGGCGGGTTTGGGCTAATCAAAACGAGATTTGGATGATCTTCCACGAGCCTTGCAAGATATGCAGCGGTACTGAAGACTGCGTCAACCTGCTTGGCATAGCCCTCGTAGCCATGATACATCCAACTCAGGTACATCTTCAATGCATCGCCACGACGTCCGCACTGCATGGTGAGATCAGCCAAGTCAAACACTTCCTCCGAGCTATCAGCACTGTGGAAAAGATAGCTCGCGGGTAATGTGTTGCTGGTGTGGAATTGACGTATATCCGCGCTGAGCACGAAGGAACAAGTTGCGGGTACGCCCATCATCTTGTGTGGATTGATGGTGATGGAGTTGGCCAGATGACTTCCGTCAAGTTTGTACTTGTGCTTTGCACTGAAAACAGCGGGCCCACCCAGAGAGGCATCAACATGGAGCCACATGCCGAAGTCCTTGCAGATAGCATGGAGTGGGCGAAGATTGTCGTAAGCGCCGAAAACGGTTGTTCCGGCAGTGGCGTTCAAGAAGAAGGGTGTGAATCCTTCAGAGATGGCATTCTCAATACAGGACCGAAGCGCCGCCGGATCCATGCTACGAGTCGTTGGATCGGCAGGGACCGCAAACACCGACGACATGCCGAGACCAAGCATCAACCCAGCCTTTTCGATGCTGTAATGACCATTGGCTGAAGTGAAAGCGGCCAGTCGAAGCCCACCAGCACTGTTGCCCAGCTGCTTCGTCTCGGGGAACAGAGTATGACGTGCTACTAGCATAGCAGTTGCATTGGAGCCTGATCCTCCTGAGGTGGTTACGCCGCCTGCGAAAGCCCCATTCAGTCCGAACAGGTTCGCGAGAGCGCGTGCGGTGAACTTCTCAATGACGGCTAGTGCAGGCGACACCTGAAAGGTGTGGACCTGGGTGTTGAGAGAGGCCAACACTAGTTCAGCTGCTAGACCTGGTGCGTCGGTGGAGCCGTAGAGCTTGCTCATGAAACCTGCATCCCAGGTGTTCACAGAGTAGCGAAGGACTTTCTCGACTTCCTCCAAGAAGCCCTCCTCAAGAAGCCCAGCAGTGGGAAAGCTCAATGCCATAAGCCTTTGCAGCTCCCTCGGGTCATGCTGCTCGACCAATGCCTTGCGCAACCCCTTCTTGTTCACTCCGTTGGAGTGACCATTCGGAAGGTCATTGGGAGACTTGTGGTTGTCTGCTGAGTGGATGAAAGGGATGATCAGATCTTGGACTTGGCCCAGCAACTACGGATGTCAGTGAAATCTCCCCTACACAGGTGCAGATCGGCATCCTAACCTTCTCGACCTCTTCAGAACGCGAGGTCAAAATATGGGCATCTGCGGTAGGGTCGGTGACGTGGGTAATGGCAGGACTCATGATGAAGTATTGCTGTGTCGAGCTTTTGAGTCGCCGAAGGTTGAAGAGACCTCCCTTTTAAGTCTTTTCGAAAACATTCCCCGGCTACTATGAAGCTCCTCTCGATGCATAGAACGGACATGATCGTCAGCACAATGCGGTAGGTGCTGATGATACTCCTCGCCTATGCAAAGATGGCGTTCAATCAGTTGAACGTACGCTACGCTTCACTGTCAAGCGATCTGACAGCTCGGAACTAACCATCCCGGTGAGACTGCGGTTCACGGTCGAAAGTAGTTGTGCGACGGTGATCGTACTTGCATGTGGCTAGGAGAAGCGTGATCATTGGTAACATGCACATTGCTCTCGAAACGCATCTTCCTGAAAGCCAAGCTATGGCGTCTGTGCAAGCTTCATGCGGTGCGGCCCGGGGTCAGCGGAAGCCGTGCAGAGATGTCGCAAGCACGTCAAGCAAGCTAAGCAGTTCGTGTTTCGCATGCCTTTGCCCTGATCAAGCTAGTATTTGACCAGAAGAAGAATGGTCGCGAAATGGCTGGCCAAGCCAGCTTGCTCGTTGCTGTTTCTAACTTCGCCCCGCATGCTGCATGTCAGAACTTTCCAAGGATTACGCGACCGACACAAAGGAACTCTAGACTCGTGGCCAGAAGTTCATGTAACACAGTAAGGCCCACCACTAGCGTCGCGTCCTTGTCTTACTTCCCTTCTCGCCATATGCAACTACATTGGTACCAGATGGGGTATCGTCGACTGTCTGCGCGCCAGGCTAGGTTGCAGCAATCAGACCAGTCATCTGGGACGAAGCTCCGGTCCGAACCTCCATTGCATGAGCAGGTACTACGACAACGCATGTAGTACAACGCGATGTCTCAGCCACCACTATCAACAGTCTGCTTTCGCGTACGCGTACGTCCACCAACGCTTGTCAGAGCCCCATTGTTGAGCCTGATCGATATTTCGCGGGAAGCGCACATCTCCATCGTTCAGAGTTACGACAGAACTCCAGAAGCTTACATTGAGTCAAGCGCTCAAAGTCAGTCTGATATGGGAAACCTCGGATCATTCATCGTCGTTTACGCTTGCCTTGGAAGCCTCTAAATGGCATTCATCGAAGCCTCGGTTCGCGCTTTAGGCCGCACCTGCATATCTCATGGCGGGTTGACGCTTCAGCATATGCATGGCCTAATTCGATTTACAGCATTACCACCTCACGGAGGTCGCTCCTAGATTGGACCCGAGAAACATTTAGGCTAGACCAGCGGGTGGTCTTTGTGCAAAACCTTCCGCATGGGACGCCTAAAGCTAAGGTAGCAGTCATTTCATCTCGCATAATGCTAACAACAAGACAGTACTCTTGAGTACCAAGGTATTCCATGCGGCAGCTACGGAGCCATCGCTCAGAACGGATAATGATCAGAGTCAACCAAGACGCGTCACTACCACCATGGATCACGAGCAAATGAGGACCGTTTGCATTGTGGTAGTGAAAGAATGTATAGGTCAGTCTACTAAATTCAAAAGAACCAGGGTAACTGCATGCCCGGGCTTGATTCATCTCCACAATCTAGACCGAAGAGGCATACCTCAGCGATCTTTCTACGAGCTTCAATGCGCACTCTCAATTCCCGATGTCTTCCTGGCCACCCTGGAAAAGCTTGACGAGCTCACGCAGCTGCTGCATGGGCATATGGCACAGCCAATCACCATCAATATGCCCCTTGAGCATATTGACGCACAACGCCCGGTATCGGTCATGAACGACATTCTCAGGCACCGTCTGGCCAACACCCGTACGCGGCGTGGTCAGAACCTTTTCTCGGCCATGCATGAGCCGGAAGTTGTCCCAGACGTACAGGTCTCCCGGCTTCAACACAATCTTGAGTTGGTGGCTTGGACGCCTCATGATCTCCTCAAACTTCTGATGCGCGAGCCGATGGGCTTTGTAGTCGGCATACGGGCTGCACAGGTAGCCAGTCAAGTTCGGATGCCAGCGCACGCGCTTCACGCGATCTGGATAGCCTGGGTGCATGGTGACAGCCGTGTCAGTGGTGGCTTGATACAGCGGCTCGCCGTAGAATTTGGACACACGCCCGAACGCTACGGGAGCGTTGCATAGGTGGCGATAAGACTCTGGGTCCTCGCTGCGCAGCGTCTCGAGCGCTTGAAGGGACGAGATCCACGTGTTCTCACTGGTACCTTCGAGGCCGTAGAATCCCTGGACTTGGATGGGGTTGTCGTAGAAGGCATGGTCAGTGTGCGGCAGAAGAATTTGGGTGGTGTCGTAATTGGGTAGTCCAATCTTGCGATTGGCATCGCCGGAGTGGCTCGATACGTTGAAAGTCTGATCGGCACCGCGAATTGGGTGGACGAAGACAGCACCAAAAAGACGTTTGAGGACTTGGGTGTTGATGTTTTTCTTGTGGCTGTGCTCTTCTTCCATGTTCGGAGCGGGAAGATCCACGATCTTCACAATACCGGGCGCGGAGGAGCCCAGAATTCGGTCGATGATGGAAAGAATGGTTTCCTCAAGATCCTTGGGCTCGAGCTCTCCAGCGAACAGTTTCGAGTAGGATACCTCTGGGATATGCAGACTGTCAACTGTCCAACCTTTGACTTCGGCTTGGGCTGGCGAAGCGGTAAGGTCGTCGGCTGGAGCAGCTACCAGAGGCGCCATGACACGAAGCCAAGGAAGCGGGATCTGAGTATTGACTCCATCCTTCCAGCTGATGTCAAGCGTTTCCTTGAGACCATAGCTTGAAGTGCGAACCTTCTCGACTTGGGCGAGTTGGAGCGGCTGCTGGCACATTGCTGTCTCGGCATTCCGGGCTGCACCGTTGTCGAAACGAGCATCACGGAGCCACTGAGAGTGGAAGGTGAAGCTCCCATCTGGAAAGTCGATAGTGACTTTGTTGCCATTGGTGCATTTCTTACACATGGTGGCCCTCGTGACAGAGGACTCCAATGTGTCGATTGAACCCATGGTTGGAGGAAGTGAATGATGGGTGATGGTTAGATCAAAATTATGTTATGATTGAAGACTGAAGTCGGTGAAGCTTCTTGATCATGGATGGAGAAGCACATCTGATGGACTCCTGTTTAAATGAGTTCAATGGCGCAGTATGGAATCACTGATCAACCTCCCCACTGATTGAAAGTAGTGGCCTAATCTAGCGATGATAGCGATGCAGGTGAGATTCTCCGCACTTGTCGTGAGGTTTGACGCCAGAGACGCTTGTGTAACGTGAACCCACCGGTTGTGGTGAAACCTTGGAAGACGGAACGCCAAAATGTCGACCTAGTACCGCCATAAGCACTTGAATCCGGGCCTTGCATGTCAGCATTACGGCTGGCTTGCATTGCACCAAATATCTCAAAGGACTATAGCTGCTGCATGAGCGACTCGGCCGCCCCGTAGAATCTGGTGTAACCGCCGAGTCAACCAAACAGTGGCCAACGTGCACCTCGTGATGCTGGCGTGCTTGCCAGGATTAGCATAAATTAATTGATCTCGCATACAGGAAGATGAACCATGGTCGGGCGTATCCGCAGTAATCTAGCGTGCGGCTGCCGCATGCATCTTTCGTACATCCATGGATTCGTTCCCCATGGGGACGTCGGTTGGGAGAAGGTACGTAGCGCCTTTCGGTGGCATCGAGCATGATGAGCAGATCGGTTACACGATTATCGACTCCTCATCAGCACTCGACGCGTATGCATCTCCTTTGGTTTGACATGGCACCGGGTGATACTGTGGATCGTCGATACCATGCATCATCAGCGTCTCGCGCAATCATCACCCAAACTGCCTCATCATGCCTACATGCTATTGGAAGCATGAGATTGAGGCGCTTCCACCCTTTATTTCGGTAACACATGCATGCCGAATTCGCACTGCCTAGCTCTAGCATACGTCGAGACTGCTTCACTGGTGCAGAATGACGTGGAAGTGAGACACATGAGCTTCATACGGCTTGCAACGATCCGGTTTGGAATACGCTGGCGCAGATTGTACTGGTATTGACTTACTATTGACGTCACCGTCATGTCTGAGCTTTCATATAACATGAATGATCCATAGGAAAACATAAGGTGTATCTGTGTATCAGAAACAAGCTTTGACGTACTTCATTCAATCTCCACTTCTACACTCCATTCACATCTCCAATCAACATGGCCAACACTCAAGTTCTGACCTCATCGGCTGAGCCAACAGCTCAGGGCGTCATCAAAACATGGGCAAACAAGCCTGATCCTGGCCTCATCAAGACCATCGACTTCAGTGACTTCTTGTCGGGAGACGAGAAGCGTGTGAAGTTCTGCCTCAGCGAGCTTCATGAGGCCTGTGTTGAGCATGGGTTCTTCCAGATCATCAACCACCCGGTATCTCTCGAGACTCAGAAGGCCATTTTGAAGGCTTCTGCCGACTTCTTCGCACTTCCACGAGAGGAGAAGGGTAAAGTAGCCGCCACAAGTAGCTCTTAAGATATCTTGCTAACTTATTACTAGTATGTAGCCTTCTTGCTATGCTTTGCTAACGCAGTTCTAAGACATCTTATTATTCGTGCTAACAGCTTGATAGGCAAAGCTAGATCAGCGCCAGAACGATCACAACCGGGGCTACCAGACTCTTCTTTCGCAAAAGTACAAGGAAGAAGATACGGCGCCAGATCTCAAGGAGGGCTACTACGTTGGTCCTGAGCTATCTTGGGACCACCCGCAAGTTGTGGCTGGGAAGTTCGCCCACGGGCCGAACTACTGGCCCGAAAGCCTGGGACAAGGTTTCCAGGATGTCTGCATGGACTACCTTGAGCAACTCAACTTCCTCAGTGTTGAAGTGCTGCGAGCTGTCTCCATGTCGGTAGACGGCAATGTCGAAGAGACCAATGAGTTCATCAAGCACTTCACTGAAGGGCCCATCACCTACTTCAAGATGAACCATTACCCGAAGCCACCCCGGATGGACGACATCGGCCAGAAGGGCCACGGCGAGCACAAAGACTTCGGCTTTGTCACTCTCCTCCTGCAAGACGGCAACCCCGGTCTCGAAGTCTGGGACGCGCCGTCTGAGTCCTGGATCGACGTGCCGCCTACGGAAGGCGCCTTTGTTGTCAACCTTGGCAATCTGCTCGAACGCTGGACCAACCGCAAGTACCTTTCGAACGTACATCGGGTACTCAACTTCTCTGGTACTGACCGCCACTCTATTGCGCACTTGTACCACGTAAGTTCAACTACCAAGATTCAGGAAGTGAGGCAGCCGCTAACGATTCGTAGGGCAACCCTGACTACATGATTGAGGCTAAGAAGTCGTGCTACGACCCCGCCGTAGGTCCAGAATTTGGGCCCATCAGGATTGAGGACTTCGTCAGGGGTAAGTACGATGAAGTGTACGCAAGAGCGGGTGTCATTCCAACGGATCATAAGGCGCATTAGGCGGAGAAGTGTTCAGTGGCTGAGCGGGTCGTTTCCTTGTCTTTCTTTGTTTACTCTCACTCGCTAAGATTGCTTCGGCCCACCAGGAAGTCATGTTTTCCTTGGCTTTTCTTTGCATGTAGACGGCAAAGGTAGCATACCAATAAACATGTGTTTACGTCAAAGAAGTTGTCTTATCACACCACATCATGCACTATCAAGCCCTCTGCCATTAAATCCGTATCATCAATAAACACGTATGTCGGGATACATCTAGAACTAGTTGTGGGGTGAAATTGGACCTTGAAAGCTACATCAGCTTGGGCAGCGAGTAAACCCCGACTGTTTCCATTGTGTATACTCCAAAACGAGAACCACTTTTAGTTTATGACGCTACTGGCCTCAAACTTGGGTCGAAGAATGTGGGGATGAACGCCCGGGTACGGACAGAAACCGGTGATTGCATGCTAAACCTGTATGTCCTGCCATGTCTTTTTGACGCCCCTGACGCCTATCTGTAAGACAATCTGTTTCCCCGCATGACGAACTTCGCAATTAGCCTGCAGCTCATCGAGGATTCTGGTTCGATCGACTGCAGGACATGTAAGCTTCCAACTTTCACTCAATGTATCAGACCCATGCTGATCGCTTGGTGTGACCCCTACACGTACCCATGTATCACGACCTGCATAGCTTGGCTCATCATGAACGGCCGAGTATCTCGTAATGGAGACTTCGACGGTTTCGGCTGCAATTCCGTCAGCCGAGCGTGCGTTTAGGCGGTCCGTTATTGGTCTTGTGCATTTGTATGCGTACACCGCGGCATGGAGGTTCGTATCACCACAGCTTGTAGTGTCAGCTCTAGCATCGATCGCAGCCGATGCCTGCGATCTCCGTGAAGGTAAAGCATCATATCAGTGCGCTGAGTAGTTGGTATGATGTCACGTCGAGGGGATTCTTGACGTGCAACATCCTGGACATCGCTCATCTTCAGTAGGATCGAGGTTTTCGTAACGGCGATCTTGATGAACGAACTTTGCATGCTAATGTGTGTGCCAATGTTCACTCAATAGCATTTTTATGATGTCATTGACCAGAGCATCCGTGCTATGAGATTGTCACCCTCAATGACACTCCTGGACGACGTATAAGAAAGCGAAACAGCATCTTATCAATCTCTTCCTACGGCTTGAGTATCTTCAAAGAGTCTTAAGTATCATCCACGATGCCGTCTTTACTTCCCCTCCTCATCACCCCAGTCACGCAAAAGGTCGCACCGATTGAGAGTCTTTTGACAAGTCTTTTGCCGAAAGTGGCCAGTGGCCCACCACCACTGTTCGAGCCGACCACCCCGGCAAAAGACGGGCCGGAGTGCATTCAGGACTGTTCATCATGTGACATCACATACCCGGAGAAGTTCAAGATCAATGAGACCGAGAATTTGTACGGTACTGTCATGCCTTGGGAGAGACATCTCCTCGTTGCGACTGGCAAAGCCAATTGGATCAGCAATTTCATGAGTGAGGAAGGCAGCATCGGAGAAGCCATAGCCAAGACACATGGACATATGGTCGAGAAGGTAAAATAAACCCCTCCACATCAAAAGCGATGATGCCTAACAAGAGCCTCTAGAAGTTCATGCTTTCCGCATCCAACATCCCCGTACCGGACTACAGCGTCAACAAGAATCCCGACGACGAACCAATCTCTTCTGTCCTCCTTCTCCCAGCTTTCGTCATCGTTGATTGCGTCACACCATCCCGGACACCAGATCTCATATCACACCTCGTCAACCGCAGCCCATGCAATACCTCGTCATTGCTTCCGCTCAACTCGCTTAGCGTGCCGCCAGAATCCGGACTGAAGATACGCTCATGCCCACACGACTACCTCATCTTACTGTGCAGTCACCGGACCCGCGATGCCCGGTGCGGTCAATCTGCACCACTCCTGAAGAAAGAATTCGAACGCCATCTCCGGCAACGAGATTTGTATCGCGACTCGCTTGACGAGAGACCCGGGGGTGTGGGTGTTCACTTCGTCAGTCATTTTGGTGGGCACAAGTTTGCCGCAAATGTCATTGTGTATCGTCGGACACCGTTGCCATTTCATGGAGCAAAGGAGAGTACGGATGGCGCTGCATCACTTCCACTGAGAGAAGCAAAGCAGTGTATATGGTTGGCGAGAGTTCGGCCTGAAGATTGCGAGAACATCGTTCGGTACACCATTCTGCAAGGAAAAGTTGTCAAGCCTGATCGGCAGTTGCGTGGTGGGTTCGACAGGGAGCGTTGCGTTACGAGCTGGTGATGATTTGGGTTTCTTAGTATCGCGATTTGTCAATCATTGCAAGCGCCTTTCGCCCATAGTTCTAGTAATGAATGATATGATATCGTAATACTGTTGTAGTCACCCATGTTTGAATGCCTTGTACTTTGACTCACCACCAATCTCCTTGGGCATGCATCGCATCCGCCAGCTTGACAAACCCGGCAATATTGCTTCCCACAAAAAGGCTGGGTAAGTCTTCCGCGCGCATATCCGTGTAGTTTTTGGCGGCTTCAATACCGCTGTGAAAGCATGATTCGACAATGCGATACAGTTCAGCCTCGACCTGTGCGGCCGGCCAAGCGATGCGCTGGCTGTTTTGCACCATTTCGAGCCCTGACACTGCCGAGCCGCCAATGTTGGCACCCTTACCTATGGATTGGATCAGCGAGTTGATGAGACTTAGAGTGGTGTTGCCAAAGTACCTGGAGCAAACCACACACGTCCGTTCGGATTATCTGCCCTGCGCGATTCGAAGAGTTGGATAGCGTCTTGTGCGCAGCCCATGTTGCTGCCTTCGGCGATGAAGCGACAGCCAGCAGATATCAGTGCTTCTGCTTCGTCTTTGGACATTTCGTTCTGCGTGGCGGAGGGTAACGCAATATCGACTTCCTTCACATGCTTCCAGGGTCTTTCGCCTTCGAGATGCTCGAACCTTTGACCCTGCTCCATTGCCATGATGTCGGAAAGTGGAAGGCGTTTCTTCTTGATAGAGGCGATGAGGGCGATGTCGTCTTTTGTGAAGCCTTCCACAGAGATAGCTTTGAGCGTCCCCTTACTGTCGGACAGAGTAAGGACGACAGCACCCGCATCAATGGCTTTGATAGCGGCATACTGTGCGACATTTCCAGAGCCTGAAATCGCGACCTTCTTGCCACGCGTAGACTCAGCGCCATCGGAAGCGTATTCGATCATCAAAGAGACGTACTGTGATTGTACTGTTAGCGAGTAAATCAGGCCTTTTCGGTGCTTGACGTACATGAACCAGCCCAAAGCCAGTTGCCTCAAGCTTCATCAGACTTCCACCAAACGCATCTCCTTTGTTTGTGATGCAACCTTCCCACCTCGTAGTCGCCGCCTTGAATGCGCCAAACATCCATCCCACTTCGCGCCGTGTACAGCCAACATCACCAGCAGGCACGTCCGTATCAGCTCCAATGTACTTGCTCAGTTCGCGCATGAAAGACACGCAAAAGCGACGAATCTCGTGATCAGATTTGCCTTTGGGGTCAAAGTCTGACCCTCCCTTTGCACCACCAAGATTCACTATTGCGATGGTCAGAAAGATCTGGACATTGACTGACTGGAGATGTAAGACTTACAGCCTGTCAAAGCATTTTTTAGGGTTTGCTCGAGCGAGAGAAACTTCAGCACCGAGAGGTTGACGGACGGATGAAACCTCAGTCCGCCTTTGTACGGCCCCAGTGCTGAGTTGAATTGTACACGATAGCCGCGGTTGACTTGCACGCAGTTCCTGTCATCCTCCCAGATCACACGAAATTGAATGACGCGTTCGGGAACAGCAAAGACTTTAAGAGCATCTCTGTACTCTGGATGCTGTTTAAGCACCGTGGAGCCATCGAGCGATGACGCAAGGTCTGAGATGCGCGTTAGCAAGTTACGCACATCGACGATGGATATGAAGGTTCAGTACGCACCATTGTAGGCTTGATCAAACTCCGGTTCGAAGGAAGCCATGTTGCAGATACCGAAGACAGGATGGATGGAAGGCTAAAAGCGAGGGTTGCGCACTCAATTATGTACAATGAGCCGGCGACCTACGCGTATTTGTATACTCAAAACGTTTGTTCAGAACGAGCATAGCGCGCTATTACGCTATCGACCATGGCTGTCTGCAACATGCAACAGTGAATGCTGACTGCAGCATGTTGTACCATGCGAATCAGCGCTGTCCAGTAGGCACATGGGCGTTGCATCCCTCGGGTCCAGATGTTGGCAGGGATGTGTTGGCATCTTCATCATTAGCGAGGTCATCACCCAGTCGGCGTGTATGTTGATAAGAGAGATCATTAAAGGCGTCTAGGAGGGAAAAGGGGATGAGGAGTTGTGGCTGTTGAGCACGACCCCACTCTGCAGTGGCTAATGCCGAGGTATCCCAATCGGGTTAGCGTCTGTTGTCATCCCCTTTGTCGCCCTGGCCCCGATCCCCAAGTGTCATCGCTCACCACCGTACCATAAACGTACGTAGCAACAACGCATCTCGACTTTAATCGTTCCGAGTCTGACTTAATATTCCTCACAAGAAGATGCCGCAAGACCCTGAGCCAAGTTGGGTTGACTGTCTCGATCATGGAGACGCAATCGTCATAGCTTCGACCTGGCATGCTCTTCCCACAGCGGACGGAACGAATCTTCGAGTGGGCTATCGCGCATCTCAACCCTTCCTTTTGCCGTCTTGAATAACCGCGGTAGCCCGGTCTTCTCGAAAGGTACTCCATCTCGCACCATAGCAGCCAGACCCTTACTCGACAACAGTATCTGCGGCATTCCGTGACCATTGAACCGCGCGATGATGAATTGTCCTGGTTTATTTGGAACTGGACTAATGTGCGGCATGAAGTCTGCACTATAGCCCATGACTGTTCAATGCGTTAGTTGCGCATGGGCAGGAGACTACGATACTTGCTTCCAGTCCACACCTTCTTTGTCTGCGCTTGCGTATCCTCCCATCCGCGGAAGTGGCGCTGCATGTACCCGTCGAAGTAGGTCGTTGCTTCATCAACAAGCTCGTCATCGCGCACGGTGTCGAACCAGCGCTCAGGCTTGTGCCAGAACCGCTGCCTTGCGCCTCCAACGATGATGCTTCCGTCTGCTCGGGGAATGAGATAGTCGTAATTTCGGCCGTCGAAACGAAGGGCGTAAGTGTTGTTGAGATGTGGTGCGTGTTGCTTCAATGCGCTGTCGATATGGCTGCAGACGCCGCGGATCGGAGTTATGCTTCGCGTGTATTCGGGCAGAACTTGGCTCGCGTAGCCGTTGGTGGCGTGGATGACCTTTGTGGCTTTGATAGTGCCGCGCGATGTTTCTATTATCCATCTTCCTGCCTCGTCCGTCGTGTCGGATACAGACGTCACTGGTGTATTTGCTTGAACATTGAGCTTATGGTCTTGCTCGAGTAGCTTCGCTAGCAATTGATGCACCATCTTTCGTGGCCACAAGTGCGCTGCAGTAAAGCTGACAGCCAGCTGAGCGCCCTTGACTCCCGATACCTTCGGAAGAACAATTAGCCTTACGATTCATACGTCTTTATGAAAGACAAGCGTGCTCACCCTCTCTGCATCTTCTTTAGAGACACAAGCTACGTCTCTTAGTTCGACAATATTATCCCTCCTTAGCATCTCCCACGCCGCCTCCGTCTGCCTGGCATGATCGGCATCCAGATACACATCGATCGCTCTCGTAAGATGTAAGTCACAGTCCAACTTCTCAGCCTCAACAAGCTCTTTGACTGCGTACACATTCGCCGCTTCAAAATTTGTAACTTCCGCTGCAGCGCTCGCACCATCCATGGATACATATTTCGAGACGTTGAAGTAAAGGTCTGGCTTTACGTGCCCGCCATTGCGACCAGTGGCACCAAAACAAATCTTGCGAGCATCTAGAATGAGGACAGATTGCTTCGGGGACGACGAGGATGATGTGAGAATATTATAAGCTGTCGCCTAGTAGATTGCAATCAGCACATATGCGTTCGGAAATCAACTCGTGATGTAGACGTACAACCCCGGCAAATCCCGCACCGATGATTACAATGTCTGCCTCAGTGGAAAGGTCATCCGTACTCAGTAGGTCATCAAGAGGATTGGATACAGAAGTCCAGAATGAGTGTACGGGATCTGCTACCGGTGTGCGGTCGCTCTTCATGTTGCGATATCGATGTGTGCTGCATAAACGTACTTGTACCGGATCGCAGAAGACTGCCTATCAAAACCAAGGCCACAAATATTTTGCCCAAACGACGGTCTGACATGGTTACAAGAAGATAACAGAGCGTTTCCGACAACGGTACACGGGTATGCACATGATGAGGCACGGAGATGGCCGCGGCGCAAAGCGCGCTGGTGGTTCCCCCACTTCCTGAACATCTCAACGGCTGGAGTTCTCCAGGGTGCTTAGCGAGTTCTGCTCCATGATTCATTCTTATCGATGATAGAGTGGGGGATGCACTCGATAACGAGGACGGAGAACATTTGCCGAAACGTAGATCGGCAAGGGTGATTACTCGCTTGACTGAGGAGGTCATGCATATATCATCCCATCAAGTACACGAAGATGTTTAGCGGCGTTCTGAGCAATCCTTCTGCACGACGTTGACTTGGCATGACTGTTCAGCACTCTGAGTTTCTGCAGCTGACCAGATCGCGCGAGATGTTCTGACATCGCTATGTTTCGAAACGCAAACGGCTTAATTTGAGTCGGCATCAGATGCAGCTATGATACCACGAGCCATCTCGGGAAAGGAGTCCGCATTCACATCCATCTCGCCGAAGAGATTGTCGCAACGAATCTTCTCCCATATCGTGCAATACGCAGCCTTGAATCTGTTGAATGGTTAATGGAGCTGCGCAGGTAGACGGGTAGTGCCAACTCACCCGTGAATCTTAGCAGCCGCAACATCCCAGTTATGCGCAGCTGCAAACCATTTCTCATCACTGCCCAGCTTCTCCATCATCATTTGGTACACTTTTGGATCCGGTTTACCAATCTTGGCCGTGTCGCATGAGATGAAGTTCTCCTTGGGCATATGGATACCATTGTGCGTGAAGTAGCCTCCAACACGCTCAACATCCCCAGCCGTCAACGCCCACACCGTGAAGCCAGCATCCCGGAGCAATTGGAAACACTCCGCGACACCAGGCCGCGCTTCAAGCTTCTTGTACTGCTCTAGGATGTATTGCAAATCCTTGTCGCTAGCGAAAGTTTGGGGTTCCTCGATGCCGGACATGTATAGCATTCGGTAAAAGAGGCTGCTGAAGACGTCGCGGAAAGCCATGTAGCGACCATTCATGCTGAGATAAGTGTACTCTCTTTCGGTGACTTCAATCCAGAGGTAGCCAAATAGTCGTGGCTTGATGCCTTCAGCACGCATCTTGTCGCCTAAGCAGTGCTCCAGAGCATCGAATATGGCATCATAGGAGACGCAGGTGCCGACAATATCGAACACTACATGTTTGCTGGATTTAGACATGACGGAAGTATTGTGTCTCGAGGAATCGGCTTTCCGTCGCGGTTTATGAGGCCTTGGAGTAGGTGGTGGTAGAGGGTGACAGCAGACCGTGCTTGTTGGTCAAGTTCGCATTCTTCGGATGGCTATGAAGAAGTACAGTATGTCATGGTAATTTCGGGGACAGAGTCGAGCGAATTGTCGGGTATGATAAGCGCTGCTCCACTTGCATCTTGGCCAGGTAGGGGCCTTGTCTTGGCGAACTCCGCATGATCATGATGCCAGCATTGCTTTGGGACACGCCCACTCACAATCCTGTTGGGTTTTACTAAGCTGATAGAGATAGATAGGAAGCGGGGTCATGGTTTCGCAACAGTGGCGGTCTGATTACGTCGTGAGTAGGATTGCGATAACATCGAGCTGTCAACGGGTGCCATACAGATAGATGGCGGGAAGGTTGCAGCCGTTCGACGTAGCACTAATGTATATGCTGTGAATCTGCTGTTTCTGTCAGTTGCCTGGCTTCACTATTCTCGTGTTGTTCCTCGGGCGCCCTGTCCCCCCTGCAAGCCTCAACGATCGAAGATCATGACTTCCAAAGATGGTGAAGCACCGGATCTGGCACAACGAGTTGCCTCTGATCCAAGCGATGAGAAAACCCCGAAAATACAATATGGAGAGGCCGAAGATGCGGCAATCATAGCAGCACTGCAAGGCTATGTGCCAGATACTGTGGAAGAAAAACGCTTGGTCCGAAAGATTGACTTCATCTTGCTACCAATCCTTTGGTGGATGTACATACTTGCCCATCTCGACAGGAGCAACATTGCCAACGCCAACGCGGCGGGCATGAGTGAGGAACTTGGCCTGTCGGATAATCGTACGTTTGCCAATACAGACCACACAATAGTGTCCGAGGTGAGGTAGCTGACGGTGTGTAGAATACGCAATGCTCGTATCTCTCTTCTTTGTGGCCTACGTTATCTTCGAGGTTCCTTCGAACATGATCCTCATGAAGGTAAAACCGTCGATCTATTTGTGTAAGCGTACCCAGTCAGCCGAACGATGCTGAGTCAATACTCATAAATGTCGGTTTAGCCACGATTGTGTGGGTCTGGGGATGCGTAGTCCTCGGAATGTCGCAGACAAAGAGCGCAACAGGACTCCTCATTGGACGTTTCTTTCTGGGCGCAATCGAGGCCGGACTGTATCCAGGCGCGTTATTCATCCTGACCTGCTGGTACACGAAGAAAGAAGTTGGTGAGTACCTAGCCAGCCTCTTCGGAATCTGACATGTGGCTAACGTAATCCTCCAGGCAAGCGCTTTTGCATCTTCTACACCTCCGGCTGCGTATCTCCAGCGCTGGGTGGTATCATGGCAGGTGCCATAATTTCCAGCCTGGACGGTGCTCGTGGTATTCCGGGCTGGCGATGGCTGCTCATAATCGAGAGCATCATTACCATTGCTTGTGGCTTTGGGCGTAAGTAATCTACATATGCCGAAGGTGCGAACACTGCTAATATGTCCCGTCCCACTTGCCAGTGTATTTCATCCTTCCCAATTGGCCAATTGAATCCAAGATGCTTTCTCCGGAGCAACGCCTTCTTGCTCACGTCCGTATCCTTCGCGATCGAGATCAGTCCTGGCACATCGATGAGGCAGCTCTCACCCCATTCCAAGCATTCCTTGCAGTGATCAGAGATGGACGGACATATCTCTTTATGGTCATCTACACCTCGAACTGCCTGGCCTTGACCGTTTCATATTTCATTCCGACCATGCTTCGAGGAATGGGATATACGAGCACCAGTGCCCAATGGATGACGGTACCCATCTGGACTTGTGGTGCCGTGTTTCAGCTGTTCTGGTAAGTAAACCCTTGTAAAGGCACGGCAAGAGACATCCACTAATCGTACACCGATTGTTAGGTCCTGGACTTCTGACAAGACCGAAGACCGAAGATGGCACAACGCTGGTCTTCTCGCTTTCGCCGGAGTTGCTACTTTAGTAGCTCTTCTTGTCAGCAATAGCGCAGTGAAGTATGCCATGCTATGCCTGCAGACTGGTGCGATGTATACAACGGTACCTCTGATCCTCAACTGGACAAGCGAAGTCATGTCCCAACCAGCACGCAAGCGATCGATAGCCATTGCGCTGGTCAACTCTTTTGGTCACACGAGTTTCATATATGGAAGCTTTTTATGGCCCAGCGCTGAGGGACCACGCAACCTGAAGGGATTTGCCGTATCGACTGCCGTTCTATGGCTTGGCGTGTTGATCGCTGCATTGATGCCAGTGGTTGCGAACTATTTGCCGAAGCCGCGATCTGATGGGGTGTTGCGCGGACATGAGGTCCACCTTGCTGACAACGACTCGGACCAACTCAAGAAACGGGATGAATAATCTGGGACGGACCGAAAGGCAGACGGGAAGATGCGTTCGATGGGAAAATGAAGCGAGGTCTGGTAGCGAAGATGGGAAGGAGAGATTCGAGGACCGGGGTCAGTGACGTCAAATGGTCTATGCTTATCATAGGCTTGCGGAACGCGTGTCGGAACGCCCGAAACGGTAAAGCGTGCCCTGTTCTCTCGCTCTCGCACGCGTGCCCAGCCTTCCGACCTTCCTAGTCAGCTCAACAACGACCGTGAGCGCCATGTCAAAGCTCATCACCAGATTCCACACACAGTTGTCTCCAATTCATCGAAGCCTCCTGCCGATCTCCTGTTCATGCGCATCGCGGATATACGCCCTGGTAAGCGCCCGTGGACGCGCCGAACGGGCAGCGTGATCCCTACAGCACAGAACGTTCGCCTGCACGACGTACAACAGTACTGATGAAACCGTCTTACTCCAACGTCCCTATTTGCTCCTAGACGTCATGTGGTAGCGCAACGCAAAATTGTTGCCCAAGGCAAACAAACCTGATTGTGCGTTCGTCGCTTCAATATTGGCTTTCACCAACAGTCCCCATGTGCACAATTTTAGACTTCTCTAACAGAAATAGAACTCTCTTGGGAAATTGACCAACCCTGCACCGTATAGTTTACATGACCACAACTTTAATAACCCCACGATGTCATTAACGACGCCCTTCGATACCGTCAACGCTGAAGCACTCGCTTCTTGAAGCAGCAGCATGAGCTTCGTATTGTGCGCCACTTCGGTCGAATAATTATGGGCCCACATTGGGCACAAATGCTATCTTTCATGTGAAATGAGTGCTCGTGGATGGGCGCCTCCAACTTCGCCAGGTCCTACACACCCTCGAGGTTCGGCGAGGTCAGTACGATGTCTACGCGTCGGAGTCAGCGATCACCACGACATGCGCCCTTTGCGAACATGAGTAATTCTAACTACGCTGACTTCGCAACTCGTTCTCCACCGCGTTATCGGGCATTAATCAACCTGAGGTCATCAACGGCATACCCTACGCTCTTGGGGTATAACGGCGCTCTGCTGCCCAGCTTTCCAGTAGCCTTATTGGTGCTTTAACTCTCACGTTGTTGGCTACGCTTCAGAACACGGGCGCTTGTTCAATAGCAAAAGCCTTTGGGAGATCGATCAACACCTAACTAGGTACCCAAGGCGAACATACAACAGTGCTTCGGTACTTCATCGCGACACGTCGGGCCTTCTGTGTGCTCTCCACATGATTGACATTGCCACTTGCCTCGGCTGCGAACATTCCTTTTTCTCAACTGCTGTCCATCACCATAGGGCTGTGCGAGCTGCGGAGGAACCATCAGGTCATCGTACGCAGTTCGCAAAACGCAGAAGTTACCAGGGCTGCCTCAAGATTTCGGTCACCTGGTAGTATACTTCCATCAGCCAGTAGACTTCTAGTGCACAGTTACTCTCCGCGTCTTTGTGACATCAACTACCGAAACCCTTTTTTGTATAAGGTTTGAGATAGGTCCGAACCTTGAGGCTCCAGGGTCTGCGGGGATCAGGGTCCTTCGGGTACCGGGCTGGTAGGATTGACTTCGATCGCACATGGCTCCCAGTCGAGGCAAAAGGTAATGTGAGTAACGGCGATACAGGTTCGATTCTCAGAGAAAAGTATATAATGCCGTCCCGTGCTTATCCATCTGTACTTCATTGTCTGAAGACCATTCTTTGCCTTCTTCATCATGTTGAACGAAACTATTCACGACCTGCTGGTCACTGACAAGCCCAGCCTTGTTCAAGGCGCAATGTCAAATGCCTACGTGCTTCGCTGGAAGCTCGTCGGGGCCATTGTGGTCCTCATGGCTGTTACCCAGATCACCAAAATGATCTACCGGGCCCACATCGACCCTCTGCGGGCCATACCCGGACCTTGGATCAGTTCAGCAACATCAGCCTGGATCCGCTGGCAACGTTGGCATGGCAGACTGTCCTTTGAGGCAGACAAGCTCATGACAAAGTACGGACCCATCGTCAGGATCGCACCGAATCTCGTCATTCTCAACGACTCCGAGTCAGTGGAGAAGATCTTCGTCAGGAAAGATCTCGACACTTCGCCAAAATCTATTCGAGCCCTTCGTGTCGGCGGCCATGACTGGACTGTCACGTACCCTCAACATCCCATCGCGCGGCAAAGACGTCACCCCGTCATGATTGCTACTACGACAAAGAACATGAAGTTCTGGCACGATACCTTCGTGACCAACATCGAAGCCATGGTCCGTGATCTCGGAAAGACAGAGGGTCAAAAGTCGGAAGACATTGTCTACCACCTCCGCATCTGCACCCTCAAGAACTCGCAAGTCGTTATGGGCGGTACAGGTGTCGACCTCGAGTCCAGCGAATTCCCACACGTTGTCGGCGAGTACAACTTTCTCGTCGTTTGGCGTCTGTGTCTCCCAGAATGGCTATTCGCATGGCTCCAGTACAGCCCGTTCGCCCATGCGCGCTTCCGCGTACGATCCAGTGACAAGCTCTTTGACCTAGGCGCAGCGCTGTGCAAGCAGGCCAAGGAAATGGCCGAGGACTCAACCGCCAACGTCTTCAAGCTCTTCACTGACCCAGACGCAAAGTACCCCCTCGAAGATTCATGGACGGACCCGGAAATCGGCGCGGAAATGGCAGGCCAGGTACTCGCTGCTACTGAGACGACCTCATCAGCCCTCGCATTCATCTACTACGAGCTAGCAAAGAACCCAAGTCTTCAAGAAGAACTGTACGAGGAGGTTGCCGCCCACGAGGGTTACGAAGAGCTTGACTCGTTGAAGCTCCTTTGTGCATGCGTTAACGAAGGTCTGCGTTTCCGCCCACCAGTCGCTCTAACAGGTTCCCGCCTCGTACCAGAGGGTGGCATCAATGTCCTCGGCTACCACCTCCCCGCCGGCACGGTCGTCACCACACAGTCCCTCAGCATGTCTCGCCAGCGTCCCGACCTCTTCCCCGACTTCGATACCTACAACCCGCGACGCTGGCTCGTCGAGGATGAATACAGTGCTGAGCGAAAGAAGCATCTTGTTCCTTTTGGTGTAGGAGCGAGACGCTGTCCAGGAGGCAACATGGCGACGTACCAGATGCGAGTCATCTTGGCGGCTACATTCAGGGCGTTCAAGGTTGAACTTGCGCCGGAGACAACGCCAGAGGCGATGGCGCCTTTTGAGGCGAATGGATACAGGAGCAGGCACGATCGATGTGACCTGATCTTCAAGCCCAGGACCGCGTGATGTTAGGTGTTGAGGCTTTCAATACTCTATTTTCTTTTCTCTTGTCTCCTCTAGTACTTATGTCACTCCCTTGGGCAAAGCGTGCCGAGTGTATGGATGACTTTGATGAATTGGAACATATCTCATCATCTCCAATGAGCAGGATGTTCGTCTCTCATTCAAATTGCTACAGGATATACCCAAGTAGTGCTTCTGCAAGCACAGGAAGTTTGTAGAATAACGTCAAAATCAAGCGTCGCGTTACTCACATTATGGCATGACCAGATTCGCGATCCGATCCGTACAAACAATGCGTGCATCAGGTATATGATCGAAGAGATACCAGCCCCCAGCGAGGAGGAGCATTGCCGTGGTGGCTGGCGACAAGAAGATGCCTGCTAACACCGGAACAGGTAGGTGCGAGCGATGACGCGTATCCAATGACGTCATTACGTGTCTCCCGAAACACCACCACGCCAAGGTACGCACAAAGCTTCACGATGACCAGCCAAAGTCAAGACATGTCACAAACCAGGAACCTCTCTCTTGTCCTACGCTGTAACAAAGCGCACACGGCGCATGTAGGAGTACGTGGTCACATTCCAGCATCGCGGGCGATCCACAACGCGGGGACAAAGAGCTGTATGTTGCGGGGCTTCCGATAGGGCCTCGACTCGCATCTTGAAGCAGGCTTCCCATTACTCTCGGAGCAATCAGATCACTTTACAAACTCACAGATCACTCATCCAATGTCATTCGCATGGACGACTACGTCGACACCTCGGCCGCAGCCGCAGCTGCCTTTGTACCTGTCAAGCTGTCCGGGTCCTTATCAGTGCAAACGCCACAGCCGTACTCGCATCGCGCATCATCGTGCGTGTGATCTGCGGATGCGTTGTTTCAGACGCACCATATGCGGCACGCGGAGCTTAACGAAAGCTTGATAAAAGCTTGGAAAGCTTGGTCGCATGCTTGTAGGCCCATGATCGCGGCTGCGACAATCCGGCCGGTGTGACCGCCTGTTCCTGGTCGAGCGCTGGTGATTGGAGCGTTTGCAGTTGGGCAGGTAGGTTTGCTTCTTTCAAGGTGGGCGTGATGCATGCGTTGGTTGGAAGGCACGAAGGTACTTATGCCGCCTCGTCGTCGTTGCTTCGAGTGAAGTAATTCTTTCTCAACTTTGTCTTGTTGCATCAGTGTTGTAACAAAACTCTCGTCATCAACATCCACAAGTCCATCAAATCCATCAACCCGATATCACCATGGCATCTCTACAACGCCTTGCGGTCCACCGTAGCCCAGCCTACAAGCCCGCTGGAGTGAGAAGCTACGTCTATGCCATGACAAAGTGTTCGTCACCTGTTCCCTCCATCTTGACCCCCGTCTAGTCTCAAACTAACATGCATAGATGGCTTCCACCCTACAAAACCTGGCCCGTACTTCCAGGCCAAGGTCATGTCACAGCAAGGCAAGTTCGGCAGAGTCGGCGGTCGCATGCGATCACGCTACGTTCTCAAGAAGCGCAACGAAACATCGGCACCAGGCGGTGCGCAAAGCAAAGCCGCAGCCCCAAGCGACGGCACTCCAACCGAAGGTGAAGTACCTGCCGAAGATATTCAGAACGACTCGTTGTATCTCTGCGAAGTCGGCGTTGGGACACCTGAGCAGAAGATCTACTTGGACTTCGATACTGGTTCTTCGGATCTTTGGGTATGTTGTGTCCTTCGACGATTTGACCACATTACTAAGATATACAGGTCTGGTCCACCGAGCTTCCCAAGAACATCCTCAGTTCAGCAGATGCGTCAAAGCAGCAAGTCGCTTTCGACCCCTCAAAGTCAAGCACATTCAAGAAACTTGACGGCGAGACATGGAAGATCTCTTACGGAGACTCGTCTTCCGCAAGCGGTGACGTCGGTACTGATGTCGTAAACCTGGGTGGTCTCAAAGTCGAGAACCAAGCTGTAGAGCTAGCAAAGGAGCTTTCGCAGCAATTTGCCGAGGGCAATGGCAGCGGACTCCTTGGTCTGGCCTTCAGTTCCATCAACACTGTTTCTCCAACGCCGCAGAAGACGCCAGTCGACAACATCATTGCACAGAAGAGCGCTAAGGAGCAGCTTTTCACCGCGTACCTGGGTAGCTGGCGCGACACGAACGAGGCTGACAAGGGAGAAGTAAGTGTCTCTACCATTTACTCGCACATCTTTCTGACCTACCTCCAGAGTTTCTACACCTTCGGTTTCATCGACCAAGACGTCATGACCGCTTCCGGCGCGTCCGAGCCCAACTATGCCGATGTCGATAACAGCCAAGGTTTCTGGCAAATCGCATCCACATCCGCGACCATCAACGGCCAGACAGTCGACCGATCTGGCAACACCTCCATCATGGACACCGGCACCACCCTCTGCCTCGTGGACGATGCCCTCGTCGATGCGGTCTACAAAGCCATTCCCGGCGCAAAGTACGACCAGAGTAACCAGGGCTACGTCTTCCCCACTTCCACTAAAGCGGCCGATCTTCCTGAGATCAAACTCGCCATCGGAGACGCCATGGTGACATTCCAGAAAGAGGACTTGGGCTTCGCTGACGCTGGAAACGGTATGGTGTATGGAAGTATTCAGAGTAGGGGGTCTATGGATATGGATATCTATGGCGATGCTGTGCTGAAGGCTATGTATGCGGTAAGTTGTGCTGAAACTGTTGCTCCATTTTGGAAATGATACTAATGTGGTATTCTAGATCTTCGATATGAATAACGGGAGCCCGAGGTTTGGGTGGGTGCAGAGGAAGGAGAAGACTCAGAATACTGATGCGCCGCCTTCGTAGAGGGCTGGGAAGTGCGGTTTTGGGAGATGGTGCGCGAGGACTTCTGGCTCGAGCTGAGCAGGTCGTTACACAAAACATGATGTAGCAAGGAGCTTCAGGTTATGACATGAATGCTTCTATTGGCTATGAGTACTATACGCAGTGAGCATACGCTGCTCATCTTGTGTCTCTTACTTCACACGTTGACCTATCATAATGACTACAACATAGTCCAAGAAGGTCCTTTCTACCGCAATAAAGTACGCTTCCATATACATCGTATTCCAATTCTGGGAAAGAGAAGCACCAACTTTTGTCTGGCAGTAGATGCGGTGTATATCGAACACTGAAACCAGTACCCTCATTTTCTCATCCCAACTACACAGCCACGCTCCAGACGGCACCAGACTACATCATACACCCATTCGACTTGCTAGAATGCAAATCCGAAACATCCAAGCGTATCCTCCGTCCCTCAACCGTCAGATAGCTCTCAACCAGCCACTCATACCACACCTTGCGGTCATCCGTCTGCCTCCAGAAACTGACTTCGACCTCTGAGTTTGCGGGGAGCTGCATGGGAGTCTGCAACACGAATTAGTCACCATTCTTAACTTCCTAAAATCAGTGAATAACATACCTTGAGTGGGAACAAGATGGGGAACCAAGAAATCATGTCTTTGCTCTTCGCCTCCATAGTGACTGGATTCGTGCTCAACTCCACCGGTCCTTCTGATCCGCTGTATAGTACGGTTTCGAAGTACGCGCCGAGACCGTGACATACGCCAGGTTCCTGGATGGGGAAAGCGATACGGCAGTAGCGCAGGTTATGTTCGTTTGCGCCGTCGCCGCCGCTGAAGCCACCACCGCCACCTATCGCCGAACCGCCTTTCCGGAGCGAAGATTGTGCTAGAACGGAGGGAGGAAGAGGATGTGTGAAGTCCCAGGCTGTTTCAACCTTGGGTGAGAGGGGGGCCTCGAGGTTGAACTGCTGCATCCTTGTGCCGTTGCTGAGTTGTTTGGATGCGACGGTCTCTTCGGACGAGGTGGAGAGGTAGTCGAATTGAGTGAGCATGACGACCCAAGGTATGTCGAAAGCGTTGGGGTCGACGCTGGTACTTCTAGTATACAGGTCGGACCAGAGCTTTGGCGTGGAGATGGGGGTGAAGTGCGCGGTGTAGCTGGAGGGTATCGATATGCCATGGCTAGGGTTCAGGACGTGTTGCACGCCGTCGAGACATTCGGGTGATAGCTCGTTGTCGGCGAAAGAACCGAGAAGCTCGCTGACGAGGATGTCGACTTTGCCGAATGTGCCGTCGGCGAGTGTCGGACCTTTCCAGGCGCGCATGTCGGTCTTAACGACTGTGACGCGTCCGCCCCAGGTTTCGATGTTGTGTCGTTGAAGCAGAACGTATGCGTTAGGGTTCTTCTCGATGGCGTAGACTTGTACGGGTACACCGGAGCTTGCGCTGGCATTTAGCGCGCGCGTCACAAGCGGACCTCGACCGGATCCTACGACTGCGATAACGACAGCACCGTTACTAGAACTGGTTGATTTGCTCTCGGCATGCCAGTCTTTCAGCGCCTGGGCGATGGCGCGCTCGTACCAAGCGTACTTGATTGGATCCTTTTCGAAGACCTCGTATGTAATAGATTCGAGGTTGTCCGTCAGGGGTTGCAGTGGGCTCTGGAGATAGTCCTGGAATCCGCCACCGAACCGTTCAATCTGGCTCTTAGGAGGCTGATTGCGCTGCAAGTATCGCATGTAGCTCAAGTGAGGTGTTGGGTCGTTGTTGCTACTGCTCTTCTTAGGCAACTTCTTTGCGATCTCGGCTGCTTCAGCTGGGGTTGGTGCGACTGTTCCTGATGATCCTGGGCTCGGTGCATCTTCTACAGTGCGAGGGGATAGATGACCTGTGGAGTATGACATTATCATATCCGGATCATCAATACCTGGTAGTTGGCCAACATCCGAGATGAGTAGCCAAGGTCCGCGCTGCAGGCGCATGCAACGGAAGATGAAGACCTGGTGTGCTTTGGACAGGACGTAAGATTGACGAGCGTTGACTAGGAAAGAGGAAGCGTGCAAGTTGAGAAGTCGCACAGGCTCAGAGAACCAACGTGACTGGACAGCCAAGGATGGCAGGCGACGCGGCATATCGAGCATGACTGCTAACCTGTTATGGTACTTGCAGATCGACCGAATGGTGTTCCACGCATCCCATGAGCTCCAAGAATCGACGTTCTTCGACTCACTGCTGGCCTCGAATTCTGGCCTTGCGAAGCGCGCTAGATCACCCATGTCGTCCTTGCTGGAGTCTGATTGCGTCCCATCCATGGGTAGTTGGATGTGCATCTGGATGTAAGATCCAGTGACAAGCGCCTCCTTGATAGAACGAGCATACTGAGACACGCCGGTCTGGCCGTGAGCGAGTCTTGGTCCAGGGATGACCAGATTGGTAACACCACAGAAAGCTGCATAGGCAACCTCAAGGTGAAAGACTTGGCGCGACAAATGGGAGATGATCGGGTCTGGAGAAGACAGATCGATCCATGAGCTGGTAAATGCTACCAATTGACTAATAATCTCATTCGGGCTAAGTGGTGTATCGAAGTTGTCCAAGGCAGGTATCAAGGGGAGCGGTTGGGATTGCGACTCAGCGAGGGCTTGGGTGTAGGAGTTGAGCAGACTCAAGACGCGGTTCTGGAAGTGGTCGTTGGTGATGGTGCTAGTGAGCATATCATACTGGAGGTTGTCAGTAGGGTTCTGGCTAGTTTTGGAGGCACTTACTCCGAGATCTTGGGCATGCTGCACCAACTCGGGCGAGACGTCCAGGGTACGCTTCGACTCATGTTGGCCAATATAAAATACGGGCGCATGCTCGCCCATGCCTTCCGAGTAGTCCATAATAGTATCGGGATTTGTTAGGCCAAGATGAGAAAAAGTGTTAGTGGGAGAAAAGTTGGTGAATGTTGCGGACTACCGCGGGGTCAGCAAAGTCGCGGATGCAATGCTGCGGCGCGCGACCAGGGATGCGGTACGTGATCACAGCGGCAGGAACGTGGAGTAGAAGGAAGGGGCCACCAGGGGTGGAGAAGATATATTTACTACATGGCGGCGTGTGGATATTGCTGTGGTGCCTTGCAGCCTGTCGTCGATTGCGCCAAGCGCGAGCAGTCGCGGTAAGTGGAGCTAAGGGCCCGTCGCATAACTTTTTCTGGGACGGCGAGTGCAGGCGACACCGACACGCGCAAACGCCCCCAGCACCACAATGACAGCCATGACGAAGCGCGAATACGGCGACGACGACAGTGCCCGCGTCAAGCGCGTCAAGACCGAGTCCAACGGCGAGGGCAAGATGGACGCGGCTGCGAATCCCTACCTGGCGCACTGGAACGACGACAAGCCCGTCAAGAGCGAGTACAGCGGCAGCGCCTCCGGCCTCCAGGGCTTCAAGAAGCATGCGACGACGACTGCGCAGGCCAACGCCGCCGAAGACGGCCCCAACAACGCCTTCACCGGCCGCCCGCTCTCGAGCAAGTACATGAGCATCCTCAAGAAGAGGCGAGACCTGCCCGTCCACCAGCAGCGCGACGAGTTCCTCAAGCTGTACCAGGAGTCGCAGATCCTCGTCTTCGTCGGTGAGACGGGTTCCGGAAAGACGACACAGATCCCGCAGTTCGTCCTTTTTGACGACCTGCCCCAGCAGAATGCCAAGATGGTCGCCTGCACCCAGCCGCGCCGTGTCGCTGCCATGTCCGTCGCCCAGCGTGTGGCCGAGGAGATGGACGTCGAGCTGGGCGAGGAGGTCGGCTACAGCATCCGTTTCGAGGACAAGACGGGGCCCAACACCATCCTCAAGTACATGACCGACGGAATGTTGCTGCGCGAGGCCATGAACGACCACAACCTCACGCGCTACAGCACCATCATCCTCGACGAGGCTCACGAGAGAACCCTGGCTACCGATATCCTCATGGGTCTGCTGAAGGAGGTCGTCCTGAGGCGGCCGGACCTCAAGCTCATCATCATGAGTGCTACGCTCGATGCTACCAAGTTCCAGAAGTACTTCCACAACGCGCCCCTGCTCGCCGTACCTGGACGAACCCACCCCGTCGAGGTCTTCTACACGCCGGCTCCCGAGCGAGACTACGTCGAAGCCGCCCTGCGCACCGTCCTCCAGATCCACGCCACCGAGCCCGAAGGCGATATTCTGCTATTCTTGACTGGTGAGGAGGAGATTGAGGATGCGTGCAGGAAGATAAACCTCGAGGCCCAGGACCTTTCTCGTGAGGGTGGTGCTGGACCGCTCGTGGTATACCCGCTGTACGGAACCCTGCCGCCCGCACAGCAGCAGAAGATCTTCAACCCTGCGCCTCCGCCCGCAACACACGGCGGCCGCCCCGGACGCAAGTGTATCGTTTCTACCAACATTGCTGAGACATCTCTCACCATTGACGGTATCGTTTACGTCGTGGACCCCGGTTTCAGCAAGCAAAAAGTCTACAACCCCCGTATCCGTGTCGAATCTCTCCTCGTTTCGCCCATCTCCAAGGCCTCAGCACAACAGCGAGCCGGTCGTGCCGGACGTACGCGTCCCGGTAAATGCTTCCGTCTGTACACCGAGCAAGCCTTTAAGAAGGAGCTCATCGAGCAGACCTACCCCGAGATTCTCAGGTCAAATCTGGCTAGTACCGTTCTAGAGTTGAAGAAGCTTGGAGTCGACGATCTGGTACACTTTGATCTGATGGACCCGCCCGCGCCTGAGACACTGATGCGTGCGTTGGAGGAGCTCAACTACCTGGCTTGTCTTGATGACGAGGGTGAGCTGACCACACTCGGAGGACTCGCCTCGCAGTTCCCTCTGGATCCCGCATTGGCAGTCATGCTCATCACATCGCCCGAATTCTACTGCTCAAACGAGATCCTATCGCTTACTGCGCTCCTCTCTGTACCCCAAATCTTCGTCCGTCCAGCCAACAACCGAAAGCGGGCGGATGAAATGAAGGAGCTGTTCGCACATCCCAAGGGTGACCAGCTTACCATGCTCAACGTCTACCATGCATTCAAGAGCGAGGAGGCGCAAGCGAACCCGAAGCAGTGGTGCCACGACCATTTCCTCTCTTATCGAGCGCTGCAACAAGCTGACAACGTCCGTCTGCAACTGAAGCGCATAATGGAGCGCGAGGAACTTGAACTTATGTCAACGCCGTTCGAGAACAAGAAGTACTACGAGAACATACAGCGTGCACTTGTCGCCGGTTTCTTTATGCAAGTCGCCAAGCGCGACGGCAACGGCAAGAGCTACATCACCGTAAAGGATGAGCAGAATGTTCTTCTGCACCCTAGCACTGTGCTTGCAGAGGACAGTGAATGGGTCATCTACAACGAGTTCGTCTTGACAACCAAGAACTACATCCGAACAGTGACATCCGTCAAGCCAGAGTGGCTCATGGTGAGTGCATCCCTTTTTACTTTAACAAACGTTTTACTAACCTCCGCCAGGATATCTCACCAAACTACTACGACTTATCGCAGTTTAAGAAGGGCGAGATCAAGACGGCTCTGCAGCGAGTGGTTACCAAGCTCCAGCGGAAGGAGGTCGAAAAGGGAGGACGGAGATGATGCGCTTCGAGTGCGCTATGGAAGCACATGTAAAACAGAGGTCCAAGGCAAGCGGAACATGGGCAGCATCGTGGGCGCCATATAGAGGGCGCTCGATTTGATGTAGTGCCATTTGGCGTTAGGCTTGCTTTTGCATCAGATGACATGATTGAGGTCGGGGACACTACCTGAACGCATTCTAATTAATCCTTATGCATCTTCATCTTGCACCCTGATTTGCGATATCGACTAACCATATGCGCGCTAGCGTTGACCCCCACATGTCGGTATCTGCGCGTGCCGACATCTCCAACTTTTTCTCAGCTCAGCATTTCCGCGACAACGCGATCGCAAACCACATTACGCGACGGAACAGTGTCGGTCCCTCTCGAAAATGGCTCCAGTACAAAGTGAAGACGCGTCTTTGTTTCATATCGAGCGCATATCGCAATATGTCTGCATCCCACCCTCGTGTCTCGCGGATCCCTTCTCAGCAGTATGCGCAACAGTACTATCACCACTACTCCTCACCTACTTCCCACCTGCGAAGGGCGTAGTACTCGCATACGAAGATGTAGAGTTGCAAAGTACGCCACCCGCCATATCGGATCCGAAATCCAAGAACAAATCACAGTCACAACAACGAAGCGAATCCAGTTCCAACGACAATGCGCCCGCTGAGCCACTACTACTCAGGCACGTCGATGAATACGCAGCGCCGTTCCTTTGGGTCACAGCCTCTTTTATCGTATGGCGTCCAACTCGAAATGCATACCTCACCGCGCACATCACCGACCAAGCGAAGACGCATCTCACACTCGCACACCTCAACACCTTCCCCGTCAGCATACTCAAGGAATGTCTTCCCTCAGACTGGTCGTGGCATTCGGAAGAATCCGGTCAAACGAAGCAGGGATGGGATGGCAAACTGTCGGACGAGGGAGGCTGGTGGGTGAACGGCGACGGAGAGAAGGTGGAGGGAGAGCTACGAGTGAGGATACGAGACGTTGAGGGCAGGATGGATGGAAAAGGAAAGGGCAAGGGTTTCTTGCGCATTGACGGAGCGCTGGTTTCTGAGGAGGAGATCAAAGCCACACAACAGAAGGCTGGTAAAGGGAAGAGGAAAGCTACTACGAGCGCGATGAAGGCACAACCACAGAAGCAGGCGGAGGGAGAAGTCATGGAGATCGATTCGGACTAGGTCGTGGGTGATGGGACACTATACGGATCTATCTGGTCGCAAACTCTGCGATATGCGCAGCATATCATTCGCATCAAAACGGCGTTAAGGCGTTTGAAAACTAAGCAAGATGCAAACTTAAGCATCCACGATACCACACAAATATAACAACCTTGATCAAACGCTCCACTTCCCGTCCCTCGTGAGCACAGACCAATCAGACAACGCACACCTCCGTCTCCCGCCGCAGCAAACCGCGGCAAGCATCCCCCATCAAACCCATCCCATCCCACCACCCACCTCCCTCCCCAACCACCCACACTCTTTCACCCCACCCACCCACCATATTATGTCTTCATCCAAGAAATCCTCCTCCTCGTCCTCCCGCAAATCACGCTCCCACGACCCCATCTACGAATCTGGATATAGCAGCAGCAGCAGCAGATCCTACGGCACGACGTATAGCAGCATGTCGCCTTTCTGGACGATTGGGACGCTGCTGGGGGCGAGCAGTGTAGCGCTGGGTGCGTTTGGGGCGCATGGGTTGAAGACGCGGATTAGGGATCCGGGGGCGTTGGCGAATTGGGGGACTGCGGCGAATTATCAGGTATGTGATTTGTTCTTCTTGAATGAGATAGTGGTTTGGTGTATGGGATGGGCGTGTGTTGTGGGCGTCGAGAGTGGTTTGTGGCTCTGCGTCCGCAGTCCCAGTGGATGAGATGCTATCAGGCGCAATATTTGCCCCTCTTCGCATTGGACACCGCATTTCATTCTGTCTCATGCTAACGATGGATATAACAGCTCGTTCACTCCGTCGTCCTAACCATGACATCCGTCGTCGCGCCGCAAAACAAAATCGCCATGGCCCTCTTCACCGCCGGCATGACCATGTTCTCTGGAAGCATATACCTGCTTGTGCTGGATGCGAAGAAGTACAAGCAACTGGGGCCTGTCACGCCAATTGGCGGCGCTTGCCTTATTGCTGGCTGGCTGGCGCTGGCCGCGAGGGGAAAAATGGTCAGACTACCTAGGAGCGCGTGAAGGATGAAGACAAAGGATTCATGGACCGGGAAATGTACAGTCGAACAAAGCCTGCAGGTCTGGCATATCACGAGATGCATGAGATACTTGGTTATGAGCATGATGAATGACAACAAATTGCTTCTGGCAAATTCTACAACGAGTCAAATCCTTCACCGTGCAACAACTCTTCACAAACACATCCTGAGATCAAAATAGCTACACCGGTCCTTACGCGCCACCACGCCCACTCGCGGATGACTAGTTTGCGATCAAGATCTTTAGTTCCCATGACTCGAGACGAGCCGCACCCCACATCCGCAAGCCTAGAACATCATCTTCAACGTCCATCCCAACCAGCTATGTGCTGGCGTCCCGCTCAAACACATTCTTTCATGTGTCGCATGTCCCAAACGCTGGTTTGGGACCAAATGACCGTTATGGCCCCCAAACATGTCCCATTATGACATGCTCCGGCACTTTCCCCCACTTAGATATGTAGCGTGTGCCGCAGGAAGCGGCTGCATGGGATAGCGGCTTTCTACCTTGTAAGAGAACCTTGTAAGAGAACTAGGGTAAAAGCAATGTCTTTCCATGCGCCAGTATCGTTCCTTTGCTCACATTGCCGTACACCATGGAAGCAACGAGCATTGAGACATCGTCAACAACATGGCTGCCATCAGCGCGCCATATCTTGGGTCTCGCAGGCCTTTGGCTGGTGTTCAAGGTGCTAGAAGCCATCTACAACATCTCGCCGCTCCACCCGCTGAGTTCAATCCCTGGACCAAAATTAGCAGCAGCGACATACCTGCCCGAGTTCTACCACGATGTTGTCAAGTTTGGCTGTTACACGAAGGAAATCAGTAAAATGCATATGGTTTATGGTGAGCTCATCACTAGCTATCTCAGACCAACTCGCGAGCTAATCAACGACATCTCTATCAGGCCCCATCGTGCGAATCAATCCCAACGAAGTCCACTGCGACGACATCCGCTTCGCAGACGAAATATATGCAACCGGTAGCCGAAAACGCGACAAGCCAAAGCACCAAGTCAACGGATCTTCGTAAGCCACCCATTGCACACATACATGCCAGCCATGTAGTTCCACTAACCTGTCCCAGTATCTCATTATCCGGCTTCGGCACCATCGACCACGACCTCCACCGACTCCGGCGCGTCCCCCTAGCGAAATTCTTCTCGCGAGCCATGATCACACGGCTCGAACCCGAAATCCACAGCCTAGTCCAACAGCTCTGCGACAAGCTCCTGCGGCAATCCGGCGACAAAGACCCCTTCGACATCGCCATGGCATACAGCTGCTTTACTTCCGACGCCATCTCCAGCTACAGTTTCGGCGAAAGCTTTGGGTTTCTCGACCAGGAAGGGTGGTACCCGAATTTCCGAGAGCCAACAGCCGCAGTCCTACGACCCGTTTTTGTGTTTCGGTTTTTCCCATGGACGAGTAAGAGTGCGGCGCTTGCGACGACTTTTATCGATTATTTGCCCAAGGATATTGCGTTGATGGTGAAGACTTTGCAGGTTGATTTGCCGAATAGAGTGCTCAAGGCGAAGGCGGATCTTGACGCGGGAATCACATACGACCGACCAACGATCTTTGCTTCCCTCTTACAGTCTGACCTCGGTGCCGGGGATAAGGGCGTGGTGCGCCTAGTTCATGAGGCACAAGCTGTACTGGGTGCCGGCACAGAGACCACAAGCTGGGCTTTGGCCGTGATGACATACCACCTCCTAACCAACCCCCAAATCCTCGCTAAGCTTACCCAAGAGCTCCAAACCGTTGTCAAAGACCCCCAAAACCTCCCTGGATGGACTGTTCTGGAAACACTACCGTACCTCGGCGCTGTCATCCAAGAAGGACTGAGACTATCTTACGGCGTTTCTAGCCGCACAGCGCGTATCCCGACGGAGGAGACGCTGCTGTACCGTGGCGAGTGGAACAAGAAGCCTGTTGAATATGTTCTTCCTAAAGGCTATGCGATCGGCATGTCGTCGTATGTTACACATCACGATGAACGCGCTTTTCCGGACTCTTATGCTTTTGCGCCTGAGCGGTGGTTGGATGAGAAGGATCAGAGGAGGAAAGAGCCGGAGCGTAGTATACTTTCTTGGTCGAAGGGGAGTCGCTCTTGTTTGGGGAAGAAGTAAGTGGATTGTGTTTGTCTTGAGTTGGAAATGGGTTACTAACGTTGATCTCGTAGTCTAGCTTTGTGCGAGCTTAATTTGTGTCTCGCTGCTACGGTGCTGCGTGTGATACCGAAGATGCGATTGTTCGATACGACGGAAGAGGATGTGGCATATGATCATGACATGTTTGTGCCGATGACGAAGGATCATAAAGGTGTAAGGGTTACAATCGAGTAGTGTAATAGAGAGTCAGTTCATAATCCAAATGAGTTCAAACACTCGACGCACGCGGCATATATTCCTGCTCTTTGTTCATCATTAGATTCCGGATATCGCTTTTGATTTGTGGTATCTCATACTGAAAATAATCCTTTGCGCCATGTATGCGTTCTCCTCTTGTTTTCTCCACACAAAACACGCGCTCTGGCTCTCTCCAATGCCCTCTACAAATACTCCTTCTTCCTTCCCGTCCTCGTGTATTGGTTGAGATGCCACTCAACATCCCCCTCCTTATTGTCCAAGGTCCCCGCCCTAATCTCAAACAACCGCATGCTCATCCTCGGTCCCACTTCCGCCAGCTCCACAGACTGATACCCCGTCTTAACAAAAACATGGTGCCGGACCTCAATCGTATCCTCAATGTTCTTGAACGTAACGACGCGGTTTCCTACTTTGGCAGTGGCTTCGCGGGGCGGGAATAAGTGTTTCAGGATCTGGACGCAGCGTTCTCCTAGCTTGGTACTGAAGCCTTCGAAAATTAGATGTGGGTAGGATTCGGAGACTGTGCCGCGAGAGGCGTTGGGAATGTCGGCGCGGAGGACGACGTTGCTGGATTAGGTGAGTAGGTGTGGAACGAAGGGGTAGGATATGGCTTACTGTAATGAGAAGCTGGCGGTTGGGCCGTGGGGGAAATGCGATACTGTCAAGGCGGTCGGTGTTCCTCTGTGCTCGTGAAGAAGGACGATGTCGCTCAGTCCACCTGATTTGGCGCTCTCGACGAGGTTTGGTAAGACCATGTTTCCGCGGTTCAATCGTATCGCCGTAGGTAGCAGTAACCTGATTTCCTTGGCGAACGTTCCCAATCTACTTGACGGATCTATTCCAGCATTAGCATTTCCCTCTGCATTCCAAGCTATCCCAGGCTTTTGTACCTCTTGAAGTTGTGACCAATATCCTGGGATCTACCACACCCGACAGCTGCGCATACTCGTCGTCTAGCCCTAGCTCCTCCTCTGCGGTTCTATCCGCTCTGCTCTCATCGTACTTGAAATCCTGTCGTAGATTCTGGTCGTTGGCGACATCTTTTGACAGTGGCTTGCCGCTGGCGAGAGAAGCTTTCAGCGCTGCTCTTTTAGAAGCGAGTTCGGCGTCGCGGAGGGTAAGCGCGCGGCGGTAAAGGTAGTCGCGACGTTCTCGGGCTTGTTTGCGGATCATGATGGTGGTGTGTGGTGTGGTGTGAGTTGGGAGTATTACTTGGGGCGCATGTAGAAGTTGGAAAGTTCGCGACCGGGCGACGAAAAGAAAAGTGGGTCGCGCGGCTTATCGATAAGATCACGCCAATGCGAATACCTCGGACTCCCGATTTCACTCAAAGACATCAGTTATCACCGTGTCATATCTCGTTATTAGAGTCTACATTAAGTACCTCCAAAATGTGAGTAAGCTATGTACAAGAACGTAAACTTTCACGCCTTCCCTCTCCCGGCCCGATCCACAATCCTCTCCACCTTCATAAACCTCATGCAGTACTAGAGATATTCTAGCCGAAAGAACGCTCATAAACCCAATCTCGAAATCATACATCCACTTCAAATCTCACGCAATCATTCACCAGAAGGTTGCGGGTTGAAACGCTAAGACCTCATTCACTACTGCAGATGTGGTCAGCAAGCTGCGACATCAAGCCCGTTCCTGGACCACACGTACCCTTGGAACATCCACATACTATCAATCATCGCATTTCATCCGCTTAGGCTCTGAAGCTCTGCCCTCTCCGCCTAGTCAGAGACTCAATCTCCGACTCCACATCCCAGCACTCGTAAAACGCAGCCCAGTCACCCACAAAGTCTCCGTCTACGGGGCCATAGTATTTGCCAATGGGATACCCAACGCCGCGCGTTGATTCGCTGTAGAAGTTGCACGTGGTGCCTGAATCTACGTGGTAGCTGACAGGTTGGATGTAGTAGCCGTCTGCTCTGTCCTGAGTGATGACGCGGACGTTGTTCTGGCCGGTGGTGTCGAGCATGTAGGTTTTGCCGTTGCAGTCGGTAACGTGGGCGACGGGGCTGAGGGGGAGGTTAGTGAGTGAGTTTGAGGTTGAGATGAGCTGAGATTTGGTACTTACGGAAGGGCTTCAGCAGCGATAGCGATGGAAGAGGTGAGCACGGAAGCGAAGATGAATAGGGTGGACAACATCGTGGGGAACTGCATGGTGGACGAGCGATTCTTGGGTCTTCACTACAGAAGAAAGATGGTGACTGTAAAGAGGCTTATAACCTGGTGCGTCAGGAAGACGATTGCCGTTGTACTACTACTCCAGCGTTGCACAAAGTTCTCGACCGTGATAGCGCCTTCCCAACACGATCCCGTTACCGTGGAACGCGAGATAAAGCAATCAACAAGAAAAACAAAGAACATATCTTAGCGCGCTCTGGAAGCTACAACGCGTCCCCCAAGTAGCTAGTTCGCTGAATGGACTGTATGTATCCGGCAAGCTTGAGAAGTTCCCGACGCTACATACCCCAACATATATAGCATGCGCACGCTAGCATTCAGCCCTTCAGCCTTGAGTGAGGGGTCCGGGCGAGCAGCTGTAGTAGTTGGGCGCTTTCTTCCAACGCCGCTCTTCCTTCGATAGAAGCCCGCTGCAGCGCGAGAACTGGTCGATGTGTTCGTCTCCGCCGTTGTTGCATGTACCCGAGTCGACGGCGCTAGAGAAGTATGAGTAAGTGCGTGTTTTGTATTCAATCCTACTTAGGTGAGTAACTTACTAGTACAGGTAACAGTCGCAGTTGAAGGCCTTGAATCCAGTGATCTCCTTGTAGTCTTTGACGGGAATACAGCCACCCCACTCAAGACGCTGGTGTACTTTGTCTCCGATCCAGGTCTCGGCACAGATATCTCCTTGGGTGTGACATTCGTCACGTGCGGCGAAGACGCTAGGGCTCGGTCGGGAGGATCGAGGGGCGGCAAGAGTGAGTGAGAGGAAGACGAATAGACTGAGGAAGGAGTAGAAGTGATACATGTTGTCGAGGTGGTCAGGAGTGAGCTGTCGGAAAAGAGTTGTCAGGGGACGGTCTGGTATTTTGGGAGGAGCGGGAGTCAATCCGCGACTCCTTATATCAACGTCCGGGAATGCGCCAAGCCGGTGCGTGAATCACTTGAGGAATGCGCGAACGTACCCGGTGAAGGCCCGGGCCGCGCCTCCCACGCCGTGGGTCCAAAATGTGCGGGGAACTACAAATTTACTCTTGCGAAGAATTGAGCAACGCTCGCGTATATGCACGTATATTGCCAGCTCATCTTTCATGCACTGGTGTGGCGTATCTGGGGGCCGACACACCTTTTCGAACGTCAGCTCCAACCACTTCAGACCCCACTCGTATCGGAGTCTTTGAGAATAATGTGCCGCAACGAAATATGTTCGCCGGCGCGTGAGTGCAGCGTGAATGGGTTCGCAGGCGGTTCGCTCGTCATGGGTGCGGATAGCAACACCATCAAAGTACCAGGCTGTCACATTACGAGTCGATTATAAGCGATCCAGGCTGATGTATCAGTCACGCACATACGTGTAGCCAGAGATCATGACGGAAGAGATGTTTCATTTCGCTGAGTGAAACATGATTTGGCCTACCAACGCCGCAAACATACATTATCGCTAAGAAGCCACCACCAATGTCAGCACTGCCATGCTGATACGACACTCAAAGTTGTGACAGCCGCTAATGACTCCGGCCGCATTCGAGTCCGCCATAATGCTATCAACCCAAGGTTGCACACCTGTACCACTTGGGATTGGGATCCTCGAAGCAGGGTTCTTCGCCGGGTTCCCCAGTGGGTCCCTCATACATAGGTGGATTGGTTGCTTCTTTGCAATCTTCCTCGCTCCTGGTAGTTGTCAGCCACTGTCTTGGAGTACCCCAAGTACGGAGTCTAGTGACTAAGTAGTTGCCAGGCATGGCGATCGTCTTGTGCAGGCAGGGTAGCGACGGGTATGTAGTCCTCAACCAAGGTCGTGATATCGCGTAGATACAAGATCCAACGATACGTATCCCTCAAAGTGTATTGTACTTACAGGTGAAATGAGCATTCACAGCCTCCAAACAAGCTGTAGGCGTACGCGTCTTGAAATCCCGGGATCGTGTCGTTGTAGTAGATCGCTGTACACTCAGCTACAGCCGGGGGGTATGCGGAGATACCAGCATAAGCACTGCTGTTTCGAACGGTGAGAACGTAACCGCAGTTGTATGGCTCGCCGTAGAGTTCTGGAGTGGTCGCTAAAGGAGCTGAAAGTGCGATGGGCAAACTGGAGAGCAAGCTTGTGAGGATGGTGGCTAGATACATCTTGGCTTTCGGTAGGTTTCGCTTCGATGAAGAGAGGATATAGAACTATCGTTGTTTTGAAGGCGATTCGATGCGTAGAGTGAACAGGGTTTGGACAAGAATTCCAAGCGTCTTTGAGATATCTTTGGTGTATGAGCTGAATATGCTTGCGTGCTGTGTGCCTTAACAGAGTGGATGCGAAGCAGGCCTAAATACCACATGTGAATCGCGATGAGCTCATCTCAGACATTCTCGCCAGTCGTAACCGAGCTGTCAAAATGCAAGATCCCGTCGTCAGCATGGCTTTCGTACCCCCTTCTCTGCCTATTACGGACGTTGAGCGTTGCACACATATACCGATCTTATGTCACCTTCGCCTTCTTGACGAATGCGCCCACGACGGTGCCCTATCAAGCACGATAAACGCGATCAGGAGCCATATGCGCAATATGTCGGTCAAGCCGAGTTGACGTGTTCGGATGTAGGAGCAGCCTGACCGCCGAACCGCGCCTCTCCGGTACGACGCTGGAATGTATTCGAGACAGTAGTTGCAGTAGTATGGGGCAATATCTGTGTCGATAACGTAGTCTTGGGGCGCTTGGCGTGGTTTGCTACTTCATCTCTGCGAAATCGCGATCACCGATTGGATGTCGGCAGCGGTGAGTATAGCTAGAGGTGTTACTGCAACGGTATGACGAAAGAAAACGACGAGAAGTAGCGCTTGATGCAGTCGTACCAATCCTCTATACGGATGTATTACGAACAAGTTTAGCAGCGTCAGTACGCATACAGCTGGAAACGAAAAGCGGTATGTTACAGTGTATGCCGTGTTCTAAATATTCAGGATATGGCGTCGAGAAGAGTGGACATGTGCCATCGCGCATGAACGATGAGCTCGTAGCCAGCAGGTAACATCCCGAAATAGTCCTGTATTTTAACATCTTTGTGGTAACTCACGCCGATCGATATGAAGAATGCAAGATAGTGCATACCTGTACGGCGGTACAGGCCACGAATGGCGAGCTTGTTTGTGTCAGGCTTCGGACGAAAACTTGATGCCGAGGAGATTGAAGTGACGTGACGCGCGGATTTGACAGCATAATAGAGGTGGTCAGGAGTTGTGAAAGGAAGACGCATCGATGTTGGAAGACGATAAAGAGGGGCGGCCTTAGCGTCCACGTGACAGCGCGAGATCTCGACGACGCGCTGACTTTGGATATGTCGACAATGTACCAAATCCCGGAACCACATCCGAACTCAACTTTGACAACCTCCCGAAATGAGCTGCGCAAGCATAGAACAAGCTCTTACGGGCTTGATACCCACATTGAGCGGCCCACTGCCACCCGAGCTGATAGAATTGGCGCTTTCTCTCCTCACGCGTTCGCGAAGCGTCGCGACATCCATGAAGCCAGATGAGGAGATCGCACGACCATACGCATGTGCGCAATTGGCATGTGAAAGGTAAGAGTCTTAAATTGGATACGCGAACCTAATACTGACCTCTAAAGGCTGAAGAAGCGTCTCAATCTCCCTACCATCGCATCACGACCCCCCTGTCCCCCTCGGATATACAAGAAACTATACAACTACCTCAGCAGCGCACTCCCCGACAGCACAACGCCTCGCGAGCCATCAACACCGAGCAAACCAAAAGCCTCAGCCCCCGCATCAGCACGCAACACACCAAAAACGCCGTTGAGCGCGAGGAAAACACCGAGGACTGCAAGGAGGCTCGATGACAACAATGGCGAAGCACCAGAATGGGTGATGCCTACGATACGCTCCCTGGCTAAGACGTTCGAATACACAAGTTTGATACCGCACGTATACACAGGCGTAGAGTCCATCTACCCCCTCCTGTCCCGCATGTCCGCCGCCGCCGCCGAAACACCCAGCAAGCGACCGAAACGAGCCACAACCACCACTTCGTCATCGGGAGAAGTCAGTGATACCCGCGTACTCAGCCTGATTGTCGTGGTGTTTCTCCTCGTCTACTCGCGCATGAAAGACATCGACGTCTCCATACAACAATACAACGAATGGCTGGCAAAAGCAGTGAAGGCCGTTCTGGTCCTCCCTGCTACAAAGGACGTCGAGGATGGAGAACTCCAAGCCAAGATAGAAGAAACGATGAAGATGGCGAAGGAGGAGGGGTGGCTGCAGATGCAATGGTTCGATAGCGTGAAGCCGCAGGGCGATGGGGAGGAGATGGAAGGTGTGGAGATGGGCGATGATGCGGCGGCGGCGGCTAAGGCGAAGGGTATGGGGCTCAGATCTGGTGGGAGTGATTACATTGGGTTGGGGACGATGATGCAGGACGCTACGGACTATTTGGGGGAGCGCCAGCAGGAGGATTATATGAGATGGAAGGAGGATATACTAGCGAGAGTACGTGAACTCGAGGGAGCTGCCTAGTGGCGGAATTTGCGTTGCGGAATACACGTCACTAAATGTTGATAAGTGTATACTTCCAAAGACGATGTATCCATCCGCCCTACTTATAATTTTGCCGAATACGATACAGATTGGAGCCTTTCCAGGATGCTAGTGTCATACCGCAAGAGATTGGAGCAAGTGCTATTAGATTCTGGGGGTATCCGCACCATGTTCTACGTACATGTCTACTCATACAAAGCCCTCCGTCTCCCTCCAGCCATGCCCATACTTCCACGCGCCACACCCAGCTCTAGGCCATCATGCTATGTAAGCGAATCAAATTTGTTCCGTTATCCCTGACGCTGACGAGCTTGGAGTCGATATGTCCTGTCTCTCTCTTGACGGCAGCGTCGTCTCCACCAGGCTTTGTCACCTGGTCCTGCGGTACATCTTCAATGGCGAAGAAGATGTGCATATCGAACGCGAGCCTCCGGTTTCTGCTGGGAGACTTCACATTGGTCACAACGGTCACCTTAGAGATACGTTTGATGCCGAGTTCGGCTTTGTGGGTCGCCAGGAAGTATGCTGCTGTCGCGCCGATGGGTGAGGCTGGAGGTAGTCAGTATGATTTCAGGTCACAGCAGCGACCTGATAATTAGGCCAGGAGGTCGTCAATGGGTTTCCGGACGTTGGACCAACGTTACAAAGAGCGAGGTAATCTGCAAAGGGGAGTACGTGGGTGAGGTTACTTACCAATGAGCGCAGTGTATTCCTCAGTCCCAATTGGGAATACAGCACCCGGCCAGGGCGATAACTTTTTAATGCCTTTGTTCTTCATGGCCCGAGCGACTAGAAGACAGGTATCAGGGTTGATGACATGGTGAGCGGCGTACATGCGGAAGTTCTTGATATTGGGGTTGTCGCGAACCCAATAGCCCCAGAAGATGTCGGACGCGGTACGAAGTTCGGGCAGCTCTCCGGGGTTTGCTGGCCGACCCCATCCCATGTTACCAAGAACAGCATGGCCTGGACTCTCGATGTTCGTTGCCATGATGCCTCCACCGTTTGCGCCGATGTTGACAGTGAACTCGTAGTAACCGCAAGTTGACTGGACTGTGTCAGCTACGTGCTTTCAAAATCAAACAATGCTTGTTCCATCGAAGTCTGTGACAGCTACAGGTGCTGTTGGATCGAGTATGACATACCAAGTATTTTTTGCCCGCAACGTAATAATCCTGGTCTTTGCAAGCCATCATACCCCCAAATTGAGGGCGTGGGTCCGGTTCCCGTTCTTCGTCATAGTGTGTAATCTTGAAGCATTCATTGTCCCCACCCAGCCGCTCGCCTTCGTCGTCAAACTTCGGTTGCGAGTTGAGACCGTGGCCTTCAAACGCCGTTTTGAGCCCCTTGGCTTCGAAATCGCCATCCCAGCCCGTGTCAACATCGCCTTCGTGCCAGTACCACAATGGAATCTCAGCTCTGAGCTCGCCGGTCCATTTGCTCGCTGCGGAAGGCGGTTGTCTTGTATCTTTCGAGAGCCATCCGGCGCCTCTGTCGGTGGCGTCCATGAGACACGTCAAGTGATGTCCCTTGTCCAGGTACTTTTGCCATTTAGTGTCATCGGCCCAGTTGCCTGGATTGAAGTCGCCGCCATCGGCACGGGGAGCGAGAGCAGTAGGAGCGAATTTCGGAGCATTGAACTCTGGAGGGCTGAATTGGGGAGGAGCGTCCGAGGAGTCGATACCGAAAGTTCTGGTAATCACGGGACTGTCGATATGTCTACCGATGACCAAGGCGACGAGCGCGATAGCGACGCCTAGAGTACTTCGGGGCCTCATAACTGAAAGTTTTGAGGTGGGTTGTGGGATGTTGCCGAATACCGATGGTGCGCGGTAGACAAGGAAAGAGCGTTTGTTGCCCCGTATACGCTAACCGCACCCAGCGGTGAAGTGAGTGAATCATAGGCAGGCGGGAGAACAGACAGTATTGCTAGCGCGCGCGAACCCCATGCTCCGACGAGACATGATCTAATCTCCAGATCAATGCTCCAGGACGCCTACATCACAACGAAATCCTCCGGAACTACACCAACGAACCCAACGTCTCCGCCACGCCTTACTCCTTATACAACTCCGCCGTCCTCCCCCTCCCCTCCTCCAACACCGCTTTGACCATTTCCCCATCTCTCGGAACAAGCCTAACGCCAAAGTCCCGAGGAATAGCCACCAGCGCACTCTTTATAGCATTGTAGTCCACGTAATCAGTATTCGGCGGTTCTGTCACACTGGCCTCAATCTTATACAGGCTGAGCAAACGAAACAGCGCGGCGTAAATGAGCTTGCTTGCTATCAGAGCGCCGGGACAGGATCGAGAACCGGCGCCGAAGGAGAGGTGAGGGGGGTTCGCGTGGGGAGTCGGTGTGTGGAGGGAAGATGGGGTGGTGGGAGGTGTGAGCCAGCGTTCGGGGTTGAAGGTTGCGGCGGTGGGACCGAAGTAGTCTGTGTCTGTGGGCTGTCAGTCTTCTATAGACATGTCATGGAAGTGAGCACCATCTTACCATGATTTCCAGCTTGAGCGTTGATCAACACCATCGTCCCCTTCGGTATAACCGCATCGCCCCACCTGACCTCGCTCATCGTCTTACGCGGTAGACTCATGTTACTGACTGTATAATACCGTCCTGCTTCCTTCACAATCGCGTTCAGATAGGGCACAGTTTCCTTCTCGAAGTCTGTTGCCCACGCTTGCTTCAGCGCCGCATCGTCCGGATACAATTTGCGAATCTCCGCATAAGCGCGTTCTTGGTAGATCTGGCCTTCGGGTGTAGATAAAGAACCAATGCAGGATACCAATGTACCGGGTATCGTTTCAAAGCCACCGGAGACGAGAGACAAGCAGATCGAACTCACTTCGACACCTGTGAGGCGGGTTTCTTCGTCCTTGAGGATGGCGGCGCTTATACATGGTTTCTCAGTGCCGTTCTTGATCATCTCGCGGACCTTGTCTAGAAGCTCGTTGAGGTACTTATCTCGTCGCTCGCGTAGTTCTTTCGAGCGCCGGTTCTTCTCGTTGTTGGGTAGGTATCGCAGAATGGGGACGTAATCTTGATAGTTCTCTGAGGCGGAGCGGAGGAGCGAAATAGCTGACCCGACTTCGAGGATCTCGCGGAGAAGATCGTCGTAGACTGCGTCCATGCGGATACCATAGCACAATGTGAGGGTTGTGTTGAGGGCATAGCGCTGGATGTACGGTCGGAAGCTGACTTCGACCTCCCCACTCTTGCTGTCGCGGCAGAGATCCCGAGCTATGCAGTAGGATTCCAAATCAAACATGTCGTAATAAGTTTTCATCGTACCCTTACTCAGCGTCGTCGATGCAGCTTTGCGCTTGTTTCGACAGCTCTCGTCCCATGGTGAACTTCCGATAGTGAACCCCTGTGTTGACGAGATCAAGCCGTGGAAGGTATACAACTTCGGCCGATCAATCAGTCCCTGCGAGTTCGAGACCAGAATCTTCTTGCAATCTTCGAAGGAATTGACGATTACAGCGCGCGTGTTGCCAAGTCGAATCTGGAAGACCGAATTGCCATACTGCCGCCACCACTTCTCGCATACTGTAGCATGGTCGTCGCCGAGCTGGGTGAGGTGACCTGTAATTGGGAGAGCACCTGGTATCTCTGGTATACCGCGTATGTATGGGATGTCGGTACGACTCAGTACCTAAGTAGTTGTCAACGTCGCTGATCATAGCTGAGTTCATATGAATCAAATACCTTGTACGCTACAAACGCAACAACTACAATGATTGATACCACTACTATATGACCAGAAGGCATATACCTAGCATGAGGTACGATATCCGGCAGATGCTCCATATTAGAACTTGGTGATACAAATCTTGAACTTAATAGCAAAGGAAGAGATCCATTAGCAAAGTAATGAGAACGTTACTTATAGATGCCATCGTCCAGGTGTGCGAGGGCACTGCCGGCATCCAATGCTTTCATGCATGATCGCGAGGGGTGCATTCGGAACCGTTCCGAAGATAACGGGCTGCTTATCAGTACAGCTCCCACCTTTGAGTTCATTGGAGACCGCGCAACGCGCCGAAATCGCCTCTTAGACAATACAGAAGATGCCATCATGGGATCAGGATCTCTCCCGCGTATACTTGCCGAATGAAGCTGGTGGGTTGATGCAAACGTAGGGGACGATGACTGGCACCCTCGCCTAAGGTGTCCTGAGGGTATATGCTATGAGTTCCAGCTCGAACGGAGCAAGCAGGTGTTGTGCCTTGGAGGTACCATGGATAGTATCACGCATAAGGAACGAGCTGCTTCGTACGTAGTGTCTGTGGCGTGGAGGTCACTGACGCGAGTCAAAGACGCCAAAGTCGCGTTGGTGGCTGACTAAGCCAGCCCTGGAGCTCAGGCATCCTGTCGTTGCGTCATGCAATGCGCTCCTACGCGATCCCTCCAACTCCGCGTAACCATCCTTCTGCCTGAACGCGATTACGCAGCCATGTCTGCCTTACACCCACAGCGCCCATCTTCACAATGCTATAAGGACGCGCGATCTCGCTTTGATCACCTACTAACACCGTATTAACCCACTCACCACAGCAATAGTTCCAGCCATCCCATCCACCACCACCCAAAATGCCCATCACCGAACTCGCCCTCCTCCACCTCACCCCGGGCACAACGCTCGAATCACCCACCCTCCGCGCCAACCTCTCCCACGCGAAATCCGTCCTGCAGAACTACACAAACCGCACTTTCTACTACATGCAGCAAATCTCCGATCCGAGCTGCATCTACGTAGTGGGAGAATGGGCCTCGCTAGACCAGCACCTGAACGATTTCATCCCCAGCGCAGATAACCAAGCGCTGTTGGAAAGCTTGAAGGACTACATCACTGTGGATTCCAACCTCGAACATCTCGATGTGCCGAATGCGGAGCTGCCGTTGCCGAGAGGGGAGGAGGAACTGGAGAGGGCGAGGAGGGGGGAGCAGGTTTGGAGTATTACACATTACACTATCAAGGCTGGGAAAAGAGAAGCTTTCGAAGTTCGAATCAGGGAGATGAAGGAGAAGTTGGATAGGACCTATTTTAGTGGGAAAGGCGGGATTGGAGGTGGATGGGGTGTTGGGAAGAAGCAGGGAGAGGATGATGTGTTTGTGACGCTTTTTGCTTGGAGGACTGTTGCGGAATATAACCTGTCTGGGAAAGGGAAGGAGAGGGAGGCTTCTGCGTATACGAGCGAGTGTGTTGAACGGAACGATGTTAAGCATGTCAGGCTTTTGGATATTTAAGACGATTAGTATCATGGGGACACCCGTTCCTACACTGGCACTCGGGATGGCAACTCCAGACCATTACATCACAAAGTTTCATGGTAGAGCATTACATTACGTTCATTAATCTCGATACATCCTCGCTGCATCTATCTACACATAGATATAGCAGAACGGCCCACCGAGTGTGCTCATCGCATCCTTGATCGTGATATTCTCAAATGTATCCTGGAGCATTGGACCTAGGGTCAACGTATCATTCAGTGTGCCGTTGCGACTCGGCGGGCTGTTCAAGAACGTGATGGTGCCGTCGATCGCATTTCTCCTGTTCTTGAGGTCTTGGTTCTGCCAGATCCACCACGTGCGATCGATTTGTGCATGATGGAAGTAGAAGGCCTAGCGATGGAGTCAGCGCGCACTCAGAGGAATCAGCAGTGTAGCGGAATACTTACAGGGTCGGACGGCGAGTTGAAAAAGTCGGAGCCAGCATCTCCTCCAATGGTGTAGTGACCAGCGGTGTGAACACCCATGTACTTGTTGGGGTAATCGCCCTGCATGCGGTTTTGGAAGGTGAGGATGTCTTTGCTGTTCTTGATGAGCTCGGTGATGACTTCGTCCCTCGACTCGTAAGCAGAATGCTTGTTCACATCCCGGCTTAAACATCTTGGGTTGTAGCCCAGACCGTCAGCTTGCGGGTTCGGCTTGAGATCTTTAACTTTGCTATCGATGGGCCCGAGAGACATGGTCCAGTTTGCCAGTGGCCCGGAAACGCAGCCACCGCCACTTCCGGGCGGGAGCTTGATAGGACATCCCTGTGCTTCAGATGGAATGCATGTGTAGTTTCTTCCGGGGATGTAAGCTCCAGCGTCAGATATACTGGTATCACTGCCGTCGAAAAGGGGAGATGATGCTGGGTCTTCGTGCCACCATGCCCAGTTGTAGTATGGCAGATAGCCCTTGTAACCACATTCGTTGCGCAGCAGTTGCTCATAGGCATAAATGTAATATCGGTGCCATGATAGGAAGTTTGCCTGCCAAATTAGCTCATGTCGTCTCGGGCGCTGTTGTGGCGTCTCGTTGATCGAACTCAACTGTTGAAATCAACAGGGTGCTCCACTGTGAAGACGTACAGTTGCATGTACAGAGTATGTCTGCAAGACGTGTGTCACCACAAAGTCGTCGAAGCGGCTCCTTGCTCCAGGAGCGACGGAAGCAGGGGTAAGAGAAGGCTTTGAGTGTAAACACTTGATAGCATCGATGTAGTTCCGCCTCTCGGGCTTCGAAAGCATTGACCTGGAGAGTGACTCGTCAATCAAATGTGGTTTGGGTATAACTTGGATGGGTATATACCACTCGCGTCGAACGGCTACGTTCTTCAGTGTGCACTGGCCGGGATTTGGGTAGCCATTCTTTGCTACATCGATTCCAACGTTGGCAAGCCCAAGAGCTGCCAATTTGTCGTGCTCTGTGACTTTGAACGCACAGGCGCCACTGACAAGCGCCAGAGCCGCGAACTCGAATAGACGCATCTTGGTGAAAAGAGTTGTGTTGACCGCGCACTTGTGCTTCTGTAGGCGGCTGAGATATCAATTGACGAAAGGCCTAAGAAGGGGGTTATCCTGGTGCGTCTGAAGTCTTCCTGACAAAAATTGTCTCCATATATAGCTGTCGCTCGCTGCACATATCGGTGCTCTCGGCTTTTACATCCCCTGCAAGTCAACGTGTTCGCGAAGCGAGCAAAACGCAGTGCCGATGCAGGACCTGACATGGCGGGATTTACTTTACCATACTGCGCCGCAATATAACAATCTAGATGCTTAGATGAAGCCTCGTAGGATCAGTGGCGCGAGACTATGCAGATGAGTGGATGGAATCTCGGCACATTAACTCAACGAGATGCAGTCGGATTTCTCCAACATCCGGCAAACCGGTTGAGCAACGTGAGCAACCCTTCTTCATCCCTTGCGCAGGATCAAATCAATCTTCCGGTGGGGCACCTTCTTCTCCTGCCGCTAACTTGATGTACCTGCAAGTACCATTTGTGGTATTGATGTGACGCCTGAGATCCATGGGTGTTGCGCAGACGAGATCCGCCCAGGGTTTTTTTTTTGGATATAGTACGGAATACAGAGCGATGAAGTCGAAGAAGGCGGAATCACAGTTCACAATACCGCGATCAACTGTCATATGGAAGTTGATGAGAGATGGGATTGTCCGCGGGGGCGACTACTTCGACCCGCATCCGCGTCCGTGCCCCGCCTGGGGGCATTGCCAAGCACGCCACGGCGGCTCGGGGCAGCGAGCCGCATGTTCGTCTCCGCACCTCCTTTCACCGCTGAACGTTCCATTACCTCGCTTCCATTCGCGCTTGATCACAAATCCTCGTAGGATTTCGCCTCATCTGCTCGTACTATATCCGGTACAGCCACCAATCTCGAACACCATGCCCGTCAAGTGCACCTGGACAGGGTTCCTTGCGTACCTAGTCTCTTATTCCGTACACCATCAGTAGGCCTTGAAGTTACTTCAACCGTCTTCTCGTGTCTTTTGCTCGCCTAGAATTTGTCCTGTTTGATATGTGATCACGGAACAGCTGATAGTCTTTCTTTGCAACTACGCCACAATCCTGCTGCACGCGACTGGAGGTCTAGAATGTAACGTGGAGGATCCGCGGTGGAACAACTCGCTCCGAACCGTGTTTGTTGCTTACATCGAAAGATACCTCCCAAGAGCCTGGTCTGTCGTTTTTAGGATCTGGCAGGATCGAGCTATCTCTCCAATAGTCGAGTCGAGGTATGCAACAGCCCATGCATAATCACATCAGCACATTAGTGATTCCAACGCGACAGGGACTTGATATGCCTAGAAGCCACAACTCCCTGGAATCAGGGCATGTCGCTTCGAATCCCTCTACACGAGCTCATCCTCGAAGCCAAGTCTACCGGTACAACCGTACATACGGAAGGAGACCGAGGGATTTGCTACGCTGTCAGGTTTCAGCAAGAGAGATTGATGAGTGTCTTGTTTATTGCCGTGCCGCAATATGATGGCGTTTTACAATGAGAGTAAATTGAATACAAAACTGCTCGCAACGCATTGCATGTTGCATAATTGTCGTTTGTCTTCTTCACCGCCGCTTTGCCATTGTTCTTCATATAGCCATCATGTCAGGTACGAATCCGGCGGATGCAAACCCCGACTTACAAAATCCTGATTACCTTGCCTTCACCAACGCTCCCACTCTACTACTCCAAGCCGGCATCCTATTTGGAGTCACGGCCCTGATCGTCTTGCTAAGATGCTACGTTCGAGTTGTAATGCTGAGAAGCTTCGGCAAAGACGACTGGATCATGTTACTTGCTTTCGCTTTCGCGATAGCGGAGTTTGTTGTGTATGCTGAGCAGACTAAGGTGGGCTTAGGGAAACACGTCTCAGTTTTGCGGATGGACGCAGACGGTGAACGGCAGCTGCTCAGACTGCGCCAAGTGCAGTCGATTCTCGTCGGCATTGGAGTCGGTCTGGTCAAGATTTCTATCGCCTGCTTCTTGTTGCGTCTAGTAACAAGGAAGGCGTACATATGGTTTCTACGGGGGTTCATTGTTTTCATGGCCTTGTTTACCACGGCGTGTATTGGAACACTAGGTATGTGACTGCGAGATGGCGACCATCGGTCCATTACTAACGATTCCATAGTGCGTTTTCCCGATATCCTCAGCATATATGGTGATGATTATCCGAGACCTCGACTGACCTTACCCAGATATGGCAGTGCATCCCCGTGGCGGCTGCATGGGATTTGCGACTTCGTCCACCTCCTTTTGGCACAGGTACAGCCGTATGCTTCAGTAGGGCAACCTTCACCTCCATAGGAATGATGAACACAGGTGAGTCGAGCTCCTCGTTCCAGCACCATCTACTCACCCCATCTAGCCGTCACGATCAGCACAGACTTCCTCCTAGCCCTCCTCCCAATCCCGCTCGTATGGCAACTCCAACTCAATGGCCGTACAAAAGTCACCTTGGTCTGCATCCTAGCCCTCGGTCTCTTCGCCGGCGTCGCCGCCATCATCAAATCCGAAAAGCAGAAGACCGCTCTCATGGACCCAGACGTCTACGTACTCGACACCTTCACCATGTGGCGATCCATCGAATACTATGTCGGCATCATCGTCGCGTCGTTGCCTTCGCTCAAACCACTGTTCAAACACGTCCTCAATAACGGTACGAGAGGTGCAACGGGTAACTCGGGCCTTCAACGCCAGAGTAAAATACGGTATTCGATTAGAGGAAACAAGTTGGCGGATGACGACGAGGTGCCATTGGAAACGTATAGGGGAGTCGGCAATTCAGTTGAGGTTTCTTCGGGGTCGCCTAGGACGCCAGTGGAGGGTAAGAGTAGCGAGGATAGCGTAAGGCCTTTTGAGTCGAACGCTATATTCGTTGATACGAAGTGGCGCGTGAGCTGAAGGATTTTCTGTTCAAAACAGCTACATGATGAGGGATGTGATGCGATGCGACGGACGCATAAATGAAGAGACACCAATAAATTACAATGTCTTCCATTTGTGTCTTCTGCAACTCTATGACAACGCCCACTATACCTATATATACCCTATTCTCCTAGTCCGAACCACCAACCCCCATAACGCCCCTCCCAAACCACTCACTAATAACCGCAAACCCATCCCTGCCCCTCTTGAGCGCATCCTGGAAAAGATCATGCCTCTCAGCACTCTCCACCTGCGCCCTCCTAATCGCCTTGACCGTCGCATTACTCGAACTACAGATCGGGCACTCCACCTCCGCATCATGCACATCCTCATCCGTACTCAGACAACTCTGATGATAACTGTGCTTGCACAAGAAGTGCACAACAGGCAACTCGAGACTCTTCATGCACACTTGGCAACGTGAGTTCTGGAATACCGCGGGCTTGGTGTTGAGGTTTTCCAGCTCGATTTTCTTGGTTGAGGTGTCGGCGCGGAAGGTCTCGATGTTGCGCCGGTTGGAGGCGATTTCGGCGCGCTCGCGCTCGATGGTGGTGCTGAGGTAGGCTTTTATCATGCCCATGGTTGCTACACCGTTGGTGGAGAGAGTTTGGATTACTTGGAGGGGCGCCATGAGGCCGTCTTCGTCGATCTTCTTCAAGACCGAGTCGAGCTCGTCGCCGGCTTCGGCAAGAATAGAGGGCGTGGAGGTAAAGTAGGCGAGCGCCGCGGGGTAAAGCGCTGGTTCCAGGGGACCGTACTTGCGGAGTGCGCGTATGGCGCCTTGCGTGTCGTTGGCGGCCTTGTAGGAGCGGAAGATGTCGAAGTGAAGACCTTGCTGCTCACGGACGAGGATCGCGCCGTCGCGGAAGTTGGACAGATGGGAGAGCAGCAGTACGTTGGACGTGTCTATGGGTATGTCCTTGCCTTCGACAAGCTTTTTAGCTTTGTTCTCCCACTCTTGTCGCTCACCATCCTTCTTCGACGATGCAGTGTGTAAGTACATCTCAAACAAAGTGGTGTAAAGATCGACCTTGTCATCTTCGCGGAGATCATCGGATGCGATGCAGGCCTCGAGGAAGACTATGAGCTCTTGAGGGTGGTCGACGAATGCGGAGAACGCAGTTCGCGGTTTTGGTACTTTGTACTCCGGAGCGGGCTCATCTGAGGTCGTCTCGACGATCTGGGCTTGGCTCATGGTACTCTTCTGTTCACCGCTAGGAGGCGATGCCAACGCGTTGGTGTTCATGTATGGCAGCGGAAGTAGTGCAGCAAGATTTTGTACAGCGCTAGAAGCCACTCCCAAACCCATACTCATGCCACCGCCCCCTACTGTTGCAGGCGTATTGGGTATGACTATAGCATCCTGCTTGGGCCGGAACGTTCCGGTGTAATAGTCGATGAACAATTGCGTCGTATCCTTGGGGAGGTGCTGCAGTAGTACTGTCGCGTACTTCATGAGGTTGAAGTAGGCCACCTCGGGCTCCAATCGCCATATGTAGGCTAGGGCTTCGGCATATCGTTTCGAATCTTCAATCAATACATCGACGACCAACTCATGCTCGCCGTGTTTCCGAGCAAGGAAGGCCGCTTGGTCATAGTAACCGCCCTGTCGACACATCAAAATGGCCGTATCGAGGTCGAACTTTAGATCGTCCGGTGATTTGATAAACTCTTCAAGTTTCTCCACATCCTTCAGCTTGGCATAGCAGTTCAACAGGAGCGTTGTATGATCTGATGTGGCTTTGTGGTGGTCGTGGAGCTCCTCGAGGTACTCAATCAAGTTATGTATCCGTTGCGTATCAAGGAACTGCGTGATGTTAGTATTGGTCGTATCGCGATGGCATCATTGCATACCTTGCGGATGACCTGAGAGGGTTCTGTGTTATCGATAGCCTTCAGATACTGCTGCATAGCTGTATCGTAATCTTGCTTCGAATACAAGTAGTCACCAAACTTCCGGAGGATGATGTTCTGTTGTGACGAGTCTAGTCCGGCCTTCTGGGCCAGATTGATGGCCAAAACGTATAGATTGCGCTGGTACAGTATGTCGAGTTTTTGAGCGAAAGGCTTCTCATGGTATCTGAAGATCTTGCCATCGATCGTGAAGACGAATAAGTCGCCCCATTCGGAAATGACGGCCTTCACTTGCGAAGTCAACTGTTCCTGATGTGCGACAAACCTAAGTTCTGTGTTGAGCAGGGTGAAGCTCGAAGTGTTGAAGACGTCGTCGGCGGCACCGACGCCGAAAGCACGGAGAGGGTTCGACCGAGGCATCGCATTTGATTTGGGGGGTGCGACTATCGCGACATAGTCCTTGAATACGGAGATCATCTTCTTCTCACCCTCATATGTGTACGGTGGCCCGCGGCCGTGTTGGCCGTAGTAGTATATGGCATCGTTTCGTGCGACGACAACGTCCCGCGACGCCTTATCCACCGCCATGCAACCCACACCGCAGCCATACTCGTCAAGCGATTTGGCTGGCTGTCCTTGCCCCCTTCCAGATATTACAAGCGTCATTATACGTCCGGTCGTTGCGATATACAAGGTCGTGATGCTCCCTTCTCTGAACTCGATGCCTGTGATGGGCTCTTCCGACTCGAATACCGTCCGTTGTCGCGCGCCGCGGTCGTGTATGAGGTCACCTCGAACGACAGTGACGGCGCCGTTGGCAAATCCAACTGCGAGTTGTGATAGGTCATCGAGCGCTGCGAAAGCGGATATGGGGAACTGCTTGCGCCCGTTGTGGACGGTGAGGGTGCTCTGACATCGCGGAATGCCCGTCTTCTTTTCCAGCTTGTCCAAAGCCCATACTTTCAGTACAGGCTCCCCAGAAAGATCTTCAGCAATGGTGACGAGAAGTGAGGTGCCTTCGACCTGCTTCATGTGGGTGATTGCGCCTGCGTCATGGGCCTTGAATGCGCGCACGACCTTGAAGGCCTGCGACACGATGCGGACGATGCCATCTGCGCTGCCGAGGAAGATGCTCTCTGACCCAGATACTATGCACGTGATGTTCCCGATCTAATGGCATTTATGAGACTGTGTATGCGCGGAAGAGGTATCGTCATACCTCGGACAGGAAGGAGCTCTCGTCGTCGGGGAGCTTGACTTGCGAGACGTCGAAGAACTTGAACTGCCACTGTTCGCGCATTAGCCTGGACATGTTGTGAAGCGGGATGTGGGTGAGCCAGTACGCACCGGAGTGACTGCCATACTGCTATTGCTCCATTGTCATCGCCTACTGCCTGAATGGCAGGAGCTATCGCCCTTCGCGACTCCCATGGAAGCTGCGGGCAGGTGCGTCCGTGCGCAGTCCGCCAATCACCAGGCAGCAGTGCGTGGCAGTGTCGGGGCTTGGCGCGTCCCTCAGTCTTGAGTGCTGCCTCGCGCTCTCCCTTTTCTTCATCTTACTCTCACACTCCTCCCACATAATACTCCCACACCCATCTGCTCTTCATCAACAGCAGCCACCACAAACCGCGCAACTCACTCTACATTCGCGCAAGCCCACTTTGACTCTCCTTTCACGAGTCTCACCTCCTGCGACGCGCCCTGTCATCGAACAGCGCGCCCCTTTGTCCTCAGACCTCACCGGTTCAGTCGCGCCTCCATAAAAGAGACTTTCAGCCTTCGCTACTCAAACGTCGCCCACTCAACACGAGCGCGCCTTTCCATCAACGCCCGCTTACCCAAGTATTACCATCCCTCAACCACTCATCATGTCTTCAAACAAGATGGAGCAGAGCCTCGACGACATCCTCAAGGCCTCCAAGACCTCCCGCCGTGGCCGTGGCGCTCGCCGCTCTGGCGCTGGACGACCGGCCGCTGCTGCCGCCCCTGTAGGCGGTGTCGCGAAGTCGACTAAGCAAGGCAACAAGCAATCCAAGCCTGCGCCCACTGCTCCCGCCGCTTCTTTCGGCGGCGGTGAGACCAAGATCATGGTATCCAACTTGGTATGTTCAGTCCCACAACTACACCAAACCCACCACTAACACGTCGCAGCCACGGGACATTGACAACTCCCAACTCCAGGTATGTAAGACCGATGCAGGTCTTTGAGCCTACTGCAGCTTCGCTTTTGCAAGCATGAACGAACTCGATCCGACGAACCGAGACTTCCTCCTCCCGCACCGGTACGGATGTTGAGCCATAGCTTGCCCAAAGTCAATCCAAGATCTGTGTTGGGCACACAAGACAGGAAGAAGACTAGCAGCATGCGAACATTCCGAGGTACCGCCGCGACGAAAGTGGGTGATCCAAGTCAATGTGCTCCACTTCACTGTGTCAGCACAGACGGCAGCGCACCGGTGATATTCCCGGTAGCCTTGCAGCAACTCTAGCCCGATACAGAGCAGCGAGATGCGAAACCAATCCGTTCGGATAGCCTTTTGGCTTACAGATGGGTGTGGGCAGACACTAAAAGATTGGTTCGCAGCGTTTCAATACGTTACTCGCAACAACTGCTCTCGCGCTGAGTTTGCTTCGTCTCAGAACTTACGGTCATTGAAATCTGACCAGGACACCCACTTTCTGAGCGGTACCTTCTGACCGAGTATATGGAATCGACGACGACCCACCGCCGACGCCGGAACCTCATTGTCGATCTTGCTTTACGCGCGTGAAAACTACCCTGGTACGACGACTAATACGCCTCATAGGACTACTTTGTGAATGCTGTTGGTGTAGGTCGCCCGAAGAAGGTTCTTCTCCAGTACGATGCCCAGGGCCGCAGCGTTGGCAGCGCTACCGTCATCTTCCAGAAGCATGACCAAGCCGCCAAGGCCACCTCCCACCTCAATGGCGTCAAGATTGACGGCCGCCCTGTTCGCGTCGAGATGCTCGTCAGCGCCGCCGCCCTTCCCGCCGCCACTCGCCCATCTTCGCTCGCCGATCGTGTAACGTACGTACCAAAAGTTCCTTGCAGTGTAACCAGCAACTAACAAGTTTTCAGTCAGCCGAAGAAGGACAAGCCGAAGCCGGCCACCGCTGAGAAGGCTGCTCCCGGTGCCGCTCGTGGACGTGGCCAGACCCGTGGCAAAGGAAAGGGTCGTGGTGGTCGCGAGGCCCGCCCCAAGAAGAAGACTGTCGAGGAGCTCGATGCCGAGATGGCCGACTACTTCCCTGGTAGCGAAACCACTGCTGCTGCCGGTGGCGCTGAGGTTGCACAAATCACCGCCGGCGGTGACACTGCTATGGACGACGAGATGCTCTGAGCTTCCTTCGCTTTGAGACGCTTTCCACTCACTTCACTTGTCACGGTTTAATCCAACATCCAACGGAATCGGTTCGACCCTTTGCTAGTCGGTCTGCTTCAATCTTTCTTTTCTTGGAGGCGTCATCTTTTCGGAAACTGCGTTATCACGAACGTCTACTGCTGCCAACGGAACGTCAGCATCGGACACAATTCGGCTCTTGTACACTATTCATGGACGTTTATTCACGGCTCCTAAATTGCACGCCGGTATTTGGTAGCTTCAATCAGAATGGCTATGAATCGGAAACATGATCATGAAAACTCATCTCTCGTCGACTCAACTATTGTGAAGTACCCTTATTCGAATGTTCACATACATCGACCTCTCGGCTCTCTTGATATTGTGGACGGAACCCGGCCAGCGTGTTGGCTGAAACACACCGAAATGAAGAGCTGCCACATCCCTAGAGCGTGGCAACATGGCAATACTGAGGCTTGCATGAACCCAAGACGGCAATGACATGCTGCAGAGAGACGATCATATAGGAGATCAGCGAGGCTTAGAAAGCTTGCTAGACAGTACGACTCGTTACAGCGGAATCGCTCCGTGCTTTTCTCCCCGGAGGACTCCGCAACAACAAAATGTGAACTCTACTCGTGCTGACCGGGTTGGCGCTTCCCAGCAGCCCGGATCACACCACCATCTGCTCATGTGTAGTGCTTTCCGGTTGACAGCTATTCGGTCCTTGCATGCTCCTATTCGCGCCGCAGTACCCCTTCGTGCGAAGTTCTCACGCCAACGTCATTAGTTCAAATTTTGTCGCACCTTCCCCGCGATTTACTAGGTGGTGTGGAGGCCCGCGGCTACCAGGACTCTAGCCTCTGACTAGGATTTGGCTGGGTGAAAGGAGCGTTCATCCGATGCAGCTGACGGACCGGATGAGCTGAGTATCTTGCGCTCTCAATGTTTGCAATCCAGGTCGCCCACGTGCATACAGCGATTACTCTAGCTCGGGGTTGTGGATCAGTGTTATCCTCGCCATACCGGTGCTCGCTCGAAAAAGGGCCGAGCTAGCTGGGGGTACGACGATATGGTCCATAGGGCTGCCCCTTCGGCTTTAGCGTAGTGGCTCCGATGGTGGGTATGTTTTGCTTGGATACGTGTCTAGAGCTCCGAGCTTAGTCCTGCGGTATGCGTTATAGAAAGATGCTGTATCGAGATGACCACGCGCCGCAAGTGGAGAAATGCCTTTTGCGGATGCGCATCAGTTGCCAATAGGTGTCTATTCCAAATTGGAGAGTTCAGTACCGCGTGTAGCAGGGTTAGCTGCGGCTTCGACGACTTCCAGAGCAGAACTGCGGGGGAGGGGTAGCTTACCACTGGCTACGAAAGCGGGGCAAGAGCTTCCGCCGTTGCATCAAGCGCCACCCGGCCATGCATCGTCGAGACACGCAATAGGCTGCAGCGCTTTCCTGAGACTGGCTCCTGATGGCCGAGGCTGTCTGGGCGATCGTGCTGTTGTCCTGTCTCGAGTGGAGATAACCTCTAGTGTCGTCATGCGGAGCTCCTGAAAGTACTTAAGGATTTGCTTGTGCCTCTACCCCTCCTTCACTTCACAGCTTTGTTTTGTCCATATACCCCAATTCGCTTTCGCAATGACATCCGTAAAGCTAACAACCCCCCAAACGGGCGAGTACGAGCAGCCCACCGGACTGTAAGTCAGATATCCAGTTTCCGATATTCTTCGGAGACTTTGTAATGCTTCGGCATCGTCAATACTGACATCAACCAGCTTCATCAACAATGAGTTCGTAAAGGCCGTTGACGGCAAGACCTTCGAGGTCATTAACCCATCTACCGAAGAGGTCATCTGCAATGTTGCCGAGGCCACCGAGAAGGATGTTGACATTGCTGTCGCTGCCGCACGCAAGGCCTTCAACGGCCCATGGCGGAAGGAGACACCAGAGAACCGAGGAAAGCTGCTTGTCAAGCTCGCCGACCTCTTTGAGAAGAACGCCGATCTTCTCGCCTCAGTCGAGGCTCTCGACAACGGTAAGGCCTTCAGCATGGCCAGGAACGTCGATATCCCTGCCGCCGCTGGTTGCTTGAGGTACTACGGAGGATGGGCCGACAAGATTGAGGGTAAGGTCGTCGACACAGCACCAGACAGCTTCAACTACATCCGCAAGGAGCCTGTAAGTTTCTTACTTTTCCAAGTCCAAGTCCCGTGACTAACAATTCTAGATTGGTGTTTGCGGACAAATTATCCCATGGAACTTCCCCATTCTCATGTGGTCATGGAAGATTGGTCCTGCTATCGCCACTGGTAACACCGTTGTCATTAAGACAGCTGAGCAGACTCCTCTCTCCGCATACGTAGCTTGCAAGCTCATCCAAGAGGCCGGTTTCCCACCAGGTGTCATTAACGTCATCACTGGTTTCGGAAAGGTCGCTGGTGCCGCCATCTCCGCCCACATGGATGTCGACAAGGTTGCGTTCACTGGTTCAACCGTCGTCGGTCGTCAAATCATGAAGGCCGCTGCTGGCTCCAACTTGAAGAAGGTTACCCTCGAGCTCGGAGGCAAGAGCCCCAACATTGTGTTCGCCGATGCCGATCTCGATGAGGCCATCCACTGGGTCAACTTCGGTATTTACTTCAACCACGGACAGGCTTGCTGCGCTGGATCGCGTATCTACGTCCAAGAAGAAATCTACGACAAGTTCATTGCCCGCTTCAAGGAGAGGGCCGCCCAGAACGCTGTCGGTGACCCATTCGCCAAGGACACCTTCCAGGGACCTCAGGTCTCGAAGCTCCAATTCGACCGCATCATGGGGTGAGCAATGTCATATCCTTCCAAAACTGAAGCCAATGCTAATATAAATCCTAGCTACATCGAGGAGGGCAAGAAGTCAGGCGCAACCGTCGAAACCGGCGGCAACCGCCACGGCGACAAGGGCTACTTCATCGAGCCCACCATCTTCTCCAACGTAACCGAGGACATGAAGATCCAACAAGAAGAAATCTTCGGCCCCGTCTGCACAATCTCCAAGTTCAAGACAAAGGCCGACGTCATCAAGATCGGTAACAACACCACCTACGGTCTTGCCGCCGCGGTCCACACCTCCAACCTCACCACTGCCATCGAGGTTGCCAACGCGCTCCGCGCCGGAACTGTCTGGGTCAACTCTTACAACACTCTTCACTGGCAGCTGCCATTCGGTAAGTTCTGGCTGTACGAAATGCATATGAGACATATACTGACTTTATTGCAGGTGGTTACAAGGAGTCTGGTATCGGCCGCGAGTTGGGTGAGGCGGCGCTGGACAACTACATTCAGACTAAGACTGTTTCCATTCGTCTTGGTGATGTGCTGTTCGGTTAAGTAGGTGGTGGAGATGGGTTCGAGTGAGTACTGTGTATAGTTCAAGTAATCATGGAGAATCTGAATGAATGAATGTAAAGAACCACAGCAAGCTTTCTGATATCTTAAGTGATGTGACTTTGCTCACTATATACGGCTTCTGAAGTGCACGTTGACTCCGTGTCGAAGACTAGTATCTACAATCCTGTGGATATATTGACGATACGATGCCACACCTCGCGTGGCTCTCTGATGAGAAAAAACAAATGCTACACACGATATACATGACATTCACGACATCATCCCTCCATAATCTCCCCAAAAACCTTCACCCCCTTCCTCCCCAACGCAGTCCCCACGCCCACCGCCCCCGCACCCACATGCCTCATCCGCTCAAACCCACTCTTATCCTCCACACCTCCCGTCCCAACAACCATAATCCGCTTCAACGCCTCCCTCTTATCCAGCATCTCCCTCAATATGCGCACATTACCCAGCGCAAGGGGATGCAACGGCGCGCCCGCCAGCCCCCCAATCCCAGACCCATTCGCTGAATTGAGCGCAGGGCTGATCTTGCTTTCACCACGCACGTCCTGTGGAGACAAGACCAGAGACGAACCGAGTGTGTTCACGGCGGTGATGAAAGATATAGGACAGGGGAGATAGACTGGTTTCATCTTATTCTCTGCACTCTCTTCCAATACGCTTATCAAGGCGTCGAATTGCTCTTGGTACGTATACGGCGGTATCTTGATGCCAACGGGTATCTGCGTCTCGCCCCCGCTTTTCGTGAGGCCAACATCGATGGCTACTTTGAGGGCTGCGAGGTATTCGCGTAGGGCGTCAGCGTTGTAGGCTGGTGGTGTCTTCCCTGGGATGTTTGGGCAGGAAAGGTTGATTTCCACGGCTAGTGGCATTTTCACACTGTGTTGGATGGTGTAGATGAGCTGGTAGCATTGCGCCACTTCCTCCACACTTCCGGTTACGGAGATGACAATGGGTTTGAAGGTTTCTCTTCCTTTTGGCGGGTCGGAAGGCAGGGCATCGTTGATTTTGCCTACGAAGTCGAGGTACTGCGGGAGAACGAGGGGTGAGTAGCCGAGTGTGTTTAAACTGCCTGTTGTTGTGGCATCGCCCGCTAGATCGGTATTCGGGGTGCTGGAACTATGCGTGGATGGGTTGAAGAAGGTGAATTGGTGGTGCGCGGGGTCGTGTGGGAAGCCTTTCAAGAGGGAAGTTCGGGTTGTGATGGCGCCTGTGTGTGGACTTTCGTAAAGTTCCTGGAGTTGCTCAAGGGTTGTGCACCATGGGTTTGCAGAATTGAGGAGGGGTGGGTCGATGTTCAAGGAAGCCATATTCGAATACAGATTGCTGGTCAGTGTAAGAAAATGCTCTGGAAAGTGAACGATTTCTGCGAATTGGATGGTACGTGGCGTCTGGCTGCGCAAGTGGGGTTGCGGTGATAAGCTTTGTATAGTGCCGCTGAGTGCATGATGGCTTGAGATACGTAACAGGAAGGTGACTACTTCCGCCAACACCACGAAGAAATATTCACTGTTCAAAATGCTGCATTAATGAGGCTAGCGCTACCCTACTCTTTCCATGATAGTATACAAGAAACCCGAACCGGACTCCAAAAGCACAAACCCACTCCCATCTCAATAAAATCCCAGAAAAGAAGAAATAGCAACGCAAAGGATTTGCCGCCCATAAATGCTATGCGCCGATGCATGCCAGAGTAGTTACCAATTTCATTACCTTTGTCTTTCCGTGATGCGCCAAAACGCCATGCTTGCGTCCCTGAAGCCGATTACATGTGGATGAAAACGAAAACGCCGGAGGAAAGGAAAAGGAAAAAGACCTGTCTGGGGACCAACTACTTCCCCTGCTCTGATTTCTTTGCTTGTGCTCCTTTTTTAGAAGCTGGCATAGCCCGTGTCTTCGCCACCGGCATCGTCCATCCAGCCCGCGCCGACTTCGCCTAGGCCAGGGCCGTGATGATGGTTGCGCGCCATACCCTCACCCTCGCCTCGTTCAACCCACTCTTCGTTGATGTCGTGCCAGATGCGCTGGAAGTAGAGGCGCAGCGACCGTAGACCACGAAGGTAGCCTCTATCAATGCCATCCGGGTTCTGGGGTGGGCAAGGTAAGTCGTCAGGCAGCGGGTCTTCTGCAGTGACGCAGTTGGCGAAATCGACAATCTTGAGCTTAATCTCTGGGAGATGCTTAGGTGTCGGCTTAGAGGCGGCTGTCGGGCCAGGTGATGTGGGTCCGGACGGCATTACTGAGACGTCTTCGCTGCTTGGGTTCGATAGACCGTTGGGCAGAGAGGTTTGCGCGTCTTTTTCCTTCGACTCTCCATCCCCACGATCGTAGAGCATCAGCAAGCTGCTTGCGTAGAATCGGTAGCCGGGAAGATTCCGTATCATGCGCTCCAGCTGACTGATCTTCTCCAGTATGACAGGAATATGTCTTGTCGCTGCTTTGTAACTTGTCCCATCCCAGAAAAAGCGCTTCAGCGCATCCTGGAACTCTCTGCCAGCCTTCAAGTCGCGGCCAAAGTACTTGTCTTCAAAGATATAGCTTTGGGTTTTGGCGTTCCAGATCTGCATGCCACAAACACGTACACCGAGCTGAGCGCTGGTGGTCATCTGACACTTGCGTCTCTGAGACTTTTGTTTCTTCTCGTCGGCTTCTACTCCATACTGCCGTGTGCCCATCTTCAGGTCCAATACACAGGGCCTGGACATGCCTGCAGTGAGGTCTTCGAGAAGGATGAAGTGCTGAACGCGCTCGTCAGGTTGTTGTTGCGCTTGCTCGGGATTGGAAGGCTCTTCGCTGAGCGGGGCGCCATTGCCATTTGGTGCGGGAGGGGCTGGTAGCATAGTGCCCTCTGATGGTTGCTGGGGATGGACCCCGTTCGTTGCGCCAGACGTTTGCACAGATCGGCCTCGGTGCTGATCTTTTGCGTCTGAAATGGCATTGCGATCTTCGTCCATAGCAAATACTTCCTCCTCTGCGTCACCACCGTAACCGTCCTCCTCGTAGTATTCCAGGTTATGTCTCTGGACAGTATCAATTCCCAGAGGCCTTCTAGTAAGTCCGCTGCCAGAATGACGACGACGGGGAAGATTATTCGATGGCGGCTTCAGGGCATCAGCGTTGGTGTCTGGCTGTCCAAGAGAGCTCGAAACGGCAGCATCCGCACTCCTCTCCGAGGCAAAGCGATGCGCTTCAGCTTTGAGAACTTGTTTCCGTGTAGACTCTTCTGTGAGGGGTGGATGCAATCCAGCGACATCTGTGCTGTTCCTCCTTATCGTAGGTGCAGAGCCGGCTACATTCTGCGGAACATCTCCTCCTGTCTTACGAGCTGAGATCCCGTGATGATGATGGCGCGGCCGATGATGAATAGTTGGCGGTGCAAAAACCTGCCGGAGTACCTCTTCCTGTAACTTTCTGTTGATCGTCGTCACACCCCAACTGCTAGCATGCTGCAGTGGGGGCCGAGTCGGGCTCGTAGAGATGTGACCATAATCACTTTGGTTTCGTCGATGTTGTTGTTGCAACAAGGAAGCATTGCGCATCCATGGATCTGGAGTGGTGGAGCGTGGTGGCACACGGAACAGATTGTCCGGGATGATGTGCCGGTTGTTCTCAAAAATGACCTGAGGGATGGGCATAATCTGCTGCGAGTGACTGACCACTCGAGGTTGTTCCCCATTGCCCCGATCTTCGGGAGCCTTTGAAGCCTGTCTTGAAGCGCTTTCCGACTGTGTCGCAGAAGTAGTGGGAGCAGCGTCGGATTTCGCTTTGTCTTTGGCTACCTTCTTCTTCTTGGGGGCTTTTCGGTAGGTCACGTTCAACACGCCGATGTATCTAGATGTCAATGTCAGCAAATATCCTAATCAAGAACCGAGTCGAAGGCAATGATCTTCGCTGATGTCTCAGTCTCGATCAATAGCGGGGGGAAATTTCGTACCTTGGCAAAAATTCCAACAGTTCAGGATGCTGGCGCTCCACTGTTTCGTAAAACTCGTTCTCTCGATTGTTTAGCTGTTTGCATACTGCTCGCCTAGAAAAACGATAGACAGTAGAATGACCGCCAACTTGGTGATCGTATGGCTTCAGCTCCACAGCACCCAGTGGGGCTGGCGGCTGAGCCACCTGAGGCGCAGCAGCCTTAGCTTCCTGTTTGTGCGAAGTCGCAGTGGGCGTCGTTCCTAGGTCATCAGTCGCACTGGATTCATAACCAAGATTTGATTGAGTAGACTCGGCGTGCGACTCAGACTCAGATTCAGCTGAAAGCGCATCGGGGGCGGTCAGCGGCTGCTCTTTGTCTTTCTTCAAGGAAGTCGCCGTGGAGATATCACCATGAAGGCATTGATTGGTATCTTGGGCCTTTAGAGAAATTTCTACTTCTTGTGGAGTTTGCACATCCTTCTCTGTGGCCCACCCTTTTGGCCCCGCAACCTCGTGAGTTGAAGCCCTCTTATCGACAGCATTCACCTCTCTATCTCGGTTCTGTGGTTCTGTAGGGACCTGCTCACTCGTCTTAAGCCGGCGATGGGGAAAGTAGAGAGCCGAAGAGATCTGTTCTTTTTCCGATTCTTCATCCTCCTCCGAGCCTGGCGTACGTTCTTTATCGCCTCCGTCTTTAACCTGAAAGTAATCGGACGGCTCGTCATAGGGTGTCGCTCCATTCGTTGGTGCATGCGCGTGAACCTTTTCGACAGCTGATGTGGGTAGACTGCGAGAGAAGGAAGACCGTGGGTCCGCACCAGGAGTCAGGTTGCCGAAGCCGCGAATGTCCTCGAGAAGACGCCGTGGGAATTTGTGCTTGTCCTGAGAGCTTGCGTCTGGTCGCGTGCTTCCGTTGGGAGGTGTAGAGGCAACGCCTGACTCGGTGCGGGGCGCCGCTTTCGCATCGAAGTAAGAATCAGTCGGACCGGCTAGAGGCGATTGCACGACGGAGGAAGCTAGTGATGCGCGGCGCAGCTGGTCGATGAGGCCGATAGTCTCAGTTGAGCCTTCTTCTGAAAGTGCGGACAGGGTCCTCTCAGCAGAAGGACGCTCTTTTGTCTTGTTGTCCTTCTTCTTCGGCTCTTCGGTAGGATCGCCATCCTTGAATACGCGCAGATAGTGACTTGCTTTTCGACTGCGTGCGGAAGTGGGTTGTTCGGTCTTGGCAAGCGTTGCTTCAATCTTCTTCTCCATTTCCACGTCCATGACGGGCTGATCCAAGATCATGTTGCCCTTGAATGGCACAGGCTTCCCTTCGCGCCACTCCCTGTTCCTGCGCCTCTCTTCGCTCTCCAGCAGGGCCTCGTATTGGAGCTCGGGACGTGGCGGGGTGGTGGGGTGTTGTACGGGCGAGTCGACCGGGCTCATGTAGGGCGGAGGACTGTGATGGATGGCGTCGAAAGTCATGCCGGCTGCAATGGCTGCGCGGGGGTTAAAGGGGGTAGTCAGGACGGCTTGGTGGTCGATGGAAGAAGGCGGAGGAAGGGTGGAATGCTTCCTGCGTATGATGGGCGGATCCATCAATCGCCTCTGGGGAGGTGCTGGCGCTGCCATCTCAGCCAGACTGTGTTCGGGAGCATCGTTGGCAGAATCTACATTGCGTGCGCTGGCCCGCGGGGAGGAGATGGGGCTGTCGGAGACGAGGTACGTGGTTGCGAAGATGCTGTCGCGCTCGTCGAGCTGGGGGCGGTCAATTGACGACTTCCAGAGGTTGCTCTCGTTGACAATGGGCGCGGTGCGTGAACGGCCCGTCTGCGCGAGGCTCTTGGGCGTCACTTGGTCGTGCTCGGCGTCGGGCGTGGGCAGTCCATGGCTGGCCGTCGACCTCACCGATGCGGGGGGTGAGGTATTTCCTTGGGCGTCCGGCTGGGGTGACATGGGCTCGACATTGATTCGACCGTCAGGAAGGCACCTCGTGGCGGGATGGGTGGCAGATATTGCCGGGCGGGCGCTCAGGACGTTGGCCAGGATGCGGTCGTTTGGGCGCGGCGGAGACACAGCGGAGGGCCAGCAGGGGCGGATCTTCTAGATTAGCGTGCAGAGCAGGCGCTGGCGGATGCGAGGGCTGCAGGCGGTGTTCCAGGGTGCTAGCGAGCGACGAGACCAGTGAGAAGGGCGAGAGGTCCACGTTCTAATTCTGTGTGGTTTGGCGTCCAGTCCAGAGTGGCGCAAAGATTATCCCAAGCGAGCGGCCCAATGACGTCTGCCTGACTGCTACCGCGTAACAAAGCGCGTCAGTGCAGGTGGTCCGAGTGGTGGTGGTTGTTTCGCGACGCCGAGTGCAGTGAGTGGACGCGAGTTTGTTTTTGTTGGAGTACTGAGGCAGTGAACAGGTGGCTTGTTGATAGCGACAGAGGCAATCGGGCTTGGCGGCAACTGCGCACGCAATGCTGGCAGCTCTTGTCATGGGTTCCTGTCTGGTGAAGATGAGGAAGGAGCGTCCGTGCACGCAGACGATATCGGTTCACGGACAGCACTAGCAGCACAACGTTGACGCTACAACCCACGACACATGCTGTCACGATAGGGCGCAGACATTCGCTGCCGCTTCACTTTGCACGTTATTTGGACAGCACCGTCAATTTCCCAAGCACCGTGACACAAGCTAGAATCCCTCCCGCCTCCGCGCGCTCCCCAGCGTGGCCGTGCAAAGGCCCGTATCCAAACTATGCGGTACCGGCTATACCGTCCCATCGCGATTGCCTCACCCCCTTTCGCCGATATCAATCCGTGCTCCCCCAAGGTCTGCTGCTTGCATCGACTGTGCATGGGCGACAGGTGTCGACGGCCAATCACTCGAGAACGTGGCCTCTCACCGCCTGCTGCATCCTTACGTGACTATCGCTGCACGTCGCTGTGATACCGGTACAGAATGCTTCTCTCTGGCAATATTCAAGTGCCACGGCGCTCAGAGCCACTTGGAGCACGTAGCCATGCCGATGCTTCCGCGGTGCTCCTACCGGAAGTGCGCTGCGTGCAGAAATCATCTTGGTTCTTTGTCATAGTATTCAAGTGTCGTCTATATTGCGAAGAAAGCGATCTGTGAAATCCAGACTACCGGTAGGGCCGAAGTCGCCAAGTGACGTGTCGATGTTCAGCGCTGGAAATCCGACCTCAGTCAATACTCCTTTCGACCTGTCACCAAAGGATCCGTGAGATATTTGGGAAGCTTTGTCCGTGGTGAAGCTCCAGAAGGACGTGATGTTGTCCTTGTTCTTCAGCGGGACCCGCTCAGCAGTAGGAGTGGGGCTCTTAGCGACCGCGTCAGCTCCCAGTACCCCATCACTAGGGCTGAAAGCGAACCTCAAGTTGCTTCTTTGCGTTTCTTCCGGCTTCTTTTTCACGGTACTAAATGCGAACGGAGACGCTGCGCCGAAGAGGTCTTGCGTGCTGATCGGTGGAGCTTGGAGAATAGTCTCGGGTGCAAGTGGCTCGTCTCGCTGGACAGTGAAGGCAGAAAGAGGTGTAACGGCTGCACTGGCTGCGGCTAGTATGGGCCGGGGTGTATCAAGAAGTGAGGTTTGCGAGTCCAATTGGAGAACCTCCGGGGACATCATTGGGAAGGTGCTTTGCTGAAACTCAAGCTGAGCTCGCATCATGGCGGCTTGTGTAGACCAGTCAGAGTCTCGACTAGACCGACTCGTGCGCAGTTCAGAGTTTTCATTCTGGATCACAATGGCATCTCCTTCGACTTGTGGAGACGCTTGTACATCGACCACAACTGCCTCTGTTGGATCCACCTGCAGCTCATCGTCGGCCTCGTTGTGGATGACGTCTTCTGCACATGACTTCTTGGCAGAAGGAATCTTCTCTGGCGATGAGTCGAAATTGACAGCTCTTGGTTTCAGCTTTGTCTTTCTACGAACTTTGCCAGTTGAAGAAGCCGGCCAAGGCGAGGTCACACGACCGTGTTGGGGCTCTGTAGACGTGGGTGCATTCTGCGTACATCGACGACTTGAGCGCCGTGGCTGTCGTTCTGATGACAATCCAGGTGTTTGGTGGCCTAGACGTTCTGCAGACTGTTGTACGTCTTGTCTTGTCGGCCCTCCTTGACTGCCCATGGAGGAGGTGATGATCGGTATGGTTCGCTGCGACCGTGGTGGGCTTGCGGTTGGTGCAGCTTGAGCCTGAGCATTTGTATCAGCGTCCTTGGCCGGCGATGAGATGACCATCGAAGCTGAGGCACTTGATCTCCACCCCTCTTGTGCTGGTGTCTCCGGAGCTGACTTCTGAGCCTGGATGGGCGCTTTTGGCAGGCTGAGTCGCAGTTCGGACAACGTTTGCGTTTGTGTTTGTGAGGTGCTATTTCGCGACCGCGACCGCGATGGAGACGTGTCAGTGTTCCTATTCGTAGCCTTGCGCATGTCGACTCGTGCTGACTCAGGACGGCGCAACCAGAAGGGGTTGGTCATGGGCGAGCGGTTCTGTATGCAATTGTTCGTGTTTGTGCTGAAGGGCTCTGCGGTACCGGGTGCGTCATCATCGTCGGGTAAGGGTGCTGTCGCGGGCGGGACTTCGATTTCGTCGAGGCTATCGTCGTGTTCGCGGTGGTCCAAATCATCCCTGGCAGCTCTAGATGTTTCTGGTGACGCCATCTGGGGCGCAACATCTTCCACGACGTCCTTGCCGTTCCCTCCATTCAGCCTTGAGCTGCTCCTACGTTTGGTGGTGTTGTTGCGACCGGCAGCGACCTTCTTGCTATTGGCGGTCCTTGTGCCCGCTACTGCACTGTTCTTGCCTGACACCCTCCGCTTCTCTACTATGGGCTTCGTCCACGGGTTCTTCCAGCCATTGTCGAAAGGCCCTCTCAGCGCGGCTGTGATTATGACGGGCGGTCGGCCGCGTAGGTATCGGGATGCAATCGCCTCGATTCTTCGTCGCTTCGCTGCCCTATGCGCGGGGTCTTCGTACTCCGCCGGTGGTTCTTCGATGAGGTCTTCGGGGTCGACATGGAAGGCGTCAAAGTCTAGTCCCCGCTTCAGGTGAGGATGCAAGCTCAGCGGCATTGCTCTGAAAGGCACGATCCAACGGCCCTCTTTTGTTCACGCAGCCTCTTCGAGTATAGTCCCAACATGTGACAGTATTATATGCGTAGTGGTGACGGTGTGGTAGAAATAGGTGGGGCTAGGCAGGATCGCATGTTCGGGCGGCGTGTGTGTATCGTGGCTGCCACGCGGCGTAAATAGAACAAGGCCTGGAGGAGCTCGGGTGTCAAGCGAAGGATATCGCCAAGACAGCTGTGGAGGATCTGCTACGCCGCCGAGCAGGAATAGCCGTTTTTTGGGGTGGCCTAGTGCTCTGGATTATCGGGATAGGCCTCGTCGGCGCATTGTCGCGAGGCGGGAGATCGATGTGGTTGCCGTGGTGATGACGAGTTAGCGCACCCATTATGGCCGTGCAGTCGGGACGAGATGTCATAGTAGATGCTAGCCCTGGAGGATATCGATAAACAAGTCAGCACGACTCGGCGACGCGTTGCAGCACCACTCTTGCGCCATTGAAGCCGCCGCTGCAGAAGCAATGCCGTTTGCGCTAGCATAGCATTCTTTCGACGCGCATGGGGACTCGCCAACAAGTTTCCCTCTCACCGCATCTTCAGCGTCGCCCTCCCGAGACATCACGGCCACCCGGCCTACGCGAGACATCCACCACCACCACCACCATGGCCAACACCCTCGCCTACCTCGAGGGCCTGTCTGAGGAGTGGGTTGACCAGCCCTCGCCCAACACAGCCGCCCACAATGCCCAGAGCCCGCCCGCGACAAAAACGCCCCAGAGCGCGTCGGCCAAAGCCCGCAGCCGCCTTCCCCGCATGCGGCAGTCGTCAGGCTCCTTCTCCGAGATCCAGGTGCGCAGCATCGCGAAAGAGCTGCGCCCGCCCAAGCAGCGCAATGCCCACCTCGAGCGCAGCCTCAGCGACATCAACGTGCCCCCCGCCCCGTCGTCGCCCAACGCGTCACACGTCGAGCCCCCGCGTCGCGCCTCGTATTCGTCCTTTTCCATGTCGCAGGGCTCCGGCATGCAATTCGGAACAGTAGCGCACCACACGGTCGCGAGGTCGCCCACGAAAGAGCCAGGATCCCAGGACACGCCCGAGTGGAGACGCAGGCTCGTCAACGGCGAAGTCGGCTACGGCAACCAGACCGACCTGTTCGGCCCCACAGGCCTCGAGAACATCTTCCAGCGGCCGGCTCCAGGCGCATCGGACGACTCTGCCCAGCCAAAGCGCAGGCTCGGGCTGCTGAAGGGCCTCAGTGCCGTGCCGCTGCCGTCGAGCCCGCCGCCATGGCCCAAATCGCGACCCAACGCGCAGCAGACGGAACAGGACGAGCAACAACAACAAACAGACCAGGAGGGACCTTCTCAGGACGGAACAGTACACGAAGAGGAATCGTCGGAATGCACCACAAACCTCATGCCACCACCCAGCGATCCTGTTCGAACCGTCAGCGGCCAGATAGAATACGAGAACGAGAACTTCAGTCCCGTCTATCTCACCATGACCGCCAACATGAATGTCAGCCAGGCCGCTAAGCCTGCTCCCAACTTCCGAGGATCCGAGCTTGCCAACCGCCTACGCCAGATTGGATCGCCGCCGCCAGAACAGTACGAGACTGAGCACGAGGAGAGTGCTCTAGGACACAGTCGCGAGGACTCGTCCTTCGCCAGACTACAGGACGAATCGCTACCGGAAGGCCTCCCCGCCGGTACCCCAGACATGGGCGAGGTCCATCGCAATGTGGAGCTCCGAAGAGGCGGATACTCTAGAGACGGATCATTCCACCGGAAACCACTCAGCCCATCGCCGGAAAGAATAGCTGGGGCGCGACCGTCTAGCAGCCGTGCTGGCACGGCCCAGTCTAGTACCACCGCAAAGCACCCTACTCCTCCTCCAGCATTGAAGACCAACAACCCAACGACTCCACATCGTCGGCGCGAACAGTTCCTCAGCCCGGATCGCGCAAAGGGCTCTGGAAGTCCTCTGAAACTCTTCGATGCCCACGACACATTCACAAGCAACCGGATACAGCGACGACTTAGTCAGTTGGAGTACAAGTCCGAGAAGGCTTCCAGCGTGAAAGCCTCTAGTGTCAAAGAGGGCACGATAGAGTCAACCAAGGCGGCGCCGAACAAATCGAGATTGACTTCGGTAGAAGAGAAAAGCTTCCAGAACCCCGACCAGGATAAGTCACAACTACCCTCCAGAGTTGTGTCTTTCGGTCAGGGTCAACTGAACCAATACGAGTACTCCGGTGACTATTCGGCGATATGTTCTGACGATGACTACGATGCACACGACGATAGCGCACCCGACGCTTCGCCTTCTTCCGACGTCGCACCCCCTGGCAGTCGTCCACCCTTCAAGTTCCAGCTCGACGAATCACCCGGCAAAGTGGAACCTTCAAAGGCTAAGAGGCACCTGTCAAGTGATACAAGAAATTCTTCTAGGAATGTTAGTGCTAGCCGGCCAAAATTCGTACCACATCGCAAGGTCTCTGAGACAGAGCCGGAATCATTCTCAGAAATCGTGCACGAGTACGCAGATGGGAAGAGAGGTCCGACATCCCCTTTCAAAAACCCGACGCCGAAGCGTAGAAGGACGATAACCGCGGTGGATGAGGACGAAGACGACGAGAATGCGGCTAGCGATGCTGAGCAGGGCACAGTACAACGCTCGCACGCAGCCATACAAGCCGTTGTTGGACGTACACGACAGGAAGCTGGCCAAGACCCTTCGAAGAAGATTGCCGATTCCGAAACACTGGCCCGCAGACACATTTTGAGACCTCGGAACCCTACGCCTAGTCAACGCAGGAGAGAGGAGATACAAGCAGAGATTATGGAAGCTACTGAAGCATTCATCCTGTCGTCACCGAAGCTGAACACCATCCGCGAACACCTAGACTCGTCAATCATGTCAGATACTGACTCGGAGCGAGATCGAGCAAAGGCGGTTGCCAATCAGATTGCCGCTTTCACCTTGAAGAGAAAGCCTAACATACGCGATAAGAACCGCAAACGATCTGTCACAACACAGGATTTCCTCGACGAAGCGCTCAAGATCATGGACTTCATCCGTACCAAGGGCAGACCAACTAGCGGTCTGGGCAGCCTTGAGGAGACGGAAGCCGAGACGCAACTGCTCGAGGAGGTCAACGATGATCCTTCTAGTATGTTGACATTTGAAAGGCCCCCAAGCAAAGAGGGTCGGCAGTCTTCCTGGCAGGACCAAAGAACGCAACACATGGATGCTGATATCATGGACCACCTCCGCAAATATCAAGAACACGAGAACGACACATTCCTGAACTCTTCAGTCAATTCCATACGAGTGTCACGTTTGAGAGGATCTGCGACGCCGGAAGACGAAAGTGTGGTGGTTGAGCAAGATGATATCCGGATCACCGACAATCCCAATAGGCACCGGGCCGATAGCGACGAGCGACCCAGCTCCCAGCCTCGCGGAAACAACACGCTTCTATCTACAGCTTCATCATTTGGAAACACGATTGTCACAAATGCATCACGCCGTTCCGAGTGTGTCGCGACCCTTGCACCCGAAGCGGTCGCGCATTTGATCCCTCAACAGGTGGCCGGAATGAGCTTTGATCGCGACAAGAATATATGGGTCCGTCAGAAGAGCCCTTCCAGGCAACAGCACCTACTAGAGGATGAGCCAAGTGGTATGAACGCAAGCGAAGACGATCCATTTGGCAACATTCCCGATCTGACAGTGGAAGACACCCATGAGCAGGATAACAAAGCAGGCTCTCCAGTTCGCCTTCAACCTACGGCAGAAACCATACTTGAGGACACGGAAAGACCCGGGGCCGAAGAAGACTCGCGCCCTGTGACCCGTGAAGGCAAAGGTGTCGCTTACACAGATACAAGCTCGGCGCCTTCCAAGGCCTCTAACTTCGGGTGGAGCTTCCCCAAGACCGACACACGGGCCACTTCTTGGAGCACGCAAGCTCCTCGAAACTACAGTACACACAAGATGCCCCATGCGCCTACAACGTATGCCATACCGGAGTCGGAGGAAGATGGTATCGAACACGAGATCCAGTACTTTGAAGGAAGAGACCATGCTCCTGCAAGTGTGCAACGTCCGCGAGTGCGCAATGTTACTATTTCGATCGCTGAGCACGAGGCTCCTGCGCGGGACCAGCATTCCGAAAGCGCACCACCACAGCGCCGCCAAAACCAATGGGGACCATCAAGTGCGCAGCAGAGGTCAGAAAAGAAACAGTCTGCTTGGGAACAGACGAACGGTACCCGGACTGTGTCGCATGGGCGGCCCAGTCGTTTGCCAGTCTTCAACGGAGATGGCGATCTGTCGATTTTGGACGATGCCCCGTCAAAGAACTATCGAATGCAACTATCAATGAACGTCGCACCTCCGCTCAGACACGAACGACGAGACACGCTTGTGGCCGCACCGTCATCACCTGTCAAGGATGTTACATTCATGCTCAGCGATCTCCCCGAGTTCACCCTCAACCAGATCGACGAGTTTGACCTTCCGGATCGAGTTGTCGTAAAGCACAACGGGAGTCGATTTTCCAAGGCCCTGGAGGACCGCTATGCACAGGGTACTGCGGAGCTCGTCAAGGCGCTGCAAGATGTTGAGCCTGATGAGCCGTACTGGGAGGATCTGCGCAGCGTCAATCTCCGGAAGAAGGATCTCAATAGCTTACACCGCCTTGATGAGCTCTGCTACTCTCTCGAAGAACTTGATGTTTCGGACAACAAGATCAATCAGGTTGAGGGTATCCCCTACACCATGCGGCGACTACAAGTACAGAACAACTGCCTGAACGGACTCACTTCCTGGACGACCCTCGTCAACCTTCAGCACCTTGACATTTCCGGCAACGATATCGATAGGCTTGATGGTCTCGCTGAGCTTGTGCATCTCCGCATACTCAAGGCCGACAACAACAAGATCAAGTCCCTCCAGGGCATCCTACACCTCGATGGTCTGATGGAGTTGAGTGTTCGTGGTAACGAGATCGACATGGTTGACTTCACCCGAACGGATCTGTAAGTAAATGAACTTGAACAAGCCTTGTTCCCTGCTAATCGATGCGATAGAAAATCTCTCACAGATCTGGACATGCGCAAGAACCGTTTGCTTGAAGTACGGAATCTGCATTGCCTACCCCAGCTTCAGCATCTCAACCTTGGTATGTCTTCTTTTGCTATACTCATTCGATCAACACTGACCCTTAGAAGATGACAACGAAATCGAGGAGTTTCCCCTTCTTGATGGACCTCTGAAGCCATGCAGATTCCTGCGCTCGATCCGTATGTGCCGAAACGGAACAACACTCCTCGACGTCGACCAGTACTTCCCCAAGCTTGAATCTCTCTACGTTGACGGCAACTGCCTGACGCAAGTATCTGGACTAGAACATCTCCGCCACCTCCGCACCTTCTCCGCCCGCGAACAAATCCTAAACTCGGAATCCGACATGGAAATGTGCGCAAGCAACCTAGTCCGAAACACTGAAGTCCGCAACCTATATCTCTCCCTCAACCCAACCTACGGCCTACAGATATCTTCACACCTACTAAGTCTGCAACGCCTAGAACTAGCCTCCATGGGCCTGAAAGAACTCCCCGACAACTTCGGCCAGCTAACCCCCAACATCCGCTCCATAAACCTCAACTTCAACTCACTGACCGACCTCCGCCCCCTCCTCAACATCAAGCGCCTCAGCACCCTCCTCCTCGCCGGCAACAAACTCGAGCGCCTCCGCGCCAACGCCATGGTCCTCGGCAAGCTCCCCACGCTCTCCACCCTCGACTGGCGCGACAACCCCCTCACCCTCCGCTTCTACGCCCCGACCTGCGAAAACCGCATCCTGTCTCTCCGGCAGAAACCCTCCGACGAGCAACTCACCAACCGCTTTGTATTGCCTGAGGGCGAAGTCGAAGCCGATGTCCAGCACCTGCAACGGTTGGACTATGAGACCCGAATTAGGCGTCGGGTTACCGAGATGATGCTGGCGAATCTTTGTAGGAGTCTGAGGGAGTTGGATGGGCTGCCGTTTGATAAGACGAGGGTGCTGGTTAAGGATGATGTTTGGGAGAGGTTGCTGTTTTTGGGCGTTATTCAGAGGAAGAGGGCGGATACGGCGGTTGATGAGGGGAAGTAGGGTGGTGCATTAGAACATGTGAGCATGGAGTTGCAAAGACATGGGAGGTGGGAATCTGGAAATGGCGCACGTTTTGCATAGCGTTTTGGCATGGCGTTTTGTATGATCATTTCAGAGCGGTCGGTCTCATTGTTTCTCGTTCGCGAAGCATTCATACTTGAGCATCTTCTAGGCGTAGGTACATATTTTTTGGACCTCGCACGCTTCACTGCGGGAAAGCGAGGATTAGATCTTTTAATGACGGGATGAGGTGCATTTGGTAATCAAGAATAGTCTTTGCATACTACCTTCTGGACGCGTTTTGATGCAGTGACGACACCTTGACATCCATAGCCCAAAGTACCACTCACAGTCATCATTGCAAGCGAATCGTGACGATACGAGCGCGAACATAAGAAGAAGACACTTTGACATAGCTGCTGAAAGCTCCAGGGCTGAACTTGGTATCTCCGTTCTCGAAGTCTTCACTAGGTTTGCATAGAGAACACCCGTAGGATCTATAGGCACATATAGTTGGTGTGTTATCACAAGGGAAGTTCCAAGGTTGCTCCTGCTGTAGTGATGATCAACCTCCCCGCGCTCCACTAAACAGCTCCGCAGTGGCCCGTGCATCGTCCATCAAATCGATCCAGGCCCCGTGACACGTGGGCATCCATGAACTCCAAAGGTCATCACGTTAGAGTGATCTTCTTCCATCATACAATCAACGATGTCTTCCACATCCGACGAAGACAGAGCGGTGCAACTTGCCGAGAAGGCAAGTGAGAGCACCAAATCAGGCGATTTAACCGTTGCAGCCCGGTACCTGCGTGAAGCTAGTACGATCGCACCCGAGCATCCGCGAATCAAAGAGGCATGGCTTGCACTGAAAGAAGAGGAGGGAAAGAGCGAACTACTGGGCCACTGTCGAGCCTGGGTCATCAGCAAAGACGAACACGATGGCGAAAAGGCACTCAAAGCGATCCGGACCCATGGCCTGAAGCAGGACGAAGCGGAACAAGCGATGTCCATCCTCTTTGACTTCAAAGGCGAAGACGACATCCTCGACCAGGTCTCAGGCGAACTACTCCAGAACCCCGGGGCCCAGATGTGGGTCGCCAAAGCCATCCGCGAGCAGCCGACACGCATCTACTACGAGATGTTCGAGCGGGGCGACGACTCCATCGACGGCTTACTCAAAGTCTGTCTCAACCGGGCGGTCTGGCCCGACGACGAATCTTTCAAGACGGGGCATAGAGATATCTTTATGCTCAGTTTGGCGATGATGATGGAGGAGGCGCTTGAGCATCCTGAGCGTGCGATGAAGGGGATCGCGCAGCTGCTTGCTCATTACGCGGAGCATCTCAAGGGGATCATTGATGCGGACAGTTTCGATGTTATCCTCACTTCGCTGGATATTCGACTTCCTGCTAGTCTGCGTAGTCAGGCTACTCTTGCGAGTATCAAGTTGTTTGAGCTTGCGCCGGAGACTGCTAGCGAGTTGATCTCGAAGTTTGTTACGCACAGGACGAAGAAAGGGGAGGCAAATGATCTGGTTATTGCATTTTCGGCGGCTGCAGCTATCTTCCCTGTCGCTGTCACAGCTGCTGCTGCGCTCTTCCTCACGGATGGCTTTGTCAGCACGTTGGTGTCAAGGGTCCAAAGCAAGAAGTCGCACAACCTGGAGCAAGCTACTCTGGAGTTGATCAGCGCTGCCTGTGTCGACAAGAACTGTCGAGAGGCGATCAGCAAGAACTGCAGGGAGTGGCTGGAGGACGTGGTCGCAGAAAGTCAGAACAAGAAGCGTGCCAACTTGGCCGCGCTCGTACTTGTCAAGCTAGGCGAAGAGCAGCCATCTGAGGATGCACCAAGGATCGTCAGAGCAGAGAAAGTAGACCAAAGCGACCTGATTGCCAGCTTCAAGTCCATGGTCATAGGCGGCGACACATCCTCAAAGCAAGACTCAGTCGAAGGACTCGCCTACGCCTCGCTCCAACCCAAAGTACGAGAAGATCTCTCCAAGTCGCCAAAGTTTCTCAAACGCCTCATCGAAACCATGAGCGACCCTTCCTCACCCAAGAACATCGTATTCGGCGGCCTCACCATCTTCGTCAACGTCACACAATACCTGCCCCTACAATCCGAAGAGGAAAAGCGCATGGCCCAACTCAAAGCCTACGCCAACGTGCAAAAGCCATCGACCCCCCACGTCCTCCTCAACGACGAAGACGTCGCCATACGCTGCAAACGCGTACTAGACGCAGGCGTCGTCCCCCTCCTGGTACAAGTCTGCAAAAAGGGCTCCCCATCTATCCTCACCCAAAGCAGTCTAATCCTGCTTTCCCTCTCCAAAGACACCAAATCGCGCGGCACCATGGCACAACAAGGCGCGGTAAAACTGCTCATCCAGATCTACGACCACATCTCCTCGACCAACGACCTCTCAACAACCGGCACCACGCCCTTCCCTCCCGCCGCCCTCCCCACCACAGCCCAAGCCCTCTCCCGGCTCCTCATCAGCATAAACCCGTCTCACGCTTTCAACGCCGCACTACCCAGCGCATCAGCCATTCGCCCCCTCCTCAGCCAACTCACACGCACTGAGTCTACGACCTGGCAACTTCACGCTTTTGAAGCGCTCCTCGCGCTCACGAACCTCGCTTCTCTGGATAGGAATACGCAGGACCATATCATTCGACAGTCTTTCGACACGGTTGTTGATGATTTGTTACTTAGTTCCAACACGATGATTCGGCGTGCGGCTACGGAATTGCTGTGTAACCTCATGGCTTCACCTGTTTGCATCTCCAACTTTGCGGATGGATCGCCGCGGGCGAAACATAGACTCCATCTCTTACTTGCTATGACGGACGTCGATGACGCTGCAACACGATCAGCGGCTGGAGGTGCGCTAGCGATGTTGCTGAGCGTGGATCTTGCGGTTCTCGAATTCCTCAAGCAAGACAAGAGTGTGGAGTGGCTTGTGGGGCTGTGCAAGGATGAAGATGAGGGGATTAGGTATCGGGGGATTGTTTGTCTAAGGAGTGTGGTGGATGTTAAGGAGGGGGTGGAGATTTGTAAGAAGAAGGGTGTGGTGGACGAATTGAAGGGGGTGTTGCAGGGGAGTAGGAGTCAGGAGGTACTGGGCGTGGGGATCGAGACTATGAAGATATTGTTGGGGCAGTAGGTTGGGGTGGTGGATGGAAGGATCCGATGACTTGAAAAGTGTTTAGCTCTATCTTGTCATTGGAAAGCTCCTCGCTCCACGCGGCTACACTAAGTCTTGTCGCATCAAAATGCTCATTGAACGGCGAGATACGTTGTTTTAGTCGCTTGTATTGCGATGACTGTGAGTGGCACCCGGTCGCCAAAAAAGGCCGAACTCAGACCTCACCAAATTTAGCGTGCAGAAAGAGAAACAGCAAAACCTCTACTTCTTGCAACACTTCTTTCTACACCTACAACAAAAGAGTAATACTAGCTAACTAGCTAGTAAAATAGCTCTTGTAATTTTCTATAATTCTATCTACTAGAAATTTAAATTGTATGCCTAGGTAAAGTAACAGAAGCCCTCTGCTAGAGCAAGTTTGTGAGTTCGGGCTTTATTGGCAACCGGGTGAGTGGCTAGTCATCCAAGGGTCCTCACTGATGCGTACCGTGGTTGCTTCTAGTTTCCAGTCATGCTCGCTCTTCGAACCACGTCTTTCTGCATCTATGTGACTCACAATCCGATGTTACCCAATTTTCTTTGTTTTATCCTGAGAAATAGTAACATCGCCGTACTTATAACCCGAACCTAGATACCATCTGACAGTACAACACCACAAATTCGTATACTTTCCTAACACTATCCACCACCGAAACTCCATAATGGCCCACCAACGAGAGCCCAGACTGCCCAAATTGAACAAGAAACAGAAACAAGGGCTTCAGGCGCGAGAAGCGTTGTTCAGTTTCGAGACAGAACTGGAAGAAGAGGTGTTGGAGAGCCAGCATGACGACTCATCAAGCGACGAAGAACCATCAGAACCTGATGTTTATGCGCCCATGGACGTCCTAAATCTTGCTAGGTTTGTGTCACCAGCTACCACCGAGACGAAAATGTGGTTATCTCTGACTGCCTACATCCAACTCAACAAGTTACTAGGGGCAGCAAAGAGAGCGAGCGATCATCATTTCGATACATGGTCAAGCCCAAAGACCTTGGAGAGGACGTCTGAAATGGCACAGGACGAATGGGAGAAAGCAATCGAGCACCAATACCAAACTTGGCATAACGACATCACCAACAAGCTCAGTGCAGAGATTGACGCGCATTCCTTCTCCATCCGGCAATGGCAGATAACCGAAGAGCATAAAAACATCTTGAAGTCCGATACACTGCCTTTGATAGTGCAGGCTGAGACAACTACTGCCGGTCTCAGAAAGCTCCTCATCGTATTGCGAGACTTCAAGAATCAGATGAAAGGAGAATACATTAATGCATATGAGCATACCGATGCCACTGATTTGGCGTATATCAACTCCATGATCCAGCGCTTAACCAAGCCCTACAAGTCACCCCAGGTCCACAAATCATGGTACATTGGCCCCGACGGCCGCGATCTCGATGCGTCGGAGAGATTTGACGAAGATGTCAATGAATATTATGGCAGAAACATCACTGATCATTTTCAATCGTTGGGTGGATTCTGGTGCCCTATCGCGCGGCAACGCTCAAGTGTACGCCCGTGGCAACATGACACCGGGGCTGTCCATCTAGTGCACTACAACACAGGCGACTACGCTTGCGACTATCTGTTTGGCAAAACAGACAACAAACGCGGCCACTTGATGGACCCTTCCAACGGCTTCCCGCTTGGCTTCGAGTTCAGGGGTATGCTCCACAGAGCTCAGATCATCATCGTTCCTGCCCGCGTAGGTGATACCGACCCCGAGACCGGCAAAAAAGTACAAGGAACCGACAAAGAACCGTATAAGGTCCGGGTGCTGGACCCAAAATTGAGGAATGGGGATGGCGACTTGAGATATCGAACCTGGCCCGTTGCCCATACACAGCTCGACGGAAGGATTCTAGAGTTTGCGAACGACAATCGGCCAAAGAAGATGTACCTGTGGTACCGCGCCGTTTTGAACATCGCGGTGCGATATAGACTTCAGGCACCCGGCTGGGAGGAAGACATAGAAGCCCTAGGACAGGACTCGTGGTGCGTACCCGGTGAATCGCTCCGGCGATCCACCATGCACGCGATTCTGAAGCACGTTGGCTTCATCGAAGACCCTGAGCCCATCTTCGCGTTAGGGCCTACCCTAATCGGCTCATCCGAGGAAAGTACAAACGATAGATCCATTGCCGATCGAGTGGCCATGGTACTGGATACAACGCATACAAACTGGTTTAAATCCCGTCGCAGTGCTTTCGCGAGTATGTATGCAGGCAAAGAGGTGGAGATTGATTGGGAGGACGAGGCGCAGGAGCAACATGATAAGTTTGCGTCATTTAAGAGATGTCAGGATTGGTATGGATGAGAAGACGCTGGGACATTTGTTACAGTAACCTCGGTAGCATTCTACTTTAACAGAACAGGGGGCTTGATATGGTTACGTTATGGAAATGTGGAAACACAACCTCGAGTGTACCTGGTGATCTGCGATGACGGTTTTGAACAGAAAGGACGAGTGCATACCTCCGGGCTACGTTTTCGTGTTGGTGATTTGAATTTGTCGAACAATGGTACTCTTCTTAAGCCTGAGTCTTAACTACACCTTCTGTTACGTATACAGTAAAGACGCTCTCTCCCATATCCTTTTTAGAATTAGCGACCCCTTAGCGAAGCCTTCGGTGCTACCACGGATTCGGGGTTGAAGCATTGTGGCAGCGTACTAGTTAGTGTTGGACAAGAGTTTCTTCCACCTCGTACGAAATCTGCAGAAAAAGACTTTGAGGAGGACGAGCTTCCTCATAGAATTCCTCATCGTATGATACGAACAGCACATCTTGCATACTGCAACCACGCATGGCAAAGGGACATTATCTGTGCGTAAGAGCGATACTTATACATACTGCAAGAACCATCAAGAACCAATCACGACACCCGACCATGAACACGTCGCTGCTCTCAATCCTAATTAAATAAGTACTAATGCGAACTCCTGCCAAATTGCGTTTAAAACGGGGTATAACTTCTAAAAGATGCCAACAAACACATACTCCGATACCGCAATGCCGACAGACTCCCTGTGAATGCGCGCCTTGCCCATTCTCCTCCCACCATCTCAACCCAAAACCAGAACCTCATCCTTACGTCGCACCCCCAACAGCAATCTTCTTCTTCACGGCCCTCATCTCCCTAACCGTACCCTCCTTCCCCAGCCCCCTCCCCACCTCAACAACAATCATCCTAACGAAATCCTTACTAAGCCAATAACTGCTATGTGCACCCAGCATAGTCAGATACTGTATCTCCAGCGGCCCACCACCGTACTTCATATAATAATCAATCTGACCATTATCATTAAGCAAATACGCTCTCTTCTCCGCAATCTCCTCGCGCGTGAAGTTATGCGTTTCGAGTTCGACGTTGCTGGGTAGACGGATAGTGGTAGGTCTGTCGTTTGCGGGGTTGTTGGCGGAAGAGGTGGACGAGCGGAAGGGGTTGAGCGAGGCGAAGTAGGAGGTTGAGGCTGAGGGAATGGTGGTTTGTTTGAGCATTGAGGCGTAGACGACGTCGACGGTGGGGTTTATGCGGCAGGCGACGGGGTCGTAGGGGTTGATGATGTTGTAGATGTTGTCGACGGCTAGACAGCCATATGTGCCTTGCTCGCCGGCGATACCGAGGGCGGCGTAGGAGTCGGCGCCGGGCTTCTCTTTGTCGCGGCGAGGGAGTAAGTTTGCGTTCTTCATGAGGAGGAAGAGGCCGACGGGGCTGCCGCAGACGAAGAGGTCGGTTGTGTTGAAGATGAATTGGTCTTGGGGTAGGTCGGCTTCAGGGAAGGATGGGTCGGTGAATTGCGGATCGACATAGGTTGGTTGTTGGCTGAGGATGTCGATGGCCATCACCGAGCCGAGCGAATGGGCGATCAAGTGCACTCGTCCGTACTCTGCGAACCCGGGGTTATTCTGGCACCACAAGCGGTAGATGCGGTTCGCCTCTGTTATGCAAGCTGATATCATCTTGGGGTTGTGCATCGGCGAGAGGTAGTATGGGATGTCGAGCATGACATCGCTAACGATACCACGTACTGAGGGGAGCGTATCGGGCGTGATGTCTTTGAGTGTGTATTTGTTCGCAGATGGGTCTTCAAGCTCGGGAGCCTCGGTGTTATCGACGTCGAGGGATACGCGGTGTCGCCAGTTGACCTGCCTTGTGTTAGTACGTTGATCGAGAATCACTGCAATGATAACTCACTGGCAGACACATGACACCTCCCATATCCTTACGCAGGTGCCGCTTGACATCCGGAGTCCCAAGCTCGACGTTCATCTCTCTTCGGAAGGCGTTCATCGCGTGCGTAAAATGGAACGTCTCCATTCGTTCTGACAGCTTCTGTCCAATACCATGTATGACCAACACCAGGTCTGACACCTTGGGTCGTTCTGACTGCGCGAGGTCGGGGTCCGACTTCTGCCTTCGATACTGTGGCGCGCCACCTTGCGATGACGAGACGCCTTCGCGTGCTGCTTGTGCCTTTGGCGAATTCTTGTTCGGATGTAGCTTGTCCCAGACAGCCTGGTCGAAACCGCGCACTACGTGGACGCCGATCGCTCTGCCCTTGCGGATGTAGTTTGCCAGTGGCCGTCGCCCGTAGTAGTCAGACGGTTGTAGTGCTGGCTTGAGGATGAAAGCTTCCTTGTCGTTAGAGTATATCACACCCGCTTTCAGGTACAGGCGCTTCCTTCCGTCGGCACCGTACTCTAGATCTCCCGCTGCTTTGTGATCTGGTCCCTCTGGACCTGTGGAGATGTCGATCAAGTCGCAGGCATTCTCCACAGTCTCTTTGCGCTCCTTCTCCGGGTCATCATCCTCTTCGGGTAGGGTGCTTTGAACGAGACCGGCTGTTTGCATCATCTGTTGCGAAGTCGACGGCCTGCTCTCTGCTCTCTTCGGCCGTTCTGGCCAGAGGTGATGGAGTATCTTCATCTCGCCGAATGCACCGACTTCAACAGCACTGTTCAGCTCGTCCGTCCACGTCTGCGTCCAGGGTCTCAGTTCGATGTATCCAGCTTCGAGCATGTTGGCGACTTCCACCTCGACAGGCATCATGCTGTCCTTGTAGAACCACGTTCCTCGTACTATCTGGGCGACATCGCTCAGCGGCGACCAGTATATGGGCTCCATTCGTATTGACTCTGTGTCCATGACTACGTGATGTAGTCTTGAGACTCCCACGGGCACCTTCGCGGATGGCCCCGGTTTCGGCTTCGAGGACCTTCGCGCGGGCGCCTTGTCTTTGGCCGTCGACAGAGCAGGTTCCATGTCGTCATCCCACTTGTAGCTGTCCACTTCATGTATAGTCGGCCGATGGCCTCCCTCCATAGGCGCAGGCTTCCACGACTTGGCCAGATTCCCTCTCGATGGGGCTCGGATGAACGGGGTGCCGGTCGTCGCAGGCTCGAGGGGCGATATTGGGCCGGGATCGTAGGCCTTCAGCGAGCCAGACATGGACTGGCCGTAGCTGCCACCACCCGAGCCGGGTGTCTTCTTGTCCACCAGCTCAGCAGACCTCGAGTACTGCCCTCTGCTCGATGACCGCCCAGACGGTATGTCTCGTCCCTGGATCGAGCCTTCCTCGCTCGAAGCACTAGCGCCTCTCTTCCTCTTCAGCCGCTCCACCGCCGGGTTGGTCGGCGTACCGCGTCCCGTCGCATCTTTCTCTCCAAACTCCTCGGTGTGCTTCAGGATCTTCTTCCGCAGCTCCAGCCACGACTCCTGGATGGCTTCGTTGTCGTATTCGGAGAAGGGCCGCGGTGGCACTCTCTTCGCAGTCGAGGTGCCCGTGGGCGGCGGCGGGAGCGGAGACAGCGGGTCGTCTATAGCGAGCGGCGACGTGTAGAAGTAGCGGACGGGGATCGTGGGCGGGGCTTCGGTGTTGTGCAGGACCTCGCGAACGTATTGGTTCGCGCGAGACGATAGTGTGGGCTCGTTGCCTGCCATGACGTCTGGCGTGGTTTGGTGTGGGCGTGAGCTGCAACTTTCAAGAGAAGCAGTCGTGGAAGAATCCCATCATATCATGGTGCTAGCGCGTATTCCGTCCCTCACGTGTTGGTGTGAAGAAGACAGCTGGCGTGGACGCGGTGGCAGCCTGAGGATGGATGTTGTTCCTTGTTGTTCTAGGGCGGTATATTTCCGATCAGCATTCGGAGCACTGACGCAACCGCCGCGCTAAAACCGACGCGTGCCTCGACATGTGAACAGCCCTCCGTCAGCCGCCTCACCCACCAAACTTATACACAGAACATCCACGTTTGCGCGAAATTGCGCCGAACCATCCGAAGTGGCATGTGCTCCAAGTTGTGCACGCAAAGTCTGTACCGTTATTTCACAATGCCAACGATTCATAGTCATCAACCTAGACCATACATCGTGACCTTACCTAGATTTGGACATGGCACCACATAAGTATTCTCAAGCAAACATTCTCACTAACTCTCTAAGCAAACTACTAAATTCATAGCAATCTGATACACGATTCACACTAGACCACCACCATGTCATCAACCACCACCATGACCATATCATCAAGAAAGGTACGCAACCAGCGCAGCACGCTGTGCGTGTATACCCCCAAACCGTTACCATCGCCTCAACCCTTTGTAAGCACCTTCGTGGACTCACCAAGAAAGCTCGGCAACACGCCGTGCGTGTCTACCCCCAAACCGCTACCATCTCCCCATCCCTTGGTAAGCGCCTTCGACGAACCACCAAGAAAGCTGGGCACATATGCTCCAAAACCATCACCACCACCATCACCACCACCATCTCCCGGACCTCTCATAGGTGTCCTCGACGAGCTCACCGAATACTACGATGGCGAAATTGCGGCGTGGGAAGCCAAATGTAATGTACAGAAAGCGTGGCTGGACCACGCTTCCGAACTCATCGCCGAGTACGAAGAAGAAAGAATTGCTGGGATGGAGCATATCGGCTTTCTGACCAAGTGTCTGTACGCGAACGAAAGAGCCCTGACGCAGTGTTTGTACGCTATGACGTTAATAGTAACGGTACTGCTGGTACGCTGAAACTACCAAGTAGAGGAAATGTCCGAAAGGAAAAGATTGTCCAAAGTCACTACTGCTGTTACCGTTGGGCAAAACCTCAAGCCGAGATAAGCCATAACAACGGAATACCACGTTGAGGGTTCCAAGGTTAGCACAGAACTGCCTATACCACGCTACCAGGGGCGACGCGCTTGCTCTCTCTGGCACCGCCCAACGAGACAAGCATTGCGAAACTGCGCATACAGTAGAGGAGCATCTCGGCCACCGGGTAGTAGATAAGCTGAGATCACGACAGGTTCGTGACCAGCTCCGAGACACGATTGTCGTCGTCTTCGAGACTAAGGCTGTAGAAGGGGAAAGGTGATGACCAGGAGACGAGGTCTCGGGTGAAAGAAATCCAGTCTGATGGTACATGGGCGGGCCCATATATGTAACACTTTGGAGACTAGAGTAAGGGCTGCGCCCAGGAAAGGTACGAAGGTATCGTCGGACTAGTATAAAACATAGTTTGGATTGCCTCAGGCGAAGATAAATATGACGATTCATGATGATATAAATTATGGGTATCTTTGTTACTCGCACACATACTTTTGCCCCCAACTCCCAAACACATAAAAAAACACATTTCACCTCCGACTCTGATTCCGCCATCCCAGCCCCGCCGCCCCCCTCGCAGCCAACCACTCATTCTCCTTCTTCCCACCCCGTCTCCCAAGCAACGCCCCAACATCAACCTCCAACTCCCTCCAAAGCGCCTGCTCCACCTGCACCCCAAACTCCTTATCTTGGCCATGGCTCCCTAATAGCACAATCTTTCCAGGCGGCACACCCAATCCGCCCACCGCATGAACAACAGCTTCCTGCAGCTTCGCCCAGAACTTTGCGCGAGGGGCTTCGTAGACGGGGAGACTCCACCAACCGAGATCGTTTCGCGCGACGTAGTTGATCATGCGGGAGTGGGGGGTTGGTGGGTTGGTTTTGGAGGGGGAGCAGCTGGTTTCGTGCATGCTTGCGCTGAAGGAACTGGAGTCGAAGGCCAGGACGAGGATGTGTTGGTGTTGGTGGGGGAGCGTCGCAGAAACGCATGTTGTGTGTTCTAATCCGGCATGTGTGGCGTATGCTTCCGAGTATATCGAAGGGGTATCCTCTGATAGAGCGAGGCCGGCTGATAGTAAAGCGTTTTCAAAGTCCTTCTCATGGGATCCGTAGAAGGGGAATGTGACGGCCGATGTGATATTTGTGATTGGGTGTCCGAGTTCATTTTCGAGGGTTGCGTGGACTTTTGATAGGAATTCTGTGAGGATTCTGCTGTCGTTTGGAGAATTCGATGAAGTGTGTGGTGTCATCCACCGCGACATTAGGTCTATGTACTCGGCATCTCCGGGGATTTGGGCCACGTCGATTGTTGTGCCGTTTGGGTACCGCGCAGCTGCTACTGCTTGTGATGTTGTGAAATGGACGCCGATGCTGGGAGGCGCATCAAGTCCTTCCGCGGTAGTGTGTTTGTCGAGGGGTTCTTCGACAATGGGTATTTGGTGGTGGTATCGTACAGCTCGTGCACTAGCCAAAGGCACAAGCAGAAGAAGACCGAAGAGTTTCATTTTGAAGTCGTGAGATGATGATTGTTACAAAGAAAGAAGAGAGCGTAAGGAACCGACTACAATAAAGAGCGGACCCGAGTATTCGTAGGATCAGGTGTAGAAAGAAAGGATGGCACAGCGTGAAAGAGCGACGGTGGTGAGTAAGAAGTGGTGGGTGGAAGAAGCGGCAACGACAACGGCGGTACGCTCGTCGTCCCCTCACTCCATCAACGGGGCGACTCCCGACACCTTATAGGAGTCGTCCAAAGACATCCGATCGTACCGTCAAGGCAAAGAGGATCCGAGGTTCTGGTCCAGCCTGCAGCAAAGCAGCGCAGCGCTAAAGCAAACTATGCTCTCTACTCTTGCTGCACAGCCCGCACAACGCCCTTGCTAACGCTACAGACTTCCTACTCTATACTACTAAGCTAACTTTAAGTTATAGTATAGTTATACGTAATTTATAATACTTAGCTACTTACTCTACGCGTTACTTATTTTACACTATTATAATATATTAACAATATAATACCTTATAAATGTACATTTATAACCTTATTACACTGCCTATATCTCTACATTAATATATACACTATTAAAATACTATAGTTATATAATTAAGATAAGCTAAAGGCTCTAAACAAAGTACAACGCAAGGCTCTTAAAATCTAATACTATAACAGTGTCTTTAAGCGCCTACTAGTAGACATTTATCTTCTAGCTAATATTAGTGTCTTGTCTTAACTTAACACTAAACCTACGTTAATAATATTCTATAGCTATATACGTCTACTACACATTTATTATAATCTCTATAATAGTAGTCTTCTTAAACTAGAAAACTATTAGCTTTCTTAAGAAGATATAAAAGAATTACGCACTTATAAAGTTAGTAAAACATTAATAGTAACACTATAATATATTAAGATTATATTAGTATTACTTTGTTTAAGAGCCTCTATTGCTGCGTTTAATATACTCTAGTTAACTAAATAGTTACTAACGCGCTAATCTATAAAGTTATATAATATACGCTAAATACTTTTAGCATATTAACTATTATAATAAGTACTCTAGTATAGCTATAAATAGCTTTGCTTATGTTATTAATATTACTAGAAAGACTAGAGATTAAGTAACAGCCCTCTTTACTATGTGTATATACATCTACTAGCTATATAAACTAAGCTTACCTAGTAAAGTATATTTAATATAGTATATACAGAGCTAGCAGAACTATATCTAATACGTACTATAACTACCTAGAGACTTAAGTTAACGTTTACTAATTTAACTACTTGTCTATAAAGCACTATAAGTATCTAGTATCTAAGCTTAGAGACCTTTACTACTCTAAGATAATAGAAGATTTATAAAAGAAGATAATATTCTACTATATTATAGTTAAGAACAAGAACCTAGATTCTATAATATCTAAAGCTAATTTATAGGTAGATCTTATAAAGTATAGCTACTCTATTATTAATATATTATAGTCTTTATATTGCCTAGAAAAGACTACTTAAGTAGAAGAAGCTCTACACAAGATAAACACTAGACTACTATATTACTATTTAAGAAGAGAAAACTAATAGACTAGATTACTCTCTACGTAAATATATATACTATAGCTACGTAATAGAGGCTTAAGAGAGTACTTACTATTATAAGGTTAAGATTCTTAACGCTACGTTAGGCGTTAATATTCTGTACCTTATTAAACTTATTAGCGCTTAAGCTTCTATTAAGTCTAGTGTATATAGCGTTATTAAAAACGTCTATAGTAGTAAGAAGAGATTATGTAGTAAGGCATTCTATAACTACTAGCAAATATTTTACTAAAGGCGTTAGATGTTAATTATCTATAAGAAAAAGGCAAAATAATTTATTTAAATAATAATAAAGCTATAAAATGCTCTTATATCTTCTAGTTTATTATACCTCTTAACGTTACTATCTACCTCTAAGTTATTATTATAGCTAAAGGCATTTACAACTACGCGCCTCTGCTATCTAAATAACTACCTTCTATCTATATAAAGCAACTTATCGCTATTATAATTACAGTAATAACACTCTTAATAACCTATAGTATAGACGCTCTAGCTAATAACTAAATTCTTATTAATATATTGTCTAGTATAGTTCTAATAATTATTATAACTTTGCAAACTTCTTAAAGAGTATAGAGTAAAGATACTTAGTAAATTGCACGTAGCATTTACTAACACTAATTACCTTACGTACTACTTCCGCATAGCTAAGTATATAGTAAATCTAATAGGTAATAGTTTATAGAGACTATAGTAGAAGTTTAACTAGTATTATAAGACAAAACTAGATATAAGCACACTAGCATAGTTATATAGTTAACTAACTCTACTAATACTATAGTAGCGCTATATTTAAACTATTAAAGCTAAAGAAGATAACTACTCTATAATTTACTTCTTTAAAGAATAAGTAGATAACTTTCTTCTCTAATTCTTATTTAAAGTAGATATGTTCTTTAAGCGCGTACACAACTCTAACATAAATAAAGTTATCTTTGCCTATTATTATCTGCGGCAGCGTAAAGTTATAATATCTAGTTAGATTATTACGTTATACAATTTAACTAAAGAATACTATAAGTATTTCTATTAGTTTTTCTAAGCTGTATAGAATTGTACTAGGTGTATACTACGCTAGCGCTATCTCTATAAGCAAAGAGCTATAGCTTTCTAGACTATAGTCGCTAATATAGATAGTAAGTAAATAGTAGGTATATAGCAAAGCTACTACTATCTAATACTATGCTAATATATTACGCAAGGTCTTAGAGCGTATCTATTAGACATTAACCTAAAGTATTATATTTAGTAATAGCAGCTAAAGCAGGTTATAATATTTTATAGCGTTTACTTTACCTATAGTATTAAGAGAGCATTATATTCTATTTAAGACAAAAAGATAAGAGAAGAAGCGCGCGTGTTAATATTTAGCCTACGTATAGTTAAAAGTAGAGAGAAATACAAATCTATATATTACGCACTAATAAGTTAGTATATTAATCTCTAAACTTACACTTATTAACTAAGTTACAGACTCTAGTAAACCTACTCTTTTCTTTTAGGCTAGGCATAAATTAATTCTAGTTATTACATCTAGCCTTAACCTATATATGTCTAATATTAACGTGCACACCTTCTAGACTACCTATTAATATAGTAATATAGTAGAACAAGCAGCTAATAAGAGCTACATGTTTAGTAGCACTAGATAGAATATTATATTAGCAATATATAGGTATATATGTTTTCTTAATAGTATAAGTGTTTTATTAACCTTACTAGTGCTATAGAGCTTAACTGTTGCAATCTTACCTAGAGACAGAACTACTTTGCTACTAGTATTCTATATCTTAAATAGAATATATTATAATTCTTAAGCATGTATAGTTTTAAGTCTAGAAAAAGTAGGTATTACTTAAAGAAAATATTAGTAGCTAATATATTGCTAACTTACTACCTAGTGCGCTAGTAGCGTAAACGCGACGCAGAACTCTTAGTTAATAGTTATCTTAACGCTGTAACTAATAACAAAATTCTTATAGTAGCTAACTCTAGTAGTAGTTCTAACTACTATAGAAGAAGATATATAGCTACTATTTATTAACACAGTGCTAGAGGCATTCTACAATTTCTACCTACATAGTTATTAGTTTAATTAGAGTTACTACTAAAGTAGTAATAGATAGAGGCTAAGACTCTAGCGCTAGTCTAACTAGGCTTGTAATATATTGCACCTCTTAGCCTTCTAACGCCGCAATTAAGATCTAGTTCTATAGTAGTTATTAACCTTACAACACTAATACGCCTATACGTTTAATATTTTGTATTACAAAAACTTAGCTAATTACTCTATAGATTTGCCTATTAATAGCTTACTAAGTAATTACTATAACTAGACTCTAGTTCTAATAACTCTATTAGAGACAGCTAATATTGCAGTTCTATTACTACAAATATTAACAACTTCTCTAAACCTAAAATTAATAAGCTAGATCTTATAAGCCTAATACTAAGGTAAGCTTTACTATGTAATGTATTAGCACTAAGCTAACGCGCCTTTTAGACTAATGCGTCTACCTATAGTACTACTCTCTAACGCGCTAGTATTTAAGAACCTTAGTAGTAATATTCTGCTATCTACCTCTCGCGTACTACTTCTATTAGATTTACCTAATATTCTTCTACTCTATACGCAAAGTTTACTATCTTAGTTATCTAGCTCTCTACTAAAGCGTAGACACTATAACATACTTAATAAGTTTTAATTATTACTCTCTAAATAGTTAGACTGCTTCTCTATAATAAGCTCTGCGCTACTAGTTGCACAGTTAGGTTAGTTAAGTAGATTATTATTACTAAGCGTTACTTACTAAGAGCGCAGAATAGCTGCGTAGAATTAGAGTCTAATAACTTCTAGCGCTCTATATATCGCTTAACTTTATATATATATTACATATTACTAATCTACTAGTAATCTATCTCTGCCTGCCTAAACTATTACCTCTAGAAATAGTAGTCTTACACTAACTACTCTTAGTTAAGTGTTTAAGACTAATTCTACTAGAGCTATAAACGCGTTAGAGTTCTAGTAACAGAAGTTATAGAAGCTTAAAAGATAGCTTATTCTTTTTTTACGTTAGATTAATTTATATAAGAAGTAGCTTAAGCTTACTAGCCTTAATTCTACTTCTAGCAATAGCTCTAGCTAAAGTGTTTATCTAAATATATCTCGTAATGTATTACTACAAGCTTATAGAACCTTGCGTATATAATCTTATAATATATTATTAAACTTATATTAATGCCTCTCTTTACCTAGGCGCCTAGTACTAATTATCGCTAAGACTTACAATTCTCTAATAATACTACCTAATATTACTACGTTTACATTAAAGGTGTATTATGTAATAACCTTAGTCTAAACTATATAATAATTATTATATTAGCATTTGTTGTTGTAAATAATTATAGATAGAGTAATACTATACCTTTAGCCTACGTTATATAGTGTTAGTGTAGCTTAGACGTTATTATAAAATAATAATATTTCTTATTTTTATGTCTACACTATATATATAAAAAAAATCCTACTTATACTATATTATATTTTAAATTATAAATTTTATATCTTTCTACTCTCTATATCTAGCTCTATACTACTATACTTTTTTTTTTAATAAAAAAAGCGTTTTGCGCTTATTAATATAGAATAAGAATAAGCGCTATACTATATAATTATAGTTTCTCTACTGCGCAATATATTACTAGTAGTATACTAATAATATAAAACTACATAATTACTTAGACGCTAGAAACTCTATCTATTCTATTTAAGCTAGTATTACCTTACATACATTTAAGAGATTAGAAAGTGTTTATAGATAATAACCTAAGCTTTATTACGTTATTCTAGTAGCTTAATACGTAATAATAAACTAAGTATATATATAGTAAAACTAGTTATTAATTTCTATATATAAAGGTTTAATTTTTTATTCTCTAATATTTTAGAAGCTGTTCTTGCGCGTTCGCTGTGTCTATATCTATATATCTAATATTATAAACGTTAGTAGCTACTACACGTTGCACCTTCTCTAAGCTATTATTATAGTTGTATAGACTTATAGTGTTACGCGCGTTATTATTATTACGCGTATTACTATTATTACGCGTATTATTATTATTACGCGTGTTATTAGCGTTAAACGCGTTACTAGTAAGCAGCGTGTTACTAGAGGTGCGCGTGTTAGTATTGCGTAGTAGACTAAATGTATTAAAGATAGAAAGAGTGCCTAGCAAGGCTGTTAGAATAGAGTCTACCTATTATTAATATATTACTAGTAGAGTAGAGGTGTAATTGCATAAACCTAATATATTGCGTTGTAATCTAATAAGCTTAGCTATTACCTTCTAGTACGTAGACACTAATATTCTCTATATTATCTCTGCTGTATTCTTTTTATACGCTATAAGAAAGGCATCTCTATATACGTCTACTAAAATCTATTAATATAGTATATATAATAAATAGAATTACTTATTACGTACACTACCTCTACTATACCTATATATAATTAAGCTCGTCTTCTATATAAGTAAACGCGTAGTTCTTACACTAGAGTATCTTAAAACAGCCTATAATATATTAGAGACTTATTATACACTTCTACTATAAACCTACTCTTATATTTCTAAGTTTTTGTGTATATCTAATATAGATAGTATATACTTAGGCAGCTAGTCTTTGTAAGAGCTTTTACTTGCCTCTTAAGGTCTAAGTTATCTATCTAATAAAATTAGATATTGTCTTTATTAGGTATAGAAGTAATATATACTACTATAATTAGCACTAGAGCGCGTAATAATAGAGTAGCGTATAAAGTTATCTGCGTTGTTAACGCCTTACTATACTACTATTAATAAATTGCAGCACTCTTAAATGTAATAGCACGTACTAGAAGTAGTTATTATAGTTATTTATATTCTAGGCACGTAGCGCTAGTAAATAACGTAGACCTTACTATTAGTAAACATAGTAGTAGAATCTATATAGACTGCTAGTCTAGCTCTATATTACTATTAACGTCTTCTAGTGTTATTACGTCTGCAACTAGTAACGTTTCTATTATAGCTTACTTATTTAGGTACAACGTTATAGAAGTTGTTAAGAACGTAGAGACTATAATAGAAAGCTATTATTATTATCTCTTAGAAGAGGGCGTTAGCTATAATATATTAGTAATGTATTACTACGTATAGTAGAATATATACTATCTATATATTGTCTTTTGCTTTGCTAGGCGCCTAGTTCTTCTCTAACTACGTATTGTTATTAAAAGCGTATAGTAAGCGTTAAATATACTCTTCTCTCTAACTTATAGTATCTACCTTATCTACTAAGTCGCTAGTAGTATGTGTAGCTAGCTCTGTAGAGGTCTCTACTTATCTAAAGTATTACTAGTCTATAGCTAGTAAGGCTGCTACGTTAATAAAGTTAGACGTATTTGTTACATACAAATATATCTATAGCATAGGTTATAGTACTATATTTATTATATAACGTAATATAAAACGCGCTATATATACTATAATTACTCTAGTATAGTGCGCTGTATTAAAGCAGTCTTTAAATTATTTATAGTTAGAAGAAGCTATTATATTAGCTATTACGCGTTAGTAGAAAGCTATAATATATTAGCATGCGTATAAGAACTTATTGCTTATTCTATAATCTATACTATTTACGTCTCTAAGAGCTTTACTAGCAATATATTCTACTTATCTAGGTTAGTATTAATACTCTAGATGCGTATAGCTTACATAACGCGTAAGTTTCGCACGCTCTAGGCATAGTTTCTGTAATTTATAAATATAAGCGCTAGAGTAACTAAGTAGATATATAAACACCGCAACTAAGAAAGTAGTAGAATATTAACCTAATCTCTAGATCTATCTATTATATACTCTCTAACTTAGGTTCTATATTACCTACTTTATTCTAATAGAGTTAGACGCATTTACCTCTTAGATTGCGCAGTAGTAAAGTATATTTATAGCTTCTATAACCTATATCTAAGTAGAAAACCTCTAGAGCGCATTATTATATAATATATATAGGTAATATGCAGGCTTTATTATTAGAGCGCACTAAAGTATACTTAGATAGGCCTATTCTTATAGAAATTTAGGCTAGAGCTATATAGTACAAAACTAAAGGCGTCTACATACTAAGTGTAGTTATTTCTAGTAGGCTTAATAGAGTTGCTTATTACGTATATAGGCAACTAATAAGACATAGTGTATAAGGTTACTAGTATAAATAGACGCGTTGTAATATATTATAATTGTATTATTACGTAAAATATAAGAAATAAGATTAACGCGTGCGCAGTAGTTCTTAGTACAACATTAGTCTACTTTGTAGCAGCTTAGCTAGAATATTATAAGTCTCTATTTAGTTACTAAACTTATTATAAAGTATATATAGAAGGCACTAAGGTTAAAATGTTTATTAGAGCTAGTTATTGCACAAGGGCTAGCTGCACTATTACTACCTAAGTATGTTTAGCCTCTAATACATTAGTATTTGCTTTTACTCTTCTTCTAATCTAAATTATCTAGCGTTACTAGAAGACGCGTAATTACATCTAACGTAGTTCTACCTATTATAAAGGCTATAGGCTTCTCTCTACTATAACGTAAATAAGCTTCTAGCTAATATTAGGCAACCCGCTATGTATGCTAATATAACTAAGCAACTAATTAGCAATATATTACTTATAGTATACTTAATACCTATCTTAATAGAACTCTAGAAAATACGCGTAAAAGATAGTAGCAATTTCTAGAAAGTTATTAGACGCTAGAAATCTATCTAATTTAGGCATGTTGTTAATACTTACACTTTAATTAGAGTCTTCTTAGGTCTCTATAGCCTTAGAGTCTACTTCTAGTCTAACTTTAGTTTATTAAACTGCTAGTGTACAACCTCGCTCTATAGCGTTGTTTACTCTAGAGATATCTTTAGCTTTATTAGCTAAGCTTAAATTCTTCTCTTCTTTATTACTAGATATAACTACAACTATAATATATTAGCAGAGAAATAAACTAAAAGAGTATATTTTCTACTCTTACGCTCTTAGACAACCTATCTAGCTAATTCTACTCTCTCTCTAAGCTGTCTAGTAACTTACGTAAGTTTCTCTCTAGCCTTCTAAACACGCAACGCTAGTTGCCTTATTATAGCTAGAACTAGTAGTCGCTTTTCTCTTACTTTTTAGATTACATTTACTTAGAGGCGTTAAGTTCTTATTATAAAAGCTCTGCCTTATCTAGCATTATCTATATTTCTAGTAGATAGACCTAGTAGCTCTAGCTCTATAGAAGGTCTTAATATTAGATATAAGTAGCAGAACGTGCAATTAGATAACTTAGCTAATACTAACTTAGCTAATCTATTACTATAATACTAGATCTAGAGAAGTTAGTAATATATTATATAGTAGGTAATATTATATTTACTCTACAAATATAGTTAAAAGCTCTATCTAACACGTTAGAGATAGCTAGAGAAAATTTAGGTTTAGAAAAGTTGCTATCTGCTCTATTTAACGCGCTAGAGTCTAGATAATCTTAGTCTAGAGAGTCGCTAGCTACGCTAGATCTCTAGCAATTAGCTATACTACGTAGTAGTAGAGTAGTTATAGTTAATTTAGAAGCAGGTAGTAGTTACAAGTAAAGTAACTAGCACGTAGTAACTATAATACAGCACTAGGCCTTACTAGGCTTAGTCTTAACTATTACTATAAGTTTTGTTAACGTTTAGTAATATATTGTATTACAGTCTAATTATAGTAGTAGTAGCGCCTACTAAGCAAGTCTCTTCTATTGTTTAGAAAACTCTTTTATATAAAGAAAGTTAAAGTAAATAGTATAAAGTATAAAGAATAGCTACTACCTAGGTATATATTACTAAAATGCATTTAGCTATTATAAAAGTGTAGACTACGTTTCTCTTATTAATATATTACTAACATTCTATTACTACTGTATCGCTTTACTACATACTAGCTAAAGTATTTAATTAGTCTTAGCATCTACAAACAAAGTTAACTACTACTATTTCTCTTTACTTCTAGCCTATAATTATGCCTACTGTATAAGTTTTAGCTTACCTATACTCTTTCTCTATTATTCTCTCTATACAAAAGGTTTCTTAAAAAAGCGCTACTATAGCTATATATAGTTATCTTACTCTAAAACTTATTAAGCTCTTTAATAATAATTACTATACTACTATATTACATATATATTTATTTAAAAATACTTACTCTAAAGCCTATAGAGCACGAGATAATGTTCTAGTGCTAACTAAAGTTACTAAAGATCTTATTAATAACTACTTTTGCGTCTATATATTTTACACTAAAAACTATAGAGCACAAAATAATATTCTAGTGCTAACTAAAGTTAACAAAGATATTATTAATAACTACTTTCGCGCCTATACATTTTACACTAAAAGCTATAGAGTATAAAATAATATTCTAGTGCTAAGCAAAGTTAACAAAGATCTTATTACTAACATAGCTCTCGCGCTTCTACTTTTACACTAAAAGAGATGTTATTTTTATTAATATTGCTTGTAGCGCAGGTTAAAAAGAAAAAGACTACGTGTTAAGAAGTTATCTTCTATATAACACTAACTCTTCTATTTCTTCTAAAATATGCTTTAAAAAAGAGTATAAGGTTTCTACTTTTCTAAAAAGAAGTTAAGATTTATAACATAAGTATTGCCTCTACTCTAAAAATATGCGAAGAAAGTCTCTATAGCTTCTTTATAGAAGAGCACCTAGAAATTATCTAAAAGTCTAGTAGCGTCTAGTTACGTGTAATATATTAACAGCTTATTAGCTATAGGCATAGTAGAGGCTATTCTAGCTTAGTTAGTAAGTATAAGCCTCTCTTAGTCTTTCCGCTTTAGAATGTTACCTAGCTAATCTTGCTAGTCGTAGTAATACTAGAATTGTTTATTAACTACAACACCTTTTCTATTAACTTCTTATACCTCTAACCTACTATTAATTACGTTTAACTAGTATAGCGCCTATAAAGAAGAACCTTTACCTATTTAGTTTAAAACTTACTAAGACCTACGTAAGCAACCTATAACATATTATACATAAACCTTAAGATGTTAATAGAGGCTAGAGTGTCTATAGGCGCTACCTCTATTTTTTTAGAGGACTACGTAAATAGCTAAAACCTAGTACTACTTAGAAGAAGGTTTAAGCCTAAGTTAAAGACGCTGTAACGTAACAAAATAGCTCTCTCTAGAAAGTTAAACGTAACTATTTTAAGCCTCTTCTTAGAGCTATATTTTATCTAGTTTATAGTGTAAGCAACGTCTGCGTTAGAGGCAAGTATACTATTACTAATAATAACAAGACAAAACTCTTATATAATCTACTCTTATAACCTATCTTAATAGCTAATACAATATTTATATACTTCTAGCAGAAAGTAGTAATCTAAGTAGTAGAGCTATAACCTACGCTGCTTGTAAGTCTATTAAAACACCTACTAATATATTATTAATACATTACTAAATACATTAAGGTAAGTATAAACATATTATAAAAGATATTATAGAGAAAGGCCTATTTAAGCGCTTTAAAGATAGATTTAATTCTATTAAGCGTAAGCTTACTGCCTAAGAACTTAATAATATAGCTAAATAAGAGTAAGCGCATACGCTATACAAGAGAAAGCAGAACAATATTATAGAAGAGGCCTAGTAGATAGATAAGCGTCTATTAACGCTAAAGGCCTCTAACTATAATTAGCACTCCGCAGGTTCTACTAATAACATAGCTAGTATAACTATAATTACCTTACGCTAACCTTAACACTAAAGTTAGCTATTACTACTATTACAGACGCCTAAATATAAGCCTATTAACCTTTAGCGTGTAGTTACACTAGTATCTAGTAATTATGCAAAGCGAGCACGCACAATAAGCTAAGGCTCTAGCGCTAGAGTACGTAAATTAGGTAGTATTATAGAACTAGTATATTTTCTATCTAGTGTACGTTAGCGAGAGAAGGTAGTTTATCTTATTGCTAATATATTATTAGAAAGAGTCTACTAACTACGTAACTCTTAGTGTAGATAAACTTATAGTGCTATATAACCTAATAGTAGAAGTCTCTAATTATAATAATCTTAACACTAAGAGCTAAGTCTCTATCTTAATAATACCTAATACGTTATTATTAACTATACTACTAATACTAGTTATACTACAGAAACGTCGCACTTTGTTTAATAGAATTGTAGTCCCCTCTACTACCTAACAACCTATAATACTCTATTTTAAGCGTCTATAAGATACCTAAGATAATTATATACTCTACAAGACTATAGTTTATAGATAGAAGAGAATAGTAAATTACCTTAACACGTATTATAAAGCAAAGCTAATATATTATAGGTAGATCTATTATCTATGCGTACTAGTGTAAGTTACTATAATAAGACGCACTCTTTACGTACTACCTCTTAGTTAACGTAGCTATACTATATATATAGAGCGTAGTGTAAACGCTATAGAAAAGAAACTAAAGGTAGTAGGCTTTACTAAGACTAGTTTAATAAGTATTATATTAATTATGTTTTAGGTTGCTTTAAGACACTATCTTATTAAAACTATACTTACTTCTACACTAAAGATAAATTAACTATTTTAGAGGTATAGTAACGTTAGTGTAAGTGTATTACTCTGTACATAATATATAGCTTATATATTGTAGTAGATAAGTATATAAACATAGTAAAGAGCGCGTATTCTAGTCTTAATATTAAGGTAATTATCTATTAGTATAACTATTATTTAGTACTAGAGTCTTAGAGGTACTCTAATTACCTTATAGAAGATATAAGTAGTAATTTAGAGTAGAGTAATAGACTATAGATTCTTTATATAAGTAGTAGAAGTAGTAAATAAACACCTATTATTAGTAGCATTATAATATATTATAGACATTTGCAAATAGCACTACGTTTATTACTAGGTATAACTTAACGTCTAGTACACTAGCATTACAATTGTAGTTATATTACTAACTATAATTATAACCTAAGCTTCTCTATAATGTCTAGTCTATAGGTAAATATATTATATTTATACAATAGCTTAATAATCTCTCTAGTATCTTCTATCTACTATTTATAAACACTCTATTCTATACGTAAAATTATAGGCGTTCTTATATACTCTAGCTCTTAATATATTACTAGTTACTCTTACTAGTAGATAGCATGTTTTCTAGTCGCGCTTTTCTAGTAGAATTAACTTTAGCTAGAGACTCTTTAGCGTAAACGTAGGCTTACTATAATCTAGTTTATTAGTCTTAATAGGTTTGTTATTAAGATCGCTAGCGCTAGTATTATTATTACTACTAGCTTTCTTTGTACTTAAGATGTTAATTATCTCTAGTGTAGTAGTTTTAACTTGTTTGTTAGTTCTGTTTTTCTTTAATTTTAGAATAGCTATTTTTATCTTCTTGTAAACTTATTCTATAAGTGTTTAGTAAACGTTTATAGCGTATTTATTAGATACTTATAGCGCAAAACTTTAATAGGCTTTATAATTTCTCTTATTAACTCTATAACTAGAGGCGTGCTCTTATAAGAGCGTCTATAGCGCTTACTAGCCTACACTAACTAAAACTTTTAGAAGAGCGCATGTCTAGTCTTCTTTTTAGTAGGCGCTGTAGACTACTATAGTAATAGCGCGTTCTTATTCTTATAAGGTACTACATCTTATTCTATATCTAATAAGGTTGCATATAGCTTGCTAGGTATAGAGATAGCCTTTATCTAGTGCTTATATAGTATAAGTAGGTTACGCGCGTTAAGTATTATTAGTAGAAGAGACTACTAACCTCTCTAAACTCTGCTATAGTTCTAGTAATATATTAGCAAGACCTTAATATAGATATAAAGTATATTATAGCTTAAAGTAGGTTAGAGTTATCTACACTATAGAGTTATACGTGCGTAGTTAGTAGCTATTCTTATATTATAGACTTGTATAAGGCACAGAGTTAAAACTCTTATATTCTATTCTAAAGCGCAGACATAGTACCTTAGCCTTAAGATTTCTATCTCTAGATAGATATCTTCTGCAATATATTAGTAACATATTATTATTTAACTATTAGAGCATAGTACACGCTGTCTAGATAGAATATTCTACTTATTTTACTTAAGTAATCTCTAGAGTCTTATAGCCTTAATATCTCTAGGCGTTATAGGTAGCTATACTATGTCTTGTATATAATAATGTTAGAGATAACTTTCTTAGCTAGTAATACGCTAAGAAAGGTAACTGCGTTACTTATTATAAGTAATAGATATAGCGTTGTTGCTATATAGAATACGTGTAACTATCTAGTTATTTATAGATAAAGTTAATATCTAATAGAGTTAGCTATCTTAGTGTACGCTACTAATATACTACTTATATAGTTGTTAGAGTATTTTAGAGCGTCTCTAAGTGTATACGTTAGCGTACGTCTTAGGCTTAGGCTTAGACTTACAAGAAGAAGTTTTGTATATAAAGTCTGCGCTTCTTATTAGTGCTATAACGCTGCTACATTTTAAAGCGTTAGCTAATAGTAGGTATTATAGTCTAGTAAATATAAGCTTACTATTATTATGTTATATACTATATTATGTGCAGAATAGGTACTAAAGTTATTTAATAATTAAGAGAGAAGAAGTATTTAACTAAGGTATTGCGTAGTAGAGCTGTATTAGCGTTAGTGTAGGTGTAAACTTATAGTAATATATTGTAGGTATACTATAAATATAATACAAAAGCCTTAATAATAAAAATATAGCCTAGTTACTTAATTAAGACAAGGCTAGATGCAGGTATATACTTGTATAACTACTATTACCTAGAAGAGCTTATAGCGTAAGACTAGTAGGCTTAATAGATAATAGTACTTCTATATACCTTAGTCTCTAAGCCTTCTCTTCTATTATTTCTTACGCGCTAACTCTAACTACTATACTCTTTATCTTCTAGTTTCTAGGCCTTGTAGTAATAAAGTTTACTTACTTAGAATCTATAAAGAACCTAAAGCTCTTAAGCTATAATATATTAGTATGCATTTGCAATATATAAGTAAGTACTTTATATTAGAATTAAGGCTGCGTTTAACAGCTGCGTAGGCCTATAAGAAGATTAGTGTTTACTTATTAAAGATAATTACATTTTAGGTAGTTTATATACATAGATAAGTAGGTGTAGGTTATTAAGTAAATATTAAAAGGTTAGTAAAACTACTATAGATAGTGCTATAGAGAAGCTGCAGTTGTGCTTGTACACGTGCGTTAATATTAACTAAGCAGAGTTTATAGGTAACACCTGTAATATATTAGTAATAGATTTACACTAAGATAAATAGTTATATACTTAGAAATCTAGACTATTGCTTTCTAGAAGTAGATTAGACCTTAAGATTGTTAGGCGCTAGGCTAAGAGCGATAGCTTCTTAAAGTATACGCTCTTCTTCTTAGTGTTAGCTAGTAGAGTTGTTAGTAGGCGCGCTAGATAGATTATAACCTCTTACACTAGTTAGTAGAATACTATATAGATTACGTATAGCGTAGTTTAGTGTCGCTTGCACTACTCTGCTATCTGCTCTAGCCTACTAAAGATAGTTAGCATTATCTTACTAGTTAGTAGATTAGGCCTACTGCTAGCTGCTAGAACAAGATATTGCTATTATTCTACTTAGCGGGGGTTTAAAGGCGGTCTAGAACTTTGTCTATACTACTAAATATTCTTTTCTAAGTAGTAGTAGTGCCTGTAGCGCTCTTATAAAGGTTAACTTAAGTAATACTAATATAAGATGTTGTAACGTACTTACGCTTTAGAATTCTTATCTTTATCTTTTACTTCTATTAGGTCTTCTATTATATTAGGTAGTGTTAGTGTTTTGTATATTAGAAGAGTAAGAGAGTTGTATACAAGGCACCTCTATTAGCGCTAGCGTCTTAGCGCTACTTCTAGTAAATAAAGTAAACAACGTTCTTTTACGTTTAATATATTATAGACTTTCTTACTATTGTTAACTTTAATAGAAGAGATTAAGGTAAAGAATCTATAGATTTAGTGTAGACAGAGGAGTAGTAAGATAAATTATTTATACTCTATACTATTCTCTTACTTCTTATATATCTATTCCTGCTTATTATATTTCTAATATCTAATTATAGACATGTAATTATAGTATATACATTTACAAGTACTATCGCCTAATCTTAACTAGCTATACACACTCTTAAGCTATACATATATCTAATTCTACCTAAGCTATAGTGCAGCGTAGTTACTTACTACTATTATTAGGCTAACTATAACATTTAAAAGTGTTTAACTAAGCTAATAGGTTCTATAATACGTTAGCAGGCGTTTGCGTCTATAGTATAGTAACTTTACTAATAGCTCTTAACCTCTCTCTACTGCCGCAAAAGCCTAATAATCTATTAGAGTAGTAATAATAATAATATTAATAAATACAAACATACTTAAATTAGTACACTAGAGTTATTAGTAGCGTATTAATAGGTTCTCTGTATGTAAGTGTAGCTAGAAGCACTATAGTAGAAAGAGATTAAGAATAAGAAGTAAGTAACGCAGAACTAGTAGCTATTAAAGGTTAAATTATTATTACCTATAGCTATAGACATAAGTAGCTACAATATATTAGTAGTAGGTTTAAGCGTTATTAGAGGTTGTTACATACATTATACATACAACGCCTTAAGTCTTATTCTTATAGTAAGCTCTTATTTGCGTTATCTAGACTCTTATAGATTACTAAGTCTAACGCAGCTACTTCTTATGTATTGTTCTAGTCTTGTTATAAGTTCTAATAACTGTACGTTAGCTTCGCTAAGTCTTAGTAGTAGTAGCTAGAGAATTTAGTTGCACTAGAGTTAGTAGACTATACTATATTAGCATTTACATTTACAAGGTGTCTAGAGTTTGTAGGTCTACTACGTATACCTAATATATATATATATAAGAGCTAGCTACTTCTAGCGTCTTGCGTAGATACTAATAGTGCTTATTCTTATTAGTAGAGGTTTTATCTACTAGTCCGCTGTGTTTACGTAGAGTAGAACTAGCTTTAGTTAGAGAATCTATCTATACTATTATTAGTACTAGAGTGTTAACGTTATGTTCTAATATACGCCTAAGCTATTCTTGTAAGGCTTCTTATTAGCTATAATTAGAATTATATAGTATAGTAGTGTAGTAGAAGTAATAGTATTAGTAAAGCTCTTAGACTTTAAACTATAGAAGACAAGTTAGTGCAATAAGAGACCTAAAACTTTATTGTAGTCTAGCTTATATATATAGATAACGCTAGTAATTAAGTTATTATAAATACAGCAGATAATAGTACGTGTAATAGTAACTATAATATATTACGTATAGAGGTTGCCTTAAGGCTGTATAGCCCGCGCTAGTCTAGCGCGTCTAATAGTTTGCTAATACTTTATAGATACTTTGTAGACTACTACTAACTAGCTTTATTCTCTAAGCAATCTGCCTAACATTTTAAATTAACCTATACTATACGCCTACTTACAAAAGCCTAAACAGCTACTATAGTAATTATAGTTGCATATTACTTTAACAAGAGTCTCTATAACAATTTAGTTAGTTACTCTATATAATATATTGCAGCTATATTAACTAACCCTAGCGTAGAAAGTATATAGAAGATACTCTTAGCTATTAAGAGGGCCCCGCTACTAGCCTAATTCTCTAGAATAGACACAGATAGTTAAGGTAAAAGAACGCGTTAATAGCAAAATTACTAGTAAGGTTATAACTATATTGCAGCAATATATTAAGCTACTTGTTAGCTAGTTTTTCTATTTAAAATGTAGTATATACTATTCTAGAAGACACTCTTATATATAATATACTAATTTGTTTTAGAATGCTATATTAGACCGCTAAGTTCTTAAAGCCTATCTAGATTAAGTATATAATCTATATGTCTTACTAGTCTAACAAGCTAGTAAGGTAATAGAGCGCGCACGCTGTACGTAGTAAATACCTTTTATAATCTATCGCTAATATATTACTAGAGGCCTATAAAAATATAATAAGTAATATTAATAATAAACTAGCCTTTAATAATCTACTAGATAGGTTGTACTCTGCAAAGCTATACACTGCCTAATAAGATTAGAATACAAGAAAGAACTAAAAACGCCTTTTCGCTAAGAACGCGCAACTTTAGCTCGCTTAATAGCATCTATAGTATAATAGCACTAAGTACCTTATAAGTTACTATAAGAGCTTCTATTAATAGCTCTAGAGCTAACTTAGCTATAAAGAACTGTACTACATTACTAATAGCTGCAAGCAGCAGCAGCTCTAATATAACAATAGCTAGGCATTAGAGTTCTACTATTAAGAGAACTAACTCTTCTATTAGCTTACTCTATAAGACTAATAGTACCTACACATTATAAACTACTTAAAGTAGAACTGCTAGATAATGTTTAGTTCTAACAATGTGTTTAACTTCTCTAGTATAGAGAATCTTAATAGTTATAACTCTAGTTATAGTATAACTAACGTAAGCTATAACACAGGCTATACATATATTAAACTACTACTAATATATTGCTTTAGGCTTTCTAGCTTATACTACTGCCCGCACTACTACTAACGTAAGGCCTACTAACATTCTTTAACTAATACTCTCTCTTTATACATTTCTAGAGCTCTAGCTACACTAAGATAATCTATAGCGCATTGCCTTATAACTAAGACTAATAACGTAATTAGAATTATAAGAGACTATATAATAACGTCTTGTCTATACTACTAATACGCTAGCGTAAGATTAATTAACTATCTATACCTATCTAAGGCGATACATGTTAAGAGCTATATATAGTTTATACTCTTTTTATATACTATAATATATTACTAATTAGTGTAGCTATTATTATCTAATAGTATAACTAATACAGTAGAAGAAGAGTAGATAAAGGTTACTATACAGCTAGATTAGCCTTCTATTAATGTTAAAGAAATTACTACTAAATCTATCTAACTTATTCTACCTCTACTAAATAGACTTAATAAGCGTTATAAGCTATTTAACAGAGAGTTTATTAATAATAGTTAGCTCTAGCTACTAGTTTCTATTATGCGTAGTAAGTAAGAAACGTAAGCGTACCTAATAGAATATAAAATAAAGCAGGTTAGTAGAAAAGAGGCTGTAAGATTACATTAAAGACTAATATTTACGTACTAATATATTATAGGTTAACTCTAATAGTATAAAGGCTAGAGTTAAAATATATAATAAATTGTATCTAGATAACTCTATTAGCTACCTATATAACGTATGTAAGGCTATTAACAAACGTAAAAACCTCTACTAAAAGCCTAGTTAGTGTCTTCTCTTTCTGTACACAAAGTGTATTACTAATTACTCTATAGCCTACTTTAAGACTGCAGAATGTAAAAACTACGCCTACTTCTTCTATACCTAGAACATAGAACTAGTTCGCAAACAAGAATTATAGTGTAAGTATAATATTACTATTATATAATACGTTACTAATATATTATAGTATATAAGTACAAAAACGTAGTAAAGAAGAGGTAGCTAGACTTTAATAGAGCTGTATACGTTTACAACAGCGTGTAACCTATAGAGTACCTATTTAATAAGAATATCTCTAATAATATCTACTAACTAAAGAGTAATAATAATAGCAAAAGTAATATAGATAACGCTAGTAGTCTCTAGTAGGTAACACGAGACAGAGCCTATAAGCACATACAAGAGGTTAATAACTAGTATTAAGAGCTTTTAGTATAGAAACTAGAGAATAACTATAATGCTAGTAATGTAGATAGATTGTAAAGCTAAGTTACGTAAGTGCTACTAGGTAAGAATAGAGTAGCCTAGTTAAATACTTTCTATCTAGTTAGAGCTAGAAGATAAGTTATATATATTTTTAGATAGTTTGTAAATATACTATAATTCTCGCGCATAATAAACTAGTCTATATATAGTCTATCTACCTCTAGCTATACAATATATTAACACTATAATATAAGTTACTTATACTCTACGCATTGCTAGTACGCTATAATTATAGTGTAGTTAATACCTAACTCTCTAGAGCCTATCTACCTATATCTACTAATCTAAAGTAGCGCTAGCGCCTATAACTAGTATATTAGGTTTTCTTAAGGCTACTCTTACTAATAATACATAATCAAAACTTTAATTAGTAGTAGTACTTAGAATAATATCTCTAGCGTTTGTATCTTAGATACTTTAAACTATAAGCAAACAGCGCTATGCCTCTAAAAAGATTAGTATAATATAATCTATAGTTATAAGAAACCTACGTAAGTATAGCGCAATGTATTAATAATTTATAAATAGTTAAGCTTACTTCTCTTTAGGTAGCGTATTATAGGTACGTCTAGTACCTTTAATAACCTAATAACTAGCTAATACCTATTGTCTACTAGAAGATAATAAGAGTACTAGTAAAGTGTAACTAAAAGACTACGCACTATAAGAAAAAAGAAGTGCCTATATACAATAGGTTACTAGAGGTAATATTCTACGCCTTTTATAGAGTAAGTCTAAATTTGTATATAGTCTATATATACGTAGTATTAAATATTTATAAGCTAAGATAGCGAATTAGTCTACTTATACAACCTACGTCTAGTATATATATAAAACGCGTATAGCGCCTATACTAGCTAGAAACCTAAGTAGCTAAATAATTAATTAGGTAGTATATAGGTTAAGCTTCTACTTACTAATATATTACTAACGCGTAAACAGAGCGCTATACGCAGATTATAGATACTATTAACAAAGAACTAGAATTTAAGAACTTTAGAGACTAGCTTAACCTAATAAAGTACTAGTAGGCCTAGAAGCTACATAACTACAGAATTAATTAAGAATAATAGTAGACTTAAATAAACTACTAACCGCAAGTATAAGTAGAACACTATAGCTAATAGAGGTATTAGAACCCTCTAAGGCTAGCGCTATAACAAGCACTGTAACTTCTACCTCTACTTCTACATATAACTAGACCTACGTAAGATAATTTCTATATAACTAATAATATAGAATAGACACATAACTTTAATTTTAGTCTACTACTTACAACTAATAATATAGATAAGTTTAATTATAACGTACTACTATACTCTTCTCTAAATCTTATTATATAGTTACTAGGCAACACTAGGTAGTAGAAAGATATTATTAATATATTACAGAACAATTCTGTTAGTAGACGCAACGCAGTAATACTAAGCACTCTCTTCTTACTTAGAGGTAATAGTATACACAATAACGTAGAATCTAGTACCTATAAGAGAAGGCGTCTAGTAGATAGAGACTACGTTCCTAGCGTATGTAATATAGCACTTATACTATACTTAAGGCTAATACATTACTAGGTAGGTAGAAGCAACTATTCTAATACGTTTATAGATATGTCTAACGTTAACACAGCTCTAGCTAATTCTAAGTAAATAAGAACTAGCTAGTCTATTATAGATAAACTATATAGTAAAGAAAAGTTAGCTATAAAGAATAAAAAACCTTAGTTCTAATATAAAGTAATCTCTGTACTAGTGCGTATATAGTAAAAGAGAACCTACTTATTTAATAGTAGTGTTCTACCTCTATATAAATATATTAACATGCCTTATATTAAAGAACTAGAAAACGTAGATTAATATTATTTGCGCTATAAGACTAAAATAGTAGATAGAGAAATATTAGTATAATTTGTTACACATTATGCTATATATAACACGCTAATATATTATAGGCTAATATAGAAATAATAAAAGTAGATGTTGCGCTCTATAACACCTACTATCTAAATAGACTACAAGTAATATTTCTATATAGCGAGTGCTACTTCTAAGATACTAAAGGTAATTTAATATACTATTAACTCTAAGAGTAGAAAGTAAAAAGAATTCTATTAATATGTGCTTAGATTGCTTTACTACTCTATAGTGCAGAAACTATATACTGTTCTATATAGAGGCAGAGTATAGTATACTATAGAAATAGACCTACTAGCGTAAGGCCTATATCTACTCTTACTAGTAGATACTAATATATTGCAGTACGCTATTATAAAGAAATTAGTAAGAAAAGATAGCTAGGCTTCTTAGCGTTGTTGTATGTGTACTACAACGTGCAGAAGTTTGTTAGTAAAGAAAGCTTTAGCCTATAGTATAAGTGTAACTATAATTATACAGGCACTTCTATACACTCTATAGATAATGTTATTTCGCCTACTACTAATAATAGTAAGTAGAGCGTGCCTAAAGCAATACTAGATAGAGTTAAGAACAGACTAATGCTAAAGCGATATCTGTATAGTATAGCGCTAATAGTTTATTAATATATTACTACACTATTTATCTTATATTACTACTCTAATAAGTAAGGTAATTAGTTTTTGCGTAAGCTACACTATTTTATATTAGATTATAGACTATATATACAGCTCTCTTGTATCTAGTTAATACACTATAATAACGTGTATTAAATAAACTAGACAACGCACACGTAGTATTCTACTATAAAGCGTTCTCTTATTAAAATTCTTATAGTTATATAGCTAGTAGAACCGCTATTAGTATAAGGCTTAGATAAAGGTCTACAATATATTAGCAATCTAACGCTTATTACAACGTAAATAATTACTAGTAAGGCTTGCTAGTTATACTATGCTGTAAGCTATTCTTTAATAATATAGATCGCATCTATTATAGATAGGCAAAATAGCCTTAAATAGTAGAGATTACTACTCTAATAAGCTAGATTATCTAATTTACTACTATAAGGGCCTAAGTATTATTAGACAATATACTTAATATCTAACGTTATTGTAGATATTACTTATAGCAAAAAGAAGATCTACGTTATCTAGAGTCTATTAGTGCTAACTAGCACGTATAATTATAGATGTATAGTAATTAGTGCTAAAATAAATATTAGCCTAGTTTTAAAGATACTGTAATCTATTACTATATACATGCCTTCTGTTAATACTATAAGGTATTCTACTAAGAATCTCTAGTAAATGTTGCTACTACTCTCTATATTAGTAATTTAGCTAGATAAGAGTATTGTATATCTATAGAAGGCGCGCAGGTATAAAGAGTAAGTATAGATAAGGTAAGATTGCTTTAAAGTACTTGTTAAGAGTTATAGTAGACTTAGCGCTAGAAGTAGGTTATTCTAAGCTAAAATATATCTATAGTATTAGTAATATATTGCGCTACGTCTGTAAAGCTAGACTAGGCTTACTAGTAGGCTAGCGTCTTCTCTGCTAGCGCTACCTAGAATTGTCTATAAGTACTAGTCTACACACCTGCTTCTCTCTACCTATCTAGTCTTACTCTAACATACGCTATATAACTATAATAGGCTATTTATATTATAATAATCTCTATAAATCTAGTGTAAGCAGAACTAATACATTACGTAGCTATTTACTAACTAAGGCTAAGGTGCCTATAGGCGCTATGTTTAGTATCTTTAATAGCCTTCTAGATTACCGCAGCTAATAATAACTATATAGACTATAGAAGTAAAGATAAAGAAGAATAGAATAGTTATAACTACCTCTACTAAGAGATTGTACATTAAACTACTTCTAGAGACTATATTCTGTTCTACATGTAGAGTATATATACTATAACTAAGAAAATGTAGCTTAAGACTAATACTAGTCTAAAAAGAGGTGTTTACAAGACTAAAGCTAGTAGCCTATTTGCATACTAGCTATAACACTATTATCTTACTACTTAATACTTCTCTACCTAGAGTAAGAGTAATTAATAATACTTAACGTATGTGCGTACTCTACTAAATATTAGAATACTAATATATTGTAAGGCGCCTAGAACAGCCTTATAGACAAAGTTTAAACTAAGCCTAATTTTTAGTTATTTACTAACTGCTATAATTCTAGAAAATACTAATAAGCTTAACAAGACAGCAACATAGTAGCTTTTTAAGATAGAGAAATTTAAAAATGCTATAAGTAACTAAGTTACCTCTAGAATGCAAGAGAGGTAGAGAGGCTTTAAGTCTAACAGATAGGTAAGTGTTACTAGTAGTAGCTACTTTATAGAAGAGCTAAATAAAACTTCTACCTATACTTATAGAGTATTACTCTCTAGTTTTCTTAACTAAATTAGTTTAGTGCTATGCTAATACAATAGCTACTAGAGTATTATAGTAGTTAAGTAGTGTCGCTACAACTACAATATTATAATGTCTAGGTAGAACTATAGGCAACTTAAATCTATTTACGCTAGATACAACAGATACAACGTTATTCTAGGTAGCTAGAGTACAGACTATACTTATCTCTGCTAGAGAATAGTATAGTTACTAGGTATAATATACTATAAGAGCAATATAAGTTATATAAGAAAGAGCGCCTAGTCTAGCAATATATTATAAGCTATAAGAACCTAGTACGCAAAGAGCTACTTTATAGTGTTAACACTAAAGCTTCTATCTCTATACCTAAGGTACGTTATAGTATATTTGTACATCTACCTACTACTAACATAATACTAAATAGACTAACAAGAAGAGATCGCGCGCAGGTACTAGTAGATATCTAGTTATACTGCCTAATAGTGCTAAGAAGCTAGGTTATGTTAATTCTAGACAGGGCTAGCATAAGAAACCTTAATATAATACTAATGTAGTATGTCTCTATACAAGGTAGACTAATAATACTACTAATATATAGAAATTAGTTAGATTTACTCTCTAAGTAGCTATAGGTATCTATTTTAATAGAAGCTAGTAATAAAACTAGGTGTAAGAAGCGCTGTGCTAACACGCTAGATGCTCGCAATAATAGTAAGAACAAAGCTAGCGCTATCTAAGCGCTAGACCTAAGAATAGTTAGTAACTAACACTATGTATAGTTTTGTGCGTACTATAAAGTGCGTATAATTTAATACTAATATATTATAAAGGTAGTATAGAATAAGTAGTAGATAAGCGCTACGCGTAACGTATATAAGAGAAACAAGCTACTACTAAACGCGAGCAGAGATCTACTACCTACTTTTAACCTAGCCCTACTTATTCCCGCACCTTCTTAGATACTATAGAAATAGCAAACACTTTTTAATAGTTGCTCTATAGATAATAATAAAACGCGGCCTATAACTTTTCTATTTCTAGGTATTACTATAACGTAAAAGCATTTCTTAAAGTATAAGTTAAGAGTATATAGTAGAAGAATTATTGTATAATAAACTTATGTAGGTCTATGCTCTTACTAATATATTATAGATAGACTCTAGAGTAATTAAAGCAGACATAGCTAGCTTTAATAACTCTTACTCTCTTAATAAATAGGTTAGCTAGCTATGTAAACACTATCTAAGTTATAGTTAAAAGGCTGCTACTAATACTAGTAAGATACTTATAGCACACGCTCTAGAGAAACGCTAACTATAGCGTAGTCTGCTTTATAATTAGTAGGTATAATAACTATAATTGCTTCTACACTAAAGAAGAAATAGCTATTATTAAGAAGTAAAATAAGTAGAGTATATTTTCTATAATAGTAATTTATGTTAGTGCTAATATATTATAGTACTATAATATAGATAGTACGTAGCTAGATAATAGCTAGGCTTTAACGCGGACTAGTACCTATACTATAATAATAATACTAGTGCAATAGGTTTGTTAAATATAAGTCTTTTATATTATTTATGTCTTCTACTAGTCTAGTCTGTAAGAGTAGCATTCTAAGTGCAGCCTAAGATAAGCTGTACTTAAATAATAGTTTAAGCTGCTAGAAGATATTTAGAGTATTAGAGAGTACTATACTAACCTTCTACTAGAAGAGAAGCCTCTGCCTATACTTAACCTAAAGATGCAAGACATATAAGATAAGAACTTCTAGTTACCTAATACACCTAGTAATAGAAGAGAAATCTTTGTCTCTAGAGAGTTATGTAGGTTAATCTTACTTCTAATATATTATATATAGCTAATAGTAGAAGATATAGCGTAAGAGATTACTATAACGTTTAGAATATAATAGATCTAGAAGGCTATTCTAAATAGTAGTTAGACATGTAAGTTTTTAACCTTACGTTATTATATTATTAAAGACTAATATTAAGTATAGTTACTAAGTACATTAAGGCTTATAAGGCTAAGTACCTATTAGCACTAGAGCACCTTAGTTACACTCTAGTGCTAGAAGACAAATTAGAATATAAATAAAGTACGTAGAAACTAAGTCTAATTACACTATATATAGAGTAAAGGCAGTAATAAGAGTATAGATAGTCTAGCTAAATAAGGTTAGTCTAGATACAGAATCTAGTATAATATAAAGTCTTATTTCTACAAATTATTATATATATAGTAAGCATTATACTATATTAAGACTAAGATATAACCTTTTTATGTAGAACGCATTTGCTTAATAAAGAACGTCTTTACTATACGCAGTTACTATCTATCTATAGTAGATATAATAATGTAAGAGTAGCTATTCTCTCTAGTCTAAACGCAACTAAGAGCGCTACTACTTACACTATAGACCTTCGCAATATATTGCTGTGCTAAAGCAGAAGCTAAGTGTATAAACTAAGTCTTTCTCTTTCTACTAGCAACCTTTAGGTAGAGGCGTTCTACCTGTATTATAGGCGCGTTCTTAATATTATTATATATGTATAATTTCTCGCTATCTAATACTATAAAGTTATTATCCTCTAGTAAAGCTGTAGTATCTTTCTCTTTCTTATTCTTATTATTAAGGTCTAAATTGCTCTACACAATTAGCTTGTTCTAACAGCCTACTTCTATAATATATTAGTAATCTATTATAGTACTTACGTAAGTACCTACTATATAAAGCCTTCTTATTTTTTGCAATTTCTCTAGTTATTAAGGAGTATATAACCTAGTTATACAAAGCTACACTATTAGCTAGCATAGTAGAGCTTCTTGCATATATAGATACAGGCACTAAGGTTAGTAGAGAATAGAGTAGAAGTGCCTACTTGCGTTCTTAGGCCTAGTATTACGCGCTGCCTCTTTCTAGAAATAAATTGCGCGTCTAGTACGCTAGAAGCTAGCGCTAGGTAGAGATGTTATATATATAGGCGACGCTAAGAGAGAATAGCTCTAGACCTTACTTAACTCTCGCGTAATTCTATAAAAGATATTAGTAATTTATTAAGACTAAATAAGGTAGGTTACACTACTTAAATAGAATTAGAGTTATTAAGGTTAAAAGAATAGACTCTAGTAGCTATTGTTCTAGCCTATATTAACTTACGTCTAGCGCTTATAGCCTAGAGCTATAATGCTAGTTCGCGCTAAGAATACAGTGCACTTAGATTTAGGTACAGAGCTCTAGTAGTAACTAAGACCTATAATAGGTTAGCAATATATTATAGATAGGTAGAGTATATAATATACTCTCTTACAGAGATACTACTAAAGCTTCTTTTATTCTTGCTATATCTTAGCCTCTTAAACTATGTTACGCATATCTACTTTGCTTAGTTAGCTCTAGACATGTAGGTATATAGATATAGTAGTTATAGTTTAGTAGTTAAAGTAATCGCTCTCTTGCGCAGTAAAAAACTAATCGCAGCTATAGACCTAACTAGATATTAGTATTAACTATCTTTGCGTAGCTAGTTAAAGAGTTATACTAGGTTCTAAGGTAGCTATATAGCCTAACCTTATTTGTCTCTATACTAGCGTTACAATTGTTAATTAGGTAATATTATAGTAGATTATAATTATAGAGGTTGTAAGATTATTGCTATATAAGATATTATTAGTAAAAGTAAAATAGTAAAGAGAGAGGCTTTTATTATAGAGATACTAGCTATAAGATTCTACTACGTACGTAGATAGAGTAGCAGAGTTAGAAGTAGTTCTTGTAATATTATAATAAACTAATAGTAATAGAACAAACGTATAGGTAGTAAGTAAGTAGCCTAGATGTAGACTAGCGTTGTCTAGACTGCTTATAATATATTACTAGTATATCTCTATTAAATATTGTTATAACAACGTACCTACCTTATAATTACTCTACTAGGTAATAATAGTAATATAAATTCTTATTTAGGTGCTGCCTAATACTTATCTCTACTACTAGAGAAAACGCTAGCGTGTTTACTTTTTACGCTGCACAGACGTATAAGGTTAACTATTATTAATATATTATACTACCTACGCTCTATTAGTCTATCTCTTAACTATAATAATCTACTACTTGCAACACACGCGCCTAATAATAACTATACTATACTACACCTAAATGCTGCCTAAAATACTAGCGTACAGCGCTAAACTCTATAAGAACTACGTACGTAACTATTAATATATTATTAATATTTTACTTACTTTATATTAGCTAGAGTATTAGTAATACGCGCTCTACGTCTAAGAGCTCTAACTATAGCTAGAGCTAATAAGGCGCAGAGAGACTCTAAACGTACCTATAAAGATTAACAGAAAGACTATTAAGTATAAAGATTAAGAAGTAGATATAATTAATAAGCTCTTTAGAGTAATCTTCTGCCTCTTTTATAGTATAAGGTATTATAATATTAAGAATTTTATATACTTAGGTAGCTAACGTCTTTAGTAACTATTAAGTAATAGATCTTAGTATACTAGTTACACTAGAACGTAGTATAACGCCTATATTAGACCTTATAAAAGTAGTAACCTAATAGCGTAAGTGCTTATAGAAGCTAAGAGTACAAGTAGCTATACGTTTTGCAATACATTACTAATAGATTACTAAAGTTCTATAAGATAGTAATAAAAGAGGTAGACTATAAACTAGAGTTTAATAATATTCTAGATTAGAGAGATCTAATTAAGTACTAGGCTGCGCTAAAGAAGCACAACGCGCGTATAGAAGAAGTAAGAAAAGAAGCTACACTAAAGACAAAGATAGTAAAGCTATAAGAAGAGTAAAAGGCAGCAGTTTAACAACACTAAGCCTTAGTAGCTCTAGGCAATAGATATTAACATAGATCTACTAGTAGGCGTAGATAAGCTACTTGTAAAGCTGCTACAGTTAGTATATAGCCTATAGCTAGAACAAGACTAGCACTTACTCTCTCTTATACGCTCTAGAGAAATTAGCTAAGATAGTACTAGGTTTGCATTCTAAATATCTGTTCTCTTGTTTTTAACTAACGCTAATATATTATAGCTAGACTACCTACTAGCTTAAGATCTAGTCGCACTAAATGCGTAAGTTAAGATCTATAGAGAAGACTAGGCAAGCTGTTTAAAAAAGAGAAGAGTTTTAATTACTAAACAAGTAGATTACTAGGTAGGTGTCTTAAGAACTATTTGTATATATTACTAATATATTACTAGAACTTAATAGAATAAGCGCTAAAGATAAGAAAGATAGAGTCTACTAGTAGAATACGTGCTACAGCTAGTCTAGCAAAAACAACTACATAATCTCTAGGTAAGAAAAGAATAGCTCTAACTTTAATGTATTATAATACTATAAGAGAGCCTAGCGCTACTAAGAACCTAAGCTCTTATAAGGTAAGACAGACTTAGAAACTACTTACTATATAGCCTTATAGCTACGCTACGTCTAAATATAATAAAGTTGCTAATATATTATAGGCTAGTTTAGAGAAGGTGCAGCGTAAGATACTATAGCTACCTATTCTACCTAAGAAATAAGAATACCTATTTAATAGTATTATAGTACTACTAGGCAAGTGTTACCTATAAGTGCTGCGCATTATAAACACATAAGACGTCTAAGATAACTACCTTTTGTTTAAGAGAACGCTAGGCTACTTTAAGCTAAAAGTACTCTTTTAAGATACTATAAATAGAGATATATACTAATACAATATAGAAGTGCATTAAGTAGTAAAACAAGCTTATTAACAAGTTTAATAAGAGATATATAGGTAATAAGATTAAGAGCATACTCTATACGTTCTATTAAGCCTACTAGTAGAAGTTAAAGGTAAAGAAAGCGTAAGGTATGTTTTAGCCTAAACTATATAATTAATATACTATATACTTACTATTATATAGACTACTTTACCTAACTAGATTATAGTATATATAGAAGGTTTTATAACAACAATAAGTTTAAAATTCTATAAATATAGTAGTGTTAGCGTAAGCTTTGTAAGCTAAATAATAATACAAACCTATTACTAATATATTGTAGTGCTTAAGTAGAAAGTAGAAAGTAAGACTAGATAGCTAGAGTTTATTGCGAAGAACTACATGCAGACAAAGTATTTAGGTAATAGATTTCTAGACTTTAATAAGAACTTTAAATATAACTACACGTACCTCTTACTACACTAATACAAAGTATATTATATAGCTACCTAGAATAGAAAGTAAGAGGTAGCTATTATATAGTATATAGAAGATTATCTAATCTTAGCTTTTATGTATATACGCACGCAAGACCTGCGCAGTAACGTATATTATAAATTTTACGTTAGGTAATAGCTTCTATGTTTTATAGTAGCTAGTCTAGAATAGATAAGAAAGTTTTATACTATCTACTTAAAGACAGACATTTAATAGAGATAGTTATAGAGTTAAGCTAGGTTAATACAAATACAATATATTAACAAACTATTCTTTTCTAACTATACTATAACGCTGTAGTAATAATAAACCTAGATAGTAAAGTTTCGCTAGCTGCGCTAGACAGACTAATAATATAATAATAGAGGTATTATTTTATTCTACATAGCCTTAGAGAGTTGCACTTATATATTACTTTTTCTAGACTCTAAACTATAGACTAAGAGATTATTAGAATTAGAGTAGATAAACCCCTCTATTAATTTACCTAAGTCTATAGACTAGAGCTTGTTATTGTAATACTAGTTGTCTAATTTCTTGTCTAACTTCTCTTCTTTCTACTCCTCTTTACTTAATAGATTCTGCTAGTTAACTTCTATACTAGATGCAGTATCGCTCTCTTTACTATCTTCTAATACCTTCTTAGCAAAGAAAGACTTTATCTTTCTTTTAAGATCTATACGTAATATATTAGTAAATAATTATAAACGCTAGACTAAATTATTACTTTAGTGTAATAGCAAACGCAACGCTCTAGTCTTTTTTGCAACCTACCTATATCTACGTTACCTAAGAGTTAGCGTCTTCTTCTTTAGGTTTAGTTTAGTAATCTTTACTATTACTACGTCTTTATTTAACTCTATAGTAGTCTTAATAATAGTAGGTGTTCTGCTCTACGTAGGCGCTATACGCAATAAGCGCTTCTACTACAAAATAATACAATCTAACGTTAACTAGTATTATACTAGTTGTTGCTATAATAAGGTTGTATATATATAGTGCTGTAGGTTTAATAATATTACTAATAAGTTTATACTAGGCTAGCTATTTCTTAGCTACTACTAGTACTTGTAATAGTTACTAAGAGGTATTAGTCTATAACTACGCTTAACTTATGCGTAATTCTTACAATATATTAGCAATAACTTTGTATTTAATACATATGCCTCTTACTAAAAATAGTAGGTCTAGGTTATTAAGGCTGTATTAAAAGTTTAGCAGGCTAAGTAGTAGTAGTTAGGTACTACTATACTATGCTAACTACACATAGTTACTTTACTAGAGGTATAGTTAGCTTTACTATAGATAATACTATATAAGCTATTAGTATTAAATTATAGTTATAAGAGAGGGAATTAAACGTACTAGCTGTATAGTTACTATATAGGTATTAATAGGCTTATGTAACAAGAGTAGAAAGAGCTAGTAGTATACTATAGGTATACTAGAGGTATAAAGTTGTAGAGGCGAATTAACTTAGAAGTAGGTAGTAAAGAAAGTATATACAACGTACTGCGTAAGAGATACACTAGTCTAAAAGAAAGTGTAGTAAAAGTTGTAATTACTCTTACTATCTACTATATAAAGTGTAGCTAGCTCTAAATATACGTAATAATAACTAGACTAGCAAAATACAGGTAATATATTACAGGTATAGCTCTTAGAGAATGCTACCTAGGTAACTAACTACTTTTTAATAATAGAGAAGAGTAGAATATATTTTAGATTTAATATAACAAGTAAGTTAGTATATTCTACTATAGGCGCTTAAAGCTAAGAGTTTATCTAGTAGGTTTTAATACTATACTAGCTGTCTAACTATGCTGTTCTAGACTATACCTACCTTTATAGCCTACTTAATAACTAGTATATAGTTACTATTAACCTAGAAGTACTAGAAGAGATTCTATATAGTATTAGCCTAGAGAGTAGAGAAAAGCAGAGTATATTTACCTTAGAGAACTAGCTGCGCTCTATAGTAGTAAAGGCCTATAGTACTATTAGAGAGAGAGCTAATATAACACGTTAAAGTACGTACTATAAAGAGTAAATACAGGTTGTCTAGCGCGTAATAATAAGTCTATAGTAACCTAGTTAATAAGCGACGTATTACTGCATAATAACATAGGTTAACAGCTCTAGATTAAGCTATACTCTAGATCTACTATAATATATTAGCTATGTGTTAAAACTACTTATATAATTAGTATACTTGCCTATATTATAGGCGGACCTTTAGTAGGCGTAGACATCTTTACTATACTCTTTCTCGCTAACGTAACTAACGCAGATCTTAGTACTTAGAATATAGCTATTACATCTAAGTTCTTATTATAAAGCTCTAAACTTATTCTTAAACCTAGATCTAGAGCTACTTAGTTGTCTTTATTATTAGACTTAGATTAAGAGTTATTAGTAATAGTAGAGCTACTACAGAGACTATAGAAGTTAGGTTTAACGTTCTTAGAGGAGCCGCTAGTAGTAATAAAGGTAACTAGTAAGTTCTTCTCTAGCTAAGCGGGTTCTCTAGGCTTTATAGATAATAAATTATTAGTTTTAGGTAGATTGTTAGAGTTAGCCTAGCTATAATTAGTATTATAATAGAGGCTAATGTATTACTAACTACTTACAAGTAGGTTATAATCTTTACTCTCTATTTTTAGTGTAAGGTAGTTAAATAGATATTCTAGAAAGAGAAAAGTAAAGAGAGAAGTGCTTAATAGGTAATAGAATTAGTGCTAGTAAACGTGTAGTCTAGCGTAAACAAATAGTTTCTAAGATTATCTTTACTTAAAGCTAACTGCTAGGTAAGACTGCGCTACTCTATTACAACGTTGTATTAATAATATATTACATTTATGTCTAGACTAAAAGCACAGGCCTTAGGCTTCTATTAAGTCTTGTTCTACTAGTAAACACTAACTTTCTTCTATTATACAACCTACCTATTTAGGTACGTAGGTAATTACAACCTTAGAATATACTAAAAAGATAGTAAGAGCAGCATAACGCTAAAATGTCTAGTTTACTATACTATAAGTAAGTCTATAAGTCTAGCGTAAGTCTAATATATATAATATATTAAATATTAAAAAGCTATTTTATAACATTAATTAGGCTAGATATCGCTAATATATCTTGTACTAACAATAACCTTAGAGACTCTCTTAGCCTACATCTACAAAGGCACAAGTTAAGGTTAAGATTAAGTAAAATAGAAAGTCTAGACTAATAATAACAACTAAAGAGCATAACTGCGTAGAGGTCTATCTAGAGATAATACACTACTCTAAATACAATATACGTTAACTAAAGATTATTTAGAATTATAACGCTAAGTAGATATAGATTAAAGCCTTAAACAAGGTAAAGATAGCTTACTACTTACTTACTAGCTATAATCTATATATCTTACTAGCAGACCTAGCTATACTACTAGTACGTGTAGTCTTTCTCGCTGCGCGTACGTATCTTAAAAGTTAACTATTAACATACTAATATATTACTAGAAGTATAGAATTAAGATATAGACCTAGTAGAAGATAAACTAGACTACAAGTTATTTATAGACTAATACAACGTAGTTAAAGTTAATAAAGCTCTCTAACGTTAGAATATAATTGCCCGCTAAGATTAAGAAATTAAAAGGTATAATAAGAAGCTAGTATTATTATAAGACTAGAAGTACATAAGCACGCGTAGGCAGTATAGAGTCTTTTAGCCTTACTCTCTACCTAAACTATAGAGTAGAGATTACCTGCGCATTAATAAACGTAACTAGACTAACTAATATTCTTATAACCTAGATATACGTACTATACCTTAACTACGTATATTAGAGTATAGTTAAGTAGGTAAGAATAACTATAGTTAGAAGCGTTACTATACAACTAATAGTATGCAACCTCTAGTTAGACAGCTTAAATACCTAATAAACTTCTTTCTTCTTAACACGTAGACAGAGGCTTACGCTTATTAACTAGATAGATACTTACTTAATAGGCTACTTAATAATACGTAATATATTATAGAACTAGAGACTACTACACAACAGAATAAGAGAAAGTTATACAACTAATTACTCTTTAACGTACTAACTAATATACGTAAGATTAAATATCTCTATTATTATAGTTTGCTAATATATTCTTATAGCTGTTTTTAAGATTTAGAACTATAGAAGATTAAGTTAGGTAGGTAACTCTAGTTAATATACCTAGTCTCTATAAAACTATCTATAATAACTCTATAAAGTACGTAGATAATATGCTTAATTACAAGAGCACGCAAAAGTAATAGTATAATATATCTCTACTTAATACACGTAAGGCAAATGTTAGCGAGAGTAATTAGAATAATATTAGTAGTACTACTACAGTAGACGTTCTTTATAAGCAGTTCTAGCGCAATAAGTAGATAGTACGTTTAATATTATTATTAGCTTATTATATAGCTAATACATTGCAAGAAGAGTATAATAAATAGACTAGATAGTGCTATAATAGATAATGCCTTCTATAGAGCCTTAGTTAACAGCTTCTATCTAGATTCTTATAAACGTAATAAGAATCTAGACAAATAAGCAACTAGCAATATAATAAATAGAGACTCTAAGCTATTATTCTACTATAACATAGTATTATAGAGAGTTAGATTTGTACTTTAATAAATGCTAACGTATTATAAACTAGAGAATGCTTAATTAGCTACAAGAAGATATTAAAGCTAAAGTACCTAATAATACTATTTTATTTTAACAGCACGTAGTTAATCGCCTAGTATTTAATGTAGTAATACTAATCTCTATACTACTAACCTTTCTACTGCAAAGAGTAATATTATTTAGTAACTATAAGCTACCTAAAGGTAAAGACAGTCTAGTAATGCTAGTTCTGCTTAGAACTAAGGCTACCTATAGAGACTTTCTAAGGTATAAAGAAAGAGTATATAGAGGTAATACAAGAGTAAGATACCTATATAGAGTAGTAAGCTATACGCTAATATATTATAGGTAAATTTAAAGAAGGTAAAATAAGATATTACTAGCTATAATAAGTCTTAACCTATAGAGAGTTATATAAGGTAGCTATGCAAGCTATACAAAGAGTACTAACGCAAAATAAGAAGCTAGATAAAAAGTAAGTTCTCTATTTACATATAAAGAATTTATAACTAACATTTCTTAAGTATACTTTAAGATACTAAAGTACAAGAACTACGCTTACTTCTATATAGACAAAGAAATAGTGCTAGTTAAGAAGTAGAATATATAGTGTAGGTAAAGACAACCTACTATATATTATATTACTAATATATTATAGTATCTATGTATAAGAACTACGCAAAGAGAAGGTAGCTAGATCTAAATCTGTAACGCTATATTTACTATAGAGATAAGTAAGGCACAACTTATAAGTTATATATAATACCTTAGCTTAGTATAAATATATAATATTAGTTAAAGAGCAGACATTATATAGTAGATAATAGTAAAAGCTAAGGCATTACAGCTTAATAGGCCTACTAGATTAGTAGTATGTTAAGAATACTTTGCTAACATTTCTATAGTAGTTAAACCTTCTTCTATTATCTCTTCTACTAATTAAGACATTAAAGATAGAAAGTTTGCCTTGCCTACTAACTCTATAACTATAGTTAGTATCTCTAGGTTAGATAAGTTATATAAGTATTAAGATTTATTATAGTATATTAGAGAAGCTAATCTTGCTAGACGTATTCTAAGGCGTAGTCTACGCGTTTAGAGTGTAAACACTCTAAGAGTAGGTTCTTAGCAAAAGTATATTATATAAGTATAGCCTATTAATATATTACATAACTACTAATAGATATATAGTTATAGATTATATTAAGTTAAAAGAGGTAGCTTACCTCTCTACTATAAATAAGTTTAGATACACTCTAGAGGTAGATAACTACGTTAATAACTAGAGAACTAAGAATAGCTAAGGTGTATTAGATAGAGTAAATATAGTATAGTAATAGAGAAGGTAGTTTAGAAACGTGCTTCTAGCTACCTAGCTTACTATTAGACGTTTTTAGATAGTCTATAGATACTTTAGAGTCTCTTTAACCTAGCGCACTTACTATCTAGTTTAAATAAAACTATATTCTATTAGCTCTGTAATATATCTACTTAGAAATATATTGTATAGACTTATAAGTTAGCTATAGATACTTATCTTTGCTATTTAGTTAGTAATATATTACTAGCTGCTCTTAACGCAAGTTTAGTGTTTAGATAGTAGAGATTACTACATCTAAGTAGAGTTATTATTATATATAAAATAGCTAAGGTTTAATTTTCTATAGCGTAAGAGATTGCACGCAGCCTCTATTTGCGAGAACTTGCTTTAGCGCTGCTATAACTTAGTAGCGGCTAGTTCTAGTCAGAGACTTGTAGATCCGCCTACTGTTCTGTGGGCACTAGAGGTATACGAGCTAGCCCGGCGTGCGATCGGTCTAACCTAATAGCTTTAAAGAACCCCTCTCCGGGTCCCATACAGAACAAAAAACGCGTTCCTAGGTCTCAGTCACCGCGTCTTGACCCCTCCGTTAGCACACAGCATCTCGGACCGCGAGCGAACGTAGGCGCGTAACAGCTATTGTAAAGCTGTTAGAAGCGCGCTGTAGCCCAGGTGTCAGTCGGCAAGGGACCGAAAATAGAAACTCGCCCAGACCCGGCACGCTCGGCACTACTAGAAGCTTGTCCTACCCCTCTCTCGTACTTTTCGCTCCTAGCTATGCGCAGAACAAGACTCGGGCGAGCCTTGGCACATGTATTGATTGCTCATATCTTCTCCGCAAACGGTTCGAGGTCGAGTCAACTACCTGCCGTCTCATCGCGTGCGCGATTGCGATACGAAGGGGCGCTAGAAAACCCTGACATGCGCGTGATACTCGCGTTATACGGAGCAAATACGCTGCATCAAGATTTCTGTATAACATTAGGTGCAGGTATCGTAGGTCTAGGTGCCTCTTATGAGTAAAATCGAGGAGCGTGGTAAGGCCCAACGTCTGCTCGAGCATGCACAAGAAAGGTTCTTCGCAACTATCGATAAGCGTCCTGCCGTTGCTGCCACCATTGTGTGGCGCATGTTAAACCCGACAGCGGGACGCGTTCCGTTAGCTGCTCTCACGCGTCGTTCAAAGCAGAAGGTACAAAGGAGCTCATTCCGTCTGAGCCGTACTGACTATTGAATGCGCGAAAAAGATACGATCGGTAAACTTCATGCAATACACTTCAACATTGACACGCCTTGAGCAAATGTTCACGCTGGCCTAGCACTACACAGAGTGCTCATCTCTAGAGGTTCGTGACTGGAGAGTTTTCATCTTCGAACCGGCCTTCTAGCTTTAGAAAGGCACATCAGCAAACCACATCAACATTTCTTCCTCAAGATCCTCGCAAGCGAAGAAACCCAATGAAAAAAAAAAGAGTCGCGCCAGCCAGAAGTAGTGCGAGATACTGGCGGCACCGTAACCTCGAGGTATGAGCGAGCTCAGGGACCTTGTGGTCGAACTACAAAAATAAGAGTAATGGATGAACCGCCAGTAGCGGTATCATAGCTATTACACTATGAAGAACAGATACTACACTTTGATCTAAGCCAGATTGGCAAAGAGAGCTGGTGAGCAGATGAGGGACGGGGGATGGGGGGATTTATATAGACGATGGGGGTGGGGCCGTGCGAAGTTAGGCGGGCGCACGTGAGACTGCTGCCTGGCTAAGGGGTTGTACTGCCGCGCACGTGTTGCGCCGTTGCCTACACCTCGAAACTCACAGCTGAGCGTGTCGCTTGCTTGTTGCCGTCTTTGCTGGTACAAGGAAAAAGATGTGACCGCGAGTCTGAATGGAATGTCTCATATATATTCGACGGGAAAGCATCCGACAGCGACGCACCTCAGAGCTACCACGATCATTCCGCATCTTATAGTAACATAGATGATCAGCCCGAACCACGGCCAGGCTCCACCCTGAGTCAAAGGCTCATCCTCTTCTTCGTTAGCAAAGGGCTTAGGCAGAGATCAATCTCTACCCAAGTAGTTCGATACGTCATTCACGGTTGGCATGCTTCCGCCACTCTTCTCACTACCAGCATAACCATGTATACCCCGGCATGCCCCACTGTCTACACGTCCGATTTCCGTGTCCACCATCCCATCCTCTAACAGAGTAATCGGGTACTCATCATGCTCATCTCCAATCTTGTTCCTCAGCCTAGAGCCCCCACCGATAGTTGCAGGATGGCTCACTTCATCTGAGGGGCTGACCCTGTTGGAAGACCACAGACGGGTAGGGGATATCAGTCTGAGGAGCGGGCGGAGAGTCATGATGCAGCAGTTGATGATGGCTACAGCAGGCTCGGCGACGGACCAGAAAGCCGCGTCCGTCATTGCGTAGGGTAGGTTTTTAGTGTTGCCTGCGGTATGAAGGAGGTCGAAGATAACGGCGATACGAAGGATGGAAATGGCCGTAACACTACGATCTAGATCAGCTGACATGAACTAGGCAAGCAACTCCAAGAGTTTCGTACAGTAGACCTATTGCAAAGATCGCCACCAAGCCGATCTTGGCACCACGAGTCATTTGTAGTTTTCGGATGAATGGTATGGGCAACAGGATGATAATCAGATCGGTTATCATGTTGAAGATGCCAGTCGCAACGAATGCCGTGCTGTGTTTGTGATCCGGGCAGTACTTTTTGGCCAAAAGAGGGTTCCAGTTCGCCTCGAGAGGCGTACACAATAGAAACGTTGCAAGCATGCTACCGAGCCAGTACGCAACGACCAAGCCCATGCATATCCAAACCCAGATGCGATGTTCCTTTAGTGTGAAAAAGCGTAAGTAGAACAAGAGGTAGGATAGCTTGACGCTGGAGACGGCGGCGTAGTACACAGCTTGGTAAGCTATGAGCAGCTTAGCTAGAAAGATGCTGTTGGCAATGGGTAGTTCTTTGGTCTGGTACCCCATCCCGTAATTTGCGTCTGTGATGTGCATTGCGAGCATGCCTGCGTTGCTGGTTAGTGTCCCGGTCCAACGGTATGTTATCGCATCGTTTGGGCGTTGCGCCCTGACCGGCTTGTACGTACCGATAGTGAAGATCAGTGAAACCACTGCGGCAAAGTCATCCCACCTACAGCTTTGTCAGATCATGTGACCTTTGGCAGTCATTGTGAGTCTTCACATACCATATCTTAGTCCTGCAGATTCGTCTCGTGATGAACCGCAACACAACGAGTATGGTAGCAAAACCGACGAGGGAGATGTTCGCAGCCAAGTGCCTTGTGACGAGATCGGAGTGGAAGATGTTCGTTTTCGTCAATGGATCAAAGGGTAGCATGTTTGCAAATGGATATAGTGTTCTAGATAGCCTTGGAAAGATATGGGACGAGATACCGGCATTTGAGGACTGATTGTTGTTTGATATAGCAGAATCATCTCGCCCCCGCATGCGTTCAATAACCCGACAAAGTAGATGGTGTGGTTGGAAAACGCCATGGCATTGGCTCAAACCACTCGCAATTTGGCGAGCGTAATGGCATACTACCTTATACGGCCCCGAGGGGCTATGCGCAAGGCAGAGAATCTGTTGCTGCGCAGTGCATGCGACACATCCCCTGCTTATGTCAAACGACAAAATCTTTTACGAAGGTGGATGCACGGTAGGATCAATAAGCAGGTGTATTTTTCTCAAACACAAGAGACGAATCGCCATTGAGCTACGATGGCGATTGTCGGGTGTATATGCCTGGGTCGAGTCAGCTCGGGCTTATTTAGGCTAGGGTGGAAAGGCTGTCCTGAGAGGACTGCACTTCGCATATTAGTTGACAGCCCCATTCAGCTGGCAATCTCATGTCAGCTTACAGTCTCAAGCTTGCCTACTCCATGCTTTCATGACGTCTTTCCCTGCGGAGCGGTCCGTTCAGCGAATTGTACGATCAATAATAATAGGACGGGCATTCTGCAGAAAGTTGTGTCACCAAAGGCCACCGGAATTGCACCAAGCACTGTTGTCGAAAAGGCTGTGAAGGGTGCGTTGCGGCATTGGTTGAGGATCATGCCCCGCAGTCGCGCACGCGAGCGGTAACATTCGTCAGATCTTGCGTGCAATCCTGAAGCTTCGTCAAAGAAAGTCGTGCGGGTCTTTATTGTGCGGATGTAATTATATTGTGTTGCCACGTAGATACAACGGTACCTAGATGCGTGGAATGAAAAGTTAGCCGCTTGCTATCGCGTCGATTAACCACAGGAAAATTGTAACTGGAGCACTTCTGCTTTGGCTAGAGACGTTTCGAGGCTGCAGTGGAGTGCGGGCGGGACCGGGTGCTGAGCCTGCAAAGCTTTCCGGCTCCGCGCCCTCACCTGGAGGAATATTAGCCGTGTTTTCTGCGCTCTGTCTTCTAGTATCAAGCAAAGAGGTGGATATTTTGCAAGTTCGCGACAAGATAGGCGCTCGGCATACCGTTGTGGACCCGCATACCCCGGCCCGCAGCCTTAGTGCCTCCCAATCATCGCTTGCCATCTCCCGAGGGAGCAGCCGCCCGTTGCGCGTTGAGTCGATAATGAGTCCAGATTAAAGGTCTTTCTCTTTCGAGAAGGTCCTCGATCCTATGGCGGAACAGTCGCTTAAGCTTTCGCTTTGTACTGTGATGGTCGCACAGCGTCTCCCTTGTGCCACCATAAGCACACAGATTTACCAATCGACAGCATGCACATCGGTTGCGTTACATCTATCGATGCGCTTTCCACGAGAGCGCCCGATTTCATCGTCATTGGCGGCGGTATCGGTGGTTTGGTGGTTGCCAATCGTCTGAGCGAGGATGCGGACAAGAGCGTGCTACTGATCGAAGCTGGCGCCAACCGACAAGGAGACCCCAAGATCGACACTGTTGGTATGCTATCAACGCTTTATGGAGATCCTGACTATGATTGGGACTTCATGTCTGAGCCTCAGGTGAGTCCAGCGGCACGATGCCATGTTGCCGTTGAAGAGAAAATCGAACGCAACTGACAATCGCGCTCACAAGACACATGTCAATGGTCGACAAATACCGCATCCCCGAGGGAAGGTTCTGGGGGGATCTTCAGCCATCAACTTTGGCGCGATTGTATATCCTTCAATGGCCAACTTTGAAGCCTGGAGGGCACTGGGCAATGAGGGTTGGGACGCTGCCGGAATTGCGCCATACCTTCGCAAGTTCAGTCGGTTCACCCCACCAAGTGCGGAAACGAAAGAACTCCTCAACATAGACTACATCAATGAGGAGCTGCATGGCAAAGACGGCCCTGTCCCTGTAACAATTCCAGACGTGTATGGGCCATTCCAGGCCTCGTGGGCCAAGACCCTGGACAAGATGGGTTGGTGCAATACGGATGATCCTATCGAGGGCGAGAAGTTGGGTACATTCGCGTGCGGACTGTCCATCGATGCCGAGACGAAAACTCGCGGCTATGCAGCGTCAGCATACTACACCCCGGAAGTTGCGAAGAGGCAAAATCTTGAGGTCTTGACGGAAGCATTTGTCGAAAAGATACTGACGAAGAGCTCTGACAGCTCCATAGAGGCCACGGGTGTGCGTGTGCGAACAAAAGATGGATCGAACCATGAGATCGTAGCGAAGAAAGAGGTCATCCTTTCTGCGGGAGCCATTCAATCACCGCAAATCCTTGAGCTTTCCGGAATCGGTCAGAAGGAACTCCTTGAGAAGCATGGTATACCGGTAGTTCTCGATAGCCCTGGTGTGGGTGAGAACCTCCAAGACCACGCCATCTCTGCTCCTTCCTTCGAGATTGCCGACGACCAGTTCTCTGGAGACATCATGCGTGATCCAAATATCGTCCAGGCCGTACTCCAACAATACATGACCACCAAGACCGGCCCGCTCGTCGGTATCCCAATCAGTTTGACCATGCTTCCGCTCGTCGACTCTGATGGTCGCATCAGCCACGAAGAGATTGCGAAATTGACAAAGGAGTACATCAACGACAAGGGACTGCCACTCTGGAAGAAGAAGCAGTACGAGCAGCTCGAGAAGCAAATCCTAGGCCCCAAGGAAGCAGCAGGATACGCGATGATGCTGCCACTGCAGTTGAACATCTCTCCTGGCGCTACGCAGATGAACGCATTGCTTGCACCAACTCACCCCAACAACTTCATCACAATAATGGCAGTCAACAATCATCCCTTCTCACGCGGCTTCTGCCACATCCGATCAGCAGACCCGAAGGAAAAGCCCATTCTAGACCCCCAGTATCTTTCTCATCCGCTGGATCTAGAAATCCTCGCCCGTTATACGCAATACATCGAGACCATCGTCAAGACCGAGCCGTTTGCTTCTCTTCTCAAGCCAAGTGGAAGGTTGCCGGAGGGCAAAGAAGCTAAGGATTTGGATACGGCGAAGGAGATCGTCAAAGAGCGATTATTGAGCACGTTTCATCCGACCGGTACATGTGCGATGATGCCGAGGGAACTGAATGGAGTCGTCGACAGCAGATTGAAGGTATACGGAACAAAGAACCTTAGGGTCGTCGACGCGTCGATCTTCCCGATGGAGACGTTGGGTAATATACAGGCAACGGTGTACGCTATGGCGGAGAAAGCAGCCGACATCATCAAAGATGACTGGAAGATGTGAGAGCGATATACGAGTACATTCGTATAAATACAGGGAATCGAGATCAGCCTATTCTATCACTGTCATCACATGCCCACGACGCTCGAAACTGGCGTCTGAACGGTGTTAGAGGAAAGTCATACGGGTGATGTTCGAATTGACTTGCTCGACTTGTTGGTCTTCAGCTCTGCCTACCACGTCGACCAACCACGCTCAACCGCTTGCTGATACGGCTCGAGCGTGATGTTTTGCGTATCGCCGTTGGAAAGGTAATACATATCCTCGCCCGCATGCTGGGGGCCAACACCATATTCTTCCCCCTTTTGAAATACTCGAAGATCGACTCGATTTGGCGGAAGTACACCATCAACCGCACATTCTTCCATTACTTCCTCGGCCAATACATGAAGCTTTTCTTCGGGGAGAGGATCGAAGCTTATACCGCGTGCAGGCTGATTGTCCGTGCGCCAGTTGGCTCCTTGGTAGCTGTAGAGACGCCCTCGTAGCCAATCACAATTTTCGTATTGTATGTAACTCGGTACGAAGCCAGGTAGACTACCGCTTGGTATGATTGATGTCTCATAGTGTATGATCTGGCTCGAATAGTCGCCTCTGTGGCGTTTATCCTCGAGATAGTGGGCGATGCAGGCTTTGTCGCATTCTTCAACCGTTACACCAGGCATAGGCAGGAAATGTAACTCCAGACGGTAGGGACATCCATAGGCAGAGTACGGGGTGTCTTGGATGAGAGCTTCGAGAAGTTCAACCGGCTGGACATTCCCTGGATTGACGTCTTGATGGGTGAAATAGACGTGGAAACTGTAGAGCGGTGGAAGTGGACAAGTTTGTCTGCCTCTGAACACTATGAGCGCCTCTTTGCCAGCATGGTCGGTGAATGGAAGAACATGTATTTTGACGCGATATATGCGACCTGCTTTCCCCAGTCCTCCCATGGTTGCGCAAATTCTGTGTAATTCCAAGGTTCAGGATGCGGGTGACTGCTGGCTGAGGACGCTCTGTGGACGATAAGAAGGGGGCGTTGGCGCCTGATCGCGGACAAGACGCCAGGGCACGTGCAGGACCAAGGCTAGCCGGATTCATCAACCAAGCTAGCGGGAGGCATCTCAAGTTATGTCTGATCAGGTCTCGGTTGTACGTGAATGTGTTCAGGTGTGATGTGCGCGACCTTCCGCACTTTTCCAGTAGTTACGCAGTTTGCCTGTGGAGAGGACACTTCTTGGTGGCGGCTTTCGTCATGACTCCGCACGTACACGGAAAGAACTGCAGAGACTGCATGACTGACAGTGCCCTGTTTAGACTGCGCGACGCCGGTGGAGCGATAGAGAGGTTAACAGCGTAAATGGTGGGAACAGTACCCGTCTTCTGGTGTCGTGATGGGTGCGACGCGTCGACGCGAGTGTGACGCGTGAGGTCTGTGCTTGCGGGGATGCCGTGAAACCCCGTTGGGCAGCATCACGTGTCAACTGGAGCCTTGGCTTTAGGGAGCGGTCAACTTTTGGTTCGCAGCAAAGACTCGAATATCGCAGCAACGCATATAAGCCAGCAGTAGCACGCCTCCGTATCTGCTCTCGGTTTATCGCGACTACCGCAGTCTTACTTCTCCCACGACTCCATCCTTACATTAATTCTTCACACATCCAAGCCATCGCCGACGAAACAATGGCCGACGGTGAAAATCCCCTACTCATCGACGATATCAGTCAGGCTGACCCGAACAAATACCATCCGTCCGAAGTTCTACTCTACAAGTGGTATACCGCCAAGCAAATAGCTAGCAGCCAAAACCGTTCAGCCCTCCGTGCGTCAGCTGCTATGCGAGAGGCGCTGGGTGAGGTACCACCCCGAGTGCCGTGGCCTCTTCCATTTCGTCGTCCGCGCGAGCAATTAGAGATTGGTGTCGAAGAGTGGAGAGAATCAAGTCTGCGCATCATCGACCAGCGTATCGCACTCTACGACCCAAAGTCCTCCGGAAAGCGTTCCCCACTTGCGACCCCTCCGGCCAAATCGGAAAACCAGAATGGCCTCCCCCATCGCGCCTTGGGTATCAAGGAGCTGCTTGAGCAGATACTCCGATACGCCACGCCAAGCGCACAGTACGCTGCATGGAACGTTTCGAAAGGATGGAGAGATATGGTGAGATACATCCTGCAAACTCAATTCCGTATTCCATATCCGTGCGGACCTGTCGAGTATGGTGACGCTATTCAGCCTGACCTGAACTGGTTGCAACCATCCGACTCCGAGATCGCAAGGTTTCAGGAAATCGTGGATCAACTGTTGCAGAACTCATATTGCGGGTTGTTCCCCGACTCCTTCTTCACGGCACGGCTGTCGCATGCAGACAAGCTGCCACAGTCGACATTCGATGAATTCGCCGCATTCTGTGAATGTGTTCTCCCAGTAGAGTCTACGGCAGCGCCTCTTTCTCGAGATGATGGACCTTGCTGGATGGATCTTAGTCAATTCGAGGTAAACCCACACTTCACCGACCGGTTTGGGGATAGTCTGCAGCCGTCGGATGGTGGCTACGCTCTTACTATAACGCCTCACATAAAGCGACATGTGAGAGATCAGGCATTGATGCCAGAGCTGAACCAGCTCATTCACAGCATGTTCCTTACGAATCCCCCATGTAAGGGCTTGGGTATATACGCCTTTGGTCCGGAGACGAGATTAAGAGACTTAGAACTAATTGAAAGAATCCACAAGGTGGACGGCATTCGTATTGGAGATCTGTTGCCACGAATCCAGCAGCATCTCTCCGTGGCAATTGAGCGCTGGCGCTATAGATCTCTCTCTATGCGCGAAGTCATTGCGGAAGAGTCGTGGACCAGAATGTCGTCTGACTCGGAGAAACTCTCAAAGTGGACTGAACCTGGCGTTCCGCAACTCCTGTTCTTTCTCGAGTCAGCGGATCATAATGAATTTGATCCAACGTTGGCACAATCCCTTTTTCAAACTCGCGATTCCTGGATCGAGCGCGAGGCACAGTGGAAACAACCTATCTGAAGTCTACGTTACCTTCGGACTTGTCAATCTTCGTCTTGGTTTGAATGTACACCGTAGCGCAACGGGTTAAATCCGTTCCTCTCATGAGATGTAGGCACCGAGAAGATGAGCGATGCGATGAACAAGACGCTGATGATGACGCGACAAGGTCGACTTACATGATCTTGTAGTGCCACACATCTCCATAGCCTCAAAAAAAAACCCCCCAAGTATCACTCCCACGCTCCCTTCCTTTTAGTGACAAGATTAGCCACACCTACATTAGTCCTACTTAGTCGTACACCCACCACACCTCTCATCACACTATGCAGTTTATGTTTCCCTCGTGGCAGCCTCAGCCTACGTGTCTTATTTTCCTTTTCCGTTCGGCGTCCGCGCATCCGAACTCTTGGGGAAGGAAAACAAAGGAGAGAACCCGGCGTCCCCAATTTGACCCTCACGTCACTATGCGCGCAAGACGAGATTAGGACGGGGGTACAATTACCCGGCCGATCTGGTATCGGGTGCTGGATCGGGAAGGGAGTGGTAGATGGAAGTCTAGCATCGCCTTTGCACGGACGCTAGAGTGTGGAGGGGATTGGTGATGAGAGAGCCGGAGTGGGTACCCGCACTTTTGAAATGAGTAATCGGATATGCAGAGACCACGGTGGGTATCTTCCAAATAGAACACTCAGGAGATACTCGCTGGAAATGTCTGGCTGCCCCTTTGGACCCAGTCTACCATCGCGACTAATCAGTCGGCAGATCGAAATAACCGCTGCACTGACGATATGGAGATACTAGAAAGAAGTTTAGCACAGCTTCCAGGCAACCAGCACGGTGCTTCCAACCCGGAAGAACTACCGATGGGTGACGACGTGATGAACCGTGAGTAATCGCGGGTACCTGTGCAAAGCATGACGAACGCGATATCAGTGCTCGACTACCGATGTAGTCGCCATGGGACATCGCTGATGAGTGTGGCTTCGTGATCGTCGGCGACATGGGTTGACCAGGGGAGGCGAGATGGGCTGAACAGAGTCGAGACGTTCATCACATCGTATCGTGTAGTTATTCGCTGATAACCTGAAAGGAAGTGACGAGTCAGCACACTGAAGGACGTGCAGACGCGCATACCCTTCCGCGTGGCACTTGCAAGGAAGAGCCAGAGCATGTCGAGCCGATATAGTTGCCGCCGTCTTCGGGGAATTTGCTAGGTGCTGTATTAAGTTGTAGCTACTTCACTACCAAGATTGCAGTGTGGATCGGACACGATGGTCGTGACAATTATCGATCACCGTGGATATCATGATCACGCCTCTGGTCGTGATGCATTCCTGCGGACTTATAACGTCCTTGTTGAGAGCGATAACCCATGCTGAGGACGTTTGTAGTCTTCAACGGTGTGATGCTAGGGCCAATAGCTGGTCAATTGGAAGCCGTCCCGCAGTCGCATATCTAACCGTTAGGACATGACTGGTTTTGTAATGCTCTGAATCAGTCCCGATATGGCGCAATCAAAACACACTTCCGAGGAGTCAACAACATGTTGAGCGACGAAAGGGGACATCGATCAGCTTGGACATGTCGTGGACGTCCAATCGTATGCTGTAGCCGGCACCAGACGGGAAAGGGAAGCTTTGTCACTTAGCCGCTGTGGTTAGCGGGTCTCTAATTCGAGGCCGTACCCCACAGCACTGGACCCACGCGGGTGCCGAGATAGGGACAGGAGCTGCGCCCGTGTTGTGGGAGTGGTTTTTGGTAGCCAATACTTGGGGAGCTGAAAAGTAAAACCGTTGCCAACGAGCGAGCACGGTGGCTTCTGTATACACGACGTCGTGTGCATGTCGGTAGATGAGATGCATGTGCATGCCTCCAGGGAGTGGAGCACAGCCGCGGAAGGATCATTAGTGTTTTGACGGTGGAAGTACGTAACGGCTGAGTATTCCCAAAGGCCAGGAATTGCTGGCGGGGAAGCGGCTTGGATAGAGTGATCTTTGCAAGGAAGAGGGATGAAGTCTTCACAGGACCGGGACCAGGTTTCTTGAGTGCGGAAGTCAATCGAGGCCTCGTACATCCAACTCGAAGTTTCTGCGTGGCGCAATAGATGCCGTCTGAGGCGCCCGCATAGGCGTCCCTGGTCTTAATGGGTCTCGTAATGTGGATCGCGTGAGTCTCGAAACAACAGCCATGTGTACCTGAGGGTAGGCTGGATCGGGGATACCGCTTACTGTGGCTCCTCTGCTCAAAGACACAACGTGCTGACGACACACAGTGGGTAGGTGGTACCGAAGACGCGACGTCACCAAGACAACTAGACAGCGAGAAGACGTCGGCGAGTAGGTTAGGTGGAAAAAGACGGCGGGCGGAGTATTGCCAGCCACGAGAGAGCGGAGACAGCAACAGGCGCCGTCAATGTCCCGCATCCGCAGGGCATCGCGCAGAGCGAAGGCGGATCACACTTTGTCGTGATGCGGTGAGGTTATTCGTTGTTGAGATAGACGAGGCCGGGGGTGGCCCCTGCTGCTAGGCGGGCGATCCGAAAGCGCTTCGCCACGACGGGCGAAATCTCAACGCTGGACCCTTCGATCTTTGCTTACGACACGCGACAATCGCGCGATGGTGGGAAAAGCAGCATTGCGGCTTGCCAGAATGCGGTAGTCTAGAGGACGCCGCTGGTTTCCCAGAGTATCGGCTCATATACGGGCCTCCAAATCAGCTTGTCCTGCGGCAAAACGTCCAGATGCCGGATTCGGTACTACTGCTCAGCTACCCCGGCTCCGGGACAGCGATTGGCCATGCGTGGAATGCGACTCTACCCACTGATGAGCCGCAGCAACAACCTGCCTGAACCCAGTCACATTAACGCTCCACAGTCAGCTCCCGGCTACTGGTCACCTATCCACACTGGTCATTTGTACCAGCAAGTCACAGCGCGAGCTGAAGGGACTACCGACGTCTCTGGTACCTGGACCCCTGCGGGCGAAACCGACACCATTCCGTACCCGCAACGGAGCTCCCGTGGTGCACTGCCAATGGTGCTGCGCAGATGAGCTTTCTGTACTCCAGCATACCATGCTTCCCAGCGATGGCCAAGCCCCACTGGAATTCGAGCCTTTGTGCACGGCTAGCTGGAGCATACGGGTGGAGATCTGGCTCGCCCTGAGTGAAGGTTATATTCCTGTCCATTCCCAGTCCCGTGCTCTTTGGACGCTGGTGACGCTCGTTCCTCAGTCTCATCCTACTATCGATTAACATCGATTAACAAACGTTCACGGCTTTCGAAACACACACGCCATCACCATGAGGTCTCCCCCGCCCGAGGTCCTTGCGACATGGCCCAAGCCGAACTACGTCGACCCCGTCACGAGGGGCTCAGGCCTGATGATTGTCGAGTTGACATTATTACCCATCGCTATGATTGTCGTCTTCCTTCGACTATGGGTACGGATAGCATGGCTCAAGAAGAGCTGGTATGACGACTACCTCATGATCGTGGCAATGGTTTTCAGTATTGGTACGGTACCCGAACTTGTCATTACTTCCTTCATCTAACTCCCTCCACAGGCACAACAGTAATCGTCATCATGGCATCCCAACTGTATGGTTGGGATCGCCACGTTTGGGACCTCAAGCCGCACGAGCTGATGGTCGGTAGACAGGTACGACAATGTGCAACCCGTGTCACCACACGCTGATATTGACGGCTTTAGGCTTCCATGGCAGGCCAAACACTGTTCGTCCTGGCCTCTTCCACTGTCAAGATGTCCATCCTCATCTCGTATTTCCGCATCGCGCCAGAGAAGTCGCTCTTCCGCAAGCTCGTCTGGGCAACCTTTGCCCTCGTGTTCGCCGCCTTCGTCGTTTTCCTGGTCGCACTCTGGGTACAATGCATGTAAGTACATCCACGTGATCAATTCAATCCAGTGCTGACAACCACAGCCCAATCTCAAGCTACTGGACACTGCAAGCCGACCACCGCGACTGCATCCCTGAAGGACCGCCACTCGTTGTGCAAAGTGTTCTCAACGTCGTGACCGACTTCATGATCTACGCGCTACCTATCCCCACGCTCTTCGGCCTCTCGTTACCGACCACCCAACGTATCGGTCTCGTCATTCTCTTCTCGGTCGGCGGTGTCATCGTTGTTGCAAGCAGCTTCCGCGCCTACTGGGTCCACTACACACTCTTCGAAACATACGATGCCACGTGGGAGGGATACCAGATTTGGGTCTGGACTGCCATTGAAACAAACGTCGGTGTCATCTGCGGGTGCATTCCAGCGCTCAAGCCTCTGCTCTTCCCGCACCGGGCAAGACAGCAAGGGTCCAAGTACGGCAACAACTCGCAAAACAGCAGAAGGAAGGAGAAGATCACGCCTGTCCTTGACCAAGTCGAGATGGACACGCGGAAGCTCACGGGCGACGATGAGACGCGGCCCGGGACCGCCATCACCCCGGTCCACTTCCGTGCGCCCTCGGAACGACCGATGAGTGGCGATACCGACGATACCGATAAGAGCCGGTTCGATATCGATATAGAGCAGCAAAAAAGCTTCATGTACTGATCGCGAGGCGCAGTACTTTTCACATTACTTAGTTTAATATGCGCATCCGTTCAGCGAGCGATGTTTCAGCTTTCTGTAGGCAGCAGACCCACAAAGAGCCTCTTCTCTTCAACTCACCTCACCACATCTCTTTCCTTTCTCGTTTATCTTGTCAATACCCGTCGGATACGACAGCTGGGCGGTTTCTTCAAATTTAGCGAGTTCAAGCTCTTAGAAGCAGCTTCTTCTTCTCGTCGCCTAAAAGGCGTCGAGCACAATAGCAAATCATACGATCACTACACTCTCTTGGCTGTCGCTTCTTTTATGTTTGGCCTCTGATTCGTTCGGTGTCGACGCGTTCTCGCGACGCGCAACAACCATGCCGCAACTTCTTTTTTCGTCTCGCGAAGACTGCGCCACCGGTTGAAACTGAAGGTGTGCTCACTGTCGCATTGCTTTGCCCCAGTCGTGCCGAAGCGAAGCAAACTATTCAGAGGTCGTCGACTGCTTTATTTCGGGCAATTGAGATTTCACGGAAAGATACTGCCGAAGCGGTCATCATGCGGTGAGATCATTAAATCGGAGGCTGGTTCGTCATGCCGTGTGCATTGAACATCGTCGAAATGAACAGACAGGTTGGTGGTGTGGAAGAGTTGGAGCATGGTGCGACGGCAGAACTTTGCTTTTCTTCTATCCTAGCTGGACCCTGAGTTTGTCGCTTCAACCTCGTGAAATTGGGCTGGCGGTCGGTCTGTGCAGCGAGCATGTCGTCATTCTGCCAACTTACCTCTGTTCTACGCAACCTTCCATCGCAGCTGCAATTTCCATCCAGTGGAGGCTTGAACATGTTTCCGCCCAGAGCTGGACGGTGAGTTGTCAGGCTCGCGGAAAGGCCAACGCAGCGATGTTCCGGCACGGGATGACGTCCACGCCGCAATGTATACGGGCATACGGCGCAACGGACGTCAGATACCGAATCATGGCCCTGTCGCAATGTCGCAATGCCGGAATTGGTGTCTCATACAACGAGCGCATTTGCGATATTGTCGGGCATAGGAGCTTTTTCAAGAGTCAGGAACCACTCCCGAGTATTTGGGCGGCTGGGCCTCAAACGGTGGCTTGGAGGCTAGCGACAGGGCTGAAGGCCAAACCTCGGCACCAATCCACTGGCACCAGCGACAGGCTGCATACAGCTGCAGCATGATGTCTGCAGACAGCTGTTCACCGCTTCTAGCGCCTGCGGTGTGGATTTAGCGATTGCGAACATGCGACGCATGAAGGAGGCACAACTCAGCGGCAATTGAAGCTGTGAATAGCAGCAGCGCTCTCATCGCTGGCGGTTACCTGGACTACAGATATGCCAGGGGTAAAGATTAATAAAAAATCAACGCTCCGGTAGCAGACCCTCGTCTCAAACGTCACAGCGGCGCTCAGTGCTCCGCCGCACGACCGTTGCCGTTCAAACTTACCTCATTGATGCTCCTTTAGGCCTGATGAGGCTTGCGAATCGCCCATCTGGCTTCGAGAAAGCATGCTAGCCTGGCCCCTTCCCGTTTAATGCCAACGCACCGTGCAGCGCCTGCCCCAGCTATGCCTTCCTTCACCTGTACAAACGAAGTCAAAAGTGCCCAAAGGCACGCAGGGACCTGCAATCGCGTCGCTTGCTATTATAAGCAGTAGGTACCTCATCCCTTCCCTAAAGCATTCGCTGTCCCCATTGTTCACTCCAAACAATTCACTTTCATCCCGCCAACATGTGGGCGTCGCTAGTGCTACCACTGCTCGCGCTTTCCTCGCTCACCGTCACAGCCCTCCCCAAAGGTCAACGTTGCAATTGCGAGGAACACCCAGTATGCATCATTGGCGCGGGCCCTGCCGGCCTAGCTGCTGCCGGCCGGTTAGAAGCGAAGGGCATCAAGGCAGTCATGTTCGACCGTCAAGATGAAGTTGGTGGTAAATGCCAGGCTTGGTATGATGACCAGTAAGTGTTACACAGCGTCCGCCTCCAAGCGCATTAGGCGCGGCTGACCACCCTTCCAGAGGCATCTTCCACCCACTCGGCGCCGCCTTCCTCTCCAATGCGTCGTACCCGAACACCATCGACATCCTCAACCAGACCAATGTCTCGATCGAGCCCTTCGCGCTTGCCGGCGCGCGCGAAATGTACCGCTACAATTACACCAACGGCGACATCATGGTCAACCCCGCCCTGACCCCGCAATTCACCGCGCAGGTATCTGCAGAAATTCCGAGGTACATTCAGCTGTGGACGCAGCGCTTCCGACCGATTAGTGTCGTGAACTACAAGGTACGACACCCGTTGTGGTGCGCCGTTGCACAAAACCGGGTAGGCTAATGCAGGAACAGAATGGTGTACCAGACGAATTCACCGTATCCGGCGCAGAGTGGTTCCGCCAGAACAACTTCACTGCGCTGCCTATTCTGCTCGTGAACCCCGTCGCGCTCTACGGTTATGGCGACATCAACATTGTCCCAGCGGTACGTCATCATTCTCCAGAAAATTCTTGCAGGGATCGCGCATGCAGGACGCTAACGTGTGATTAGCTGTACATACTGCAGTACTTCACCCCGGATATCCTCACGGCCTTTATCGGTTTACACAGCGTGTACTACATGGACTTCCACAAGATGTTCGTCGAGTACGCCAAGAACCAGCTGTGCAAGACGCCCATCCACACTTCTTCCGAAGTCCGTTGCGTTGACCGGTCCGGCGACCACCCTATCGTGTCTTACACTACACCTATGAAGAACGGCAGCTACGTCTCCTGGAAGAAGCAAGAGTGCTCATCCGTCATCTTCGCATTCCCGCCAAGCATCGAAAACCTCGAGCGCGTTGGTGTAGACATGACAGAGCAGGAACACGACACCTTCAACAACATCACCACGCACCAGTACTATTCCTCTGCGGTAGAGCTCGAACTCCCCTTCGGCGTCTCCTACATCGCCAACAGCACCGACGAGACAGTCCCGCCACCTAACGACGGCGAGCCCGTAGCCGTCCTCCACCTAAGCAAGGAATCCAACGTCTCCGTAGCCTGGTCCTGGGGCCCATACGACTTCCAAACTGAAGCCGCAGCCGAGAACCTCCTCATTGACAGCTTATCCAAGGTTAACAAGGACCCGCGCAATGCCACGGAGCCATCGCAGCCCTTCTGCGAAGACGACGTCAAGGCCTTCAAGAAGTGGGATTACTTCCCGCATTTCGAGGGCGATGCGCTGTCCAACGGCGCTTACGCCAAGCTCAACAAGCTGCAGGGCCAGAAGAAGACGTACTACGCGAGTGGACTCAGCGGCATGGAAATTGTCGAGTGGGCCATTCGCGGTGGACGTGACGTTGTCGACACGTACTTCTAAGTGCTGTTACGAATTTCCTTGATTTCTCGATTACGACATTGTTGCACGGTATTCGGATGAAATGCCGTGCTGAACTGGACCTCGGTCTGTTTGCGACATCTGCGCGTCTATACCTGGAGGATACCTGTTTGTTTCCCTTTTTGTTTTCTGTTACCTGCTGTTCGGACGACGATATCACGGCTGGATTTCTGTTTTCTGTTACCCGCGCGCTTTAGATGATGATACCTACACGCCTTCGATGAGCGTCATGATCAGTTTTTCCTGGAGGGTTCTGCAATATAATTGCGGAAGGGGGGAGCTTTACGATTATGACCTGCATATGCCCCTGCGGAGGGGGCTTTTTAATGGTAATTACGAGTTTCATTCTGGTTTGGAAAGAGATGGAGATGGAAATTTCTACAGTTGGTAGGATTAGATATGTAGATATTTGAGCTTGAACTAAAATGTATCTCTCACCACAATCGTGGCTCCGTACTTTCTCTTACCTACACTCCATGACCCCACGGTTCCTGTACAGTAAAGCATTACATCAAGAACAAAAAAAGATAAATAGCTGGACTCGCGACGATTCGAACGTCGATCTCCCACTCCACCCTGAGCCTCTTGTTGCATCCGGGGGGATCCAACAGGAGGCTCCATACCAGAGGCATGGGGCTACTTAAAGCCTCTTCGACGTGAAACGTATGGTGTAGGCGCTCTACCGTTGAGCTACGTGTCCTTGAGTGGTGATTGTTGGAGGTTTGACGATCAAAATGATATGTGTAGTAGCATATAGAGCAATGACTTCATCACATAGTCTTCCTCTCACCTGAAAAGATATCGCAGAAGTTTATACTCAAAAAGAAACTAAATTTCTCGTACTAAGACTACGTAACAGGAGATTCTAGCATTAATAGGCAAAAGCCACGCAAAAAGAGAGGCTACATAGTCTACAGCCACGCAAAAGGAAAGAGATGCTGTCTTAGACATGGTGTGAGTCGAACACACGATCTCTTACAGTCTCGATCTAACAGGTCCCTCCGTGTATCAGAGCCCTCGTTTGCTGCAACGAGGTTGCCCAGGCTGCTCAAAGACTTGATACTCAGAGGTCACCCGTCAGAGTGACTAAGATGTAAGTGCCTTACCATTAGGCCACACGTCCTGAATTACTTTGCTTCGATGGAGTAAGGAAGAACTTGGATAATACAGGTAGAATAAACGAGGGACTGAGCGACTAGGTAAGAGCAAGGACTGGTGGTAAGTGAGGATGGAGAAGAATTGGGCATTAGATTGTAGGTGCTGGATTGAAGATCAAGACGAATATAGGACCTGACTTGCGTATAGGTTAAGATCCATCCAGCGTGCGGTACATCTTGGCCTTGTCCGTAGTACCTTGTCCGATGCAATCAGTACGACTGGCACCACTATCAATCTCTGGATATGCGGAGATCTCGCAGATTACACATGTTTCAAGATACCGGAACCACATCACCATCGTCATCCCAGCCCAAGTGATGAACGTTAAGTCCTTTCAGCTGCCACTCCTCTCGTGCTATACGTTGAGACCAAGATGTGTGTAGCAGCCTCCACTCTATCACATACCAAACGTAGTGCTCGAGAACAGGACAGGAAGGTAGAGTCTAAACCCTCATGCACCCTCAACCCATCGTTCTATTTTCGTAACAAGCTGACGTCGATGCTGTCAGTGCCAACTGTGGGTCAGTGTAGGGAAACGGCGTGGGTCTAGGTCCAGCCCAACACGAGGAAGACGCGTGTTGCTTACAAGCCCCGTCCCCTCACGGACGTGCTCGAACGTTATATAACTAGACCGTTTCACCTTAACGTCTCTTCATCTTCGGGCTTCGACTTCAGGCATACTTATCACAGGGTCTTCCATCTTTCTGCGTCGACTGATTAAATATTAAGCTACTACGGATTACTATCTACCCAACATCCATCATCCACCCGGCCACATCCACGTCCTTGAATCCACCAAACCAGCGTAAACAACGACAATCCCAGCCGGAGAAGCCACCGCATAAAGATGCATCAATCCACCCTGCCATTCCTCCCGTCCCCTCGCCAAGCACCAAAAAAGTCAAAAAGGTATATTGCGAATCATTTTCCCCAAGAAAGGATAAGAGCATCGCGTCGTAAAGAAACGTTAGAGTGAAGAAAGGAGCAACCAGCCGCTACCCATGCTCAGCGGTCCAGTGCTACGAAGGTACAGTAGCAAAGTACGTAGACACGCCAAGGTATGTCTACAAAGCGAGCATGGCAAGCATGACCGCAGCGCCGAGACCGGCGCCGACGGACATCTTGGAAGCTGCACCTTCGAAAGGAGGGGTCTCTGGGGAGGGCGAGGCACTGCCGCTGGGGCTGGGGCTGGGGCTGAGCGAGACGGTAACGCTGCCGGTGGCGCTCATGGTGGGCATGGCAATGGTGCTGTTGCTTCCAGTGGGGTAAGGGGTAACCATGGCGGAGCTCGATGTCTCAACAACACTGCTGCTCTTGGCGACGTACGCGCTCGACGACGATGATGGGGTAGGAGTAGGAGTAGGTGTAGGTGTGACCATGGCCGGGTAGATCTCGGGCAGCAGGCTCTTGACGTCGGTAGGCAGCGCCTGGTACCAGGCTGGTGTGTTGCCAGCAGCGAGCGAGGAAGCCATCTCAGCGGCGAACGCAGACGACGAGGCGATCGCATAGGCGACTTGGTCGGAAGGGATCGCCTGCGCGAGCTCCATGAGGACGGACGACTGGACTTCGGGCCTACGTCACCAGCATGTTAGCATGGATCTACATGTAGTCATGATGATTATCGCGGGTAAGCCGCGTGGTAGTCGCGTCGCGTTTGCGGGTGAGGCAGCAACCCGCAGATGGAAATAGATGTGGAGAACAGGGTAAACTTACGCAACACCCTGAGCGCTCACGCCCATAGCAAGCGCACCCAACGCCAAAGCGATAGTGTTGTACTTCATCTTGATAGTCTTGTCTCGTGTTGAATGATCGTAATTACAGCGAGTGTGTTTAGGGCTTCGTATGACGTGTTGGACAGCAACGGACCGACAGACAGTTGAGTTTAATAAGAGAGTGTGGAGAAAGTCTGCTTCTCGATGACGACGCGTTAAACAGACAGTCTGACTGACAGTAAAAAACTGCAGGGAGCGAGCAAAAAAAAGTGTAATGAGCGTAAAGGTTTGCGGTAACAAAGTGAGAGCGAGAGATGAGCAAAGGGAGGATCCCCGGCTGTATTTGAAACTATGGGCACAGGGCTCACGCGCTCCCTTCACGATAGGTTTGCTCGCCTGTGTGGTTGTCCCCTTGGGGGGACGGGGGGCCAGTGGGAAAAGCGGCTAACGGATGGGGAAAAAATAAGATTACTACACCAATCTTGTGACGGGGCCTGAGGCGGGCGACGCAAAATGGTAATTGGAATGGGGATATTGGCAGCGCAAGCGAAAGTGATTCGCTGATCGCAGGAACTCCTTTATGCTGTGCTGTTTCTGTTTGGTTGGGGCCCTTGAGGTTTTCTGCGACGTTTGACTCTTCTTCGTTTTTCTGCGTTTCTGCGCACCCCGTTTGTTCGCCCGGGATGGCCATGACAACTCCAAACACGGCGAGATCGTGATCACGCGATAGAGTCGCCGGCGTGCGATGGCGGTTGGCGGCGCTCAGGGCAAGGTGTCTCATCTCCTTGAAGCGCGGAGAAGCTTCTGATCAGGCCAATCAGAGCGGCCAGCGACGTCGCTAGTGGAAGGGTCAAATTTCCACTTTTTAAGCATGGCAGGGGTTCGCGCTGCCGTCTCCAGGGCAGCCCACATGGCCTCAATTCGTGTGCTGCAGGGACGGATGAGGTGCATATCGTGTTCTTCGCAGCCTCGTTTTGTCGCGTGCGTTGCTGATGATGCGTCACAAATGCGCCTATGTCGTGTAGCGCTGCAGTGCTCTTTCAGGTACAGCGTGTACTGAACATCGCCAATCCCATAGTTCGTCGCGATATGCCAAGGGAGGATTGCCAAACTGAAAACTGACAAGCGACACTGCACATCGCAATTAGTCGCCGGCAATTCGGCACTACTGCCCAGATAGCAGAACACCAAGCGCCGTTTTCCCATCTGCCGTCCAGACATCGTGAACTTGGCCATCATGGTTGATCTGCATAACACATCTCGTTTATAACGGAACACATGTTCTTTTGGTCATTTCACCGTCGAATAACGGCTGGCGGTTACTTTCACAAGTGCTTGTCCACGGCGCAGGACGCCTGATTCTGCAACAAGTCGACGACGACCGTTGGTAGTTAGGGTCAAAGATAAAGCGCGGGTCTCGCTATCTCGCCCTATTACGTTACGTACTATCGTTTCACTCACAACGCGATTCACGAACAACATCTGCAACGATAGTCCGATTCAAAGCAGTGCTGATGCATTATGATAGCGTATACAGCTACATCTCAAGAGCTTGGGCGAAGATGATCGAGATCTACGGCACTCATCTACCGAACGAGCAGTTTAGATGAGGCTGGAACGATGCACACCGCTTCGCAATATCACCGAAGCGCCAATCCATCTTTCCTCAATCCTCCATCTCCCTGGCGCGTGATACTCCAGCGACGGCAGTATGGTTCTGGCCACCGACGGGCTGACCGCATTCCGGACAGCGCGCTTGTTGCATGGGCATGCCGCATTCTCCAATGGCGAACTGCACTGTGTTAGATTATGATATTTCGGATCGGAGAGGAGAAACTTACTGGATGGCCGTTCACAAACTTGTACCAGTGCCCAGAGTGAGTCGCGATACCGCCACGTCCGCTGACCATGGCCTTTTTGATAGACTCCAATTCTTCCTTGGATACTGCCTCGTAGAACTCCTTGTTGAGCATCTTCGATGCAGCGACGACAGCTTGTCGCAAGTTATCCCGTCCACTGAAGCAACTCTCACAAAGCGTGTCCGCCTTTGACAACAGGTCCTTGGCGGTGTTGCGGTAATCCATGGCCTTTGCGCGATCGTTGTTCTGACCAGACTGAGCACTACCGAAGAACTGAGCGATTCGACCATAGTACAGTGTAGCCTCAACCGCAAGTTTAGGCAGACTCTCACGTATGCAGTCATCAATGAGAGTCTTCGTGTCTTTGAGGAACTGATCCGTCTTGGCGACGGGTGAACCACTGGGAAATTTGAGAGGCAAGGTACTCTGGAAATGCTTCTGATCCACAGTACGCATAATCTCGAAGTTCTCCTCAAGCACTAAACAGCGTACCTTGATTTTGAGCAGGCCACCGCCGAGGGTGATGCGTTCATCGCGATCGCGTTTGGCGGACTTTTCGGAAGAGTCGATTGTCAACTTTGCGAGCTCAACTTCCAGTGGATCACTTCGCGTCATGCTATGCACAGTCGCCTGGTGCAGCTTGTAGGTCGGTTGGTGTCGAATATCCATTCTATACTGGAAAGCCTTGACTGCGTTCAGTAACTTGGTCGTATCCCGTGCACGATTGTTGATCTCGTCGTTGATGGACTGCATAGTGAACTCGTGAGCTTCCTGACCGCGGAGCTGGACTGGCTTATCGGGAACAACCGACATGCGCGACTTCTCGAGGTCCTTCCTGACTTCCATGAGCTGGCCTTCTAGTTGCTGCAAGTCTTGTTGACCGTTGACGATGAAGCGCTTGGACATCTCATCGATGACAGCTCGGTTGATGAGCCGGTTGTAGCGCTGAGTAACATACTGCTTGACAGGCTCTCGACAATTAGGGCATTGTGGAATCGATGCGGAAAGCTCGGCGTTCTCAATCAGCCCGGTAAAGGCGCCCGTCTTCGCATCAACACTATACACGTCTTTGAGGCTGACTAGTCCGTCCAAAGTTTCGGTGGTGAAGAAATGACCGCAACCGAGAACGACGATGGGCGATTCATTCAGATTGACATCAGCATAGCGAGACATCATGATCATGTCTGGCTGCTCGTCTGACTTCATGCCACAATCTCGACAGTAATTGACTGGACATGCTTCACCGCAGATGCTCGGACACTGGTGACCACATGGGAGAAGCTTAGTGCATCGCTCATCGCATGGTAAGCGGGAGCAAGGGGCCGAGCAAGGCATCTTGCAATCGCCTTGGTGCTCGCAGGACCATGTGCAAGGCTCAACACACGGAGCACAGGGCTCGTGGCACCTTTGTGGACACTTCGTATGTTTGCAACGTACCTGCATGAGATTAGAAAAGTGTCACCAAACTTATAGGTATCACTTACTTCGCAAGGCGCTTGACAAAGACCGCAATCCGTACCATCGTGACATCGGCGACTGCAATCATGATTGCAGGTCCCATGCTTTCTACCACAGGTCTTCCTGCAAGTAGCGTGCTTGACCACTGGTTGATCGTACATATCCTTGGTATTGCACTGAGCGCAGGTTCCGGGGCATGGATGACCACACGACAGAGGTGTGTTGCACAGTGTAGGGCACTTGAAGTCTTTCTTGGAAACATCTACCGAGCACTTCAAGACCACATCGTGTTCGCAGCCAGGTACACGCTTCGAGATCTTGACGTCGCAGAGTATGCGAGTAGGATTCTGGGTGAGATGACAGGCGACGCCGTGCTTGACATGACCACATGGAAGCTGTACGTGGTCCATCAAGATCATACATTTCCCACAAGGCTCTCCACATGTAGCCTTCTGGCATGCATGGTCGCATGGCTGATGCCGGCGTTGGCACGGCTGCTCGCAAAGGAAAACCTCATGCATGGCTTCCGAGTGGCATCGGGCCCCACATTGATGGCCGCAGTCGAGGCGATCGGCACACGCTTCCCTACAACCACCTTCAGGACTCAGCTTGTGAAAGTCGTCGGGCTGCTGTACTTGGGCGTCGGTATCAGGGTGTCGAGGGCAACGCAAAGCCAAAGTCTTTCCAACCGATTCAGTCGCACGTAGCATTCCGATGACTTTCTGCCACATCTCGACACTAGAGTAGGTGTCTGCATTGCCTATGAGGTACATACCATGTTGAGCGCGACTCAGCAAGACATTGATTCGGTTTGTCGTCTTGAGGAAGCCAACGTTTTGGCGGTCGTTACTTCGCACAAGAGAGACAATGATGATCTTGGCTTCTTCTCCTTGGAAGTTGTCGACCGTAGCAACTCTCAGTAGTTCCGACAGCTGCTTCTTTTCTAGCGGCTTACCCTGATAACTCTCGTGAGCGGGTACCGAGGTCTTCGATGTATCGTCATCTTCTACTGCGAAACCGTCCCTCTCAAGCGCTTCTCGATCGCGATCACTGAGGCAGATCTCAAAATCGCTACTCATAGCGCCGCGGAGCTTCTGAAGCTGGCCAGTGTATGGGGTCAGAACTGCGATATCATCAGGCTTGTAGACGCCCTGCCGAACGATATGCCGGACCAAAGCATGCACCATCTTGACTTCCCACAAGTTGGACTTGGACTTCGTATCGTGTGCATCTGCACCCTTCTCGTTTTCGAAGTTGGTGTGGTCGAGCCAAAAGACATTGCGGCGCATACCAACAACATCCGGCAGCTCCATGGTAGACAGATGGTCCTTGAGCTTATCGTAGATGGTTTCGCGAATCAGCGAAGAGATTTGCGGGCGCATTCGACGCTGTACGTTCAGTTGAGCAACGGGCATCAGAGGCCGCCCGGGCTCACCAATTGAGAGTCGCTCGAACTGACTCCGATCCAGTGCATGAAGCTTTCCTCGCTCGCTCTCAAGCGACAAGTCGCGGAAGTTGCTGACAGAGGGTCGAAGCTGCTCGTGATCACCAATCTGGATCAGATGTTCGATATCGGGAAGCATCGCGGAGATCATGTGGCTCTCCATGACCTCTCCAGCCTCCTCACAGATGATGACTTTACACTTCACTTGCTGGAGGACCGAGATACGCTTCGCCAAGCCAGATGTGGTGACCCCAATGACGTCAGCCTCTTCTAGCAGTCGTCGGTTCCGCTCTTCATGGATATTGCTCAGTTGGCGTTGGGTCTTGGCAGCACCATTGACGATTTCGAAAAGCTCGCTGACCTTGTTTCCTTGAGCTTGTGAGACCCAGGAGGCGACAAGCGCACTCCTTTCAAGGAATGACAACGAAAACACGTTTGTAGTCGCCTGGCGAATTATTTGCTGTAACGCGCCCTGAGGTAATGTAGATTGGCCATAGGCCTCAGTACCGGCGATCCATACATCGAATGGATGGCGGCCAGCTGTCTTGAAGCCCTCGTCATCGACGGAACGGAACTGATTGTAGATCTTCGGATGTTCCTCTTGAATAAAACCTTTAAGCTTGTGCCAGTCCGGACGTTTCGACAAGCCATGAAGACCACCAAAGAGCATCTTGGCCTCCTTCTCATTCTGATCCAGATCCTTGTAGTTCATCGCCGCCATATACTTCTCGGACTTGGTCTTCGTCTCCGATTCGCCAACGGTGCGCAGATTATGGTTAAGAAGCTTCTTGGACTTGCTCATACCGCCGACACGGATGAGCTTGTGGACGCCAATGTCGATTAGGTGTTCGAGAAACTGGTCCAAGGCGTGGTTCGTATAGCAAACGATTAGTATAGGTCCGAGATTGCTTTTCTTCTTGATTTCCAGCAGTATCCTCATGATTTGAAGGCCCAGAAAACTCTTTCCTGTCCCTGGGGGCCCCTGGATGAAGGCAAACTCCCGAGTTAGCGCAGCGATGAGCGCGCGACACTGACCACGATCAAGTTCTGTCTTGGCTTCCAGCTTGTCGAGTAACGCCTGATCGTCACATGATGCTGTCGGTTCGATGAAGAACGAGTCTTCTTTATTTCCATCCTTCAAGAGAGAGGTAACGGGGAATTTGAAGCCAGGCGCGCGCGCGTACAGAGGTGGAGGAATTTCGTGCATCTTGCGTGCTGACGGGAGGCCACTGTGTTTGTCCGGGACGATCCACTGCCGAAACGGTAGACGATTGAGTCGCTGCATGGCTTGTAGACTCTCCAAAGTGGGCGAAAAGGTTGCGGGCATGACTTTGGGAAACTCCAATAGGATACCGCGGGCTACTCCGATGTTGGCCTGCATTAGCATCTTTACCGTCGCTCGATCTTGTGTTACCAGGCTAGCCGTCATGTAGGCCAATTGATTGTGGTGTGTCAAGCTGTACTCCTTTGTTGGATCAGTGTCCTTATTTGAGACAGTAAGGAAGATGTGTTGAACGACATTGTCCTGGATCCATATGAAGGACAAAAGCGACCCTTCGTCGAATCGCCTTGAATCCTCCCACCAATTCACCTTTTGGCTAACATTCTTCTTGCGGACTATCGCAGGCTGCAAAAATTCCATTTGAGCTTGCAACCCCATTCGCTTGTCGAGCGTGACGTAGCTGACGCGAGCGCTGGTGTACTGATTGGCGCGTATATCGCCTAGGTTGAGATTGGGGTGGAGCAGCAAGTTGGAGTCTTGAGATACCGCGTGCATGATTCCAGCCAATGACCCCTTCAGCTTACCAAAGATATCGTGGCGCAGGAGGCGGAAGTAGGTATCGATGTGGCGTTGCACACGATCCTCAAGGAAGTGTGGTTGGTCAGGATCGGTATAGGGTAGGAACTCCTTCGCATCGCTCATGATCTCATCTCGGGTCGGGAAGATTACCACGTCGCCAATGTCCTTTTTGTCGTTGTCGAACCGGTCTGAGGGCACTACGAGGTCTCTCGGGTAGAACGACGCGGGGCCGTCAACATCGTTGTCGTCTCCAACCCCATTTTCACCAGTGGGTTCGGCGAGGAGACCGTGAGCTCTAGCTACCAGGGCTCGAATATCATTGAGACGAATGCTTGTCCGTGTTGAGGTATCTGGCGATACTAAGGCCTTGTAGAGGTCGCTCACAGCCTGGATGGAGTCCACCAGCGGTGTGATCTCATCGTTGAACCGAGCTCTGCGCTCACGTCTCAATAGCTCGAAGAGAGCCGTCGCCATCGCATGAAGCGTCGCTTCGTGGTCCTTGGCAGATATCGAGGATGTTCGAGCTGCCACCAGAGCCTTACAAACCCGCTGGAGATATGAGACTGCAGTGCGTCCACCGACACCGCCAAAGAGGTTGTAGATGGAACCGACGTGGGTGTCGACCGCGAGACATCGAAGGAGTGAGGAATGCGTAAGCGTAAGTAGGAAATGGCGGGCGTTGCTGAGGAAGGTGTCGTAGTCCGAGCCGACAACCTTTGAGTTCAGAATGGCGAGGACGTGACGATGACCACTCTCATCGTCCGAATCATCGTTAAGGTCCTGGGGGAGCTGCTGTCGCCAGTCTCGGTCACCAGCTTCGAGTATGCCGAAAGCACCCTCCCAGAGGCGTCGCATGGTCGTTGGATCAGTTTCCGACTCACCAAGGCGGCGCTTCCATGAGCTGTATGACTTTCGTGCCGCTCTCTGCTCATCCGTCTCTTTAGCCCTCGCGGGCTTGGAATCCTTTGTGTTGCGATCGTGCCTGCCTTGGGTAGAACCACCACGTCCACGACCGCGATCTCCACCTCTGCCACCTCTTCCACCACGTCCACCTCGTGGGTTGTGTCCGCCGCCGCGTCCGGACATCGTGAGCTGGTTCGGGCGTAGGTTTTAGCAAGATCTGTGAGAAGATGCGTCGCTGTAGAGATTGTGTCGGTAATAGTCTCCGCTAGGAAGGAGCAACTGTATCTTTTGTGCGGACGCTAGCCGCCAGAAAAACCCTGCACGGTGTGGTGAGAGGTGAGAGAGTGAGACGTGAAGCGGTGGAGGAGCGGACGTAGACAGCAGTGCTGCGAGTGCTGTGTCCAGCGCAAACATTCTTGCATGAGCGTACGGGCGCTTGCATCAGTCAGTCTCGGCGGTGCAGCAAGTTTTAGCCAGACACACTTGTCCTTTTTCACGACTTTAAAAAATGATGTTGGACCCATCCTGCTACCCTTCCATGGTGGACTTGTTGTGATGACGTAATGCGAGTAAGAAGAGGAAAGAGCAAGTGGTCACCCACCATTCATGAAACGGAATGAGCAGGGAACGCAAATATGTCAAGCAGAAGAACCTAGACCATATGATATTGAAGAAGATCCAATACTCCACCTTGATGAGTCTCAAACGCCATTTATGCTCCCCCATGCACATTACTTCGTCCCAACATCCGGAAACAGAACCTGCACCATCTCGTCCAGAAGCGTAAAGGCAATATGCGTACTGTATCCTCGTTAGCATCATCCACCCAAGAACCATTCCGTAAACTTACTTCAACCGGGTATTATTAATAGTCCCCTCAATCTTCTTCGCCGCCAACTGCGCATTCTGCCTTCCCACAACACTACTCGCCAACTCCGGCACAAGGGTGCTCAGAACCTCGCTCGCGGCTTTTCTACTGTTCTCTTTGTCTTTGCTGGTTCGTTCAACACCGACTTTCATCCTGCCGTTCGGCCACATACTGTCCTTCAGCGTGTCGATGTACTTGACGATGTTGTTCTCAGAGAGCAGGTTGTCGAAAGACTCGCGGACTTTGCGTTCAATGGTGCCGCCGAGAAGTTGGTGCAAGACTACGACGACGGCACGGCCTCGGAGCCAGTTGTTCTCGCGGTTTAGCTCGAACGTTTCGAGGAAGATATCGCAGATTGGTTTTACGAAGGGTTCGAGCTCTTTGTTTTCGAAGGCGAGGAGTTCGGCTTCTGCTTCTGCGTCGTTGTTGGGTTCGCCCGCGACCAGAACGCCGGAGGAAGACAGGTTGCCCGGTTGGGCGGTCGCGCCGTTTGTGTTGGCAAGCTGGGTGGTTGCGGCTGATATGAGGTTTTGGCCTGCGACGGATAGCTGATCGAGGACGGGTATGTTGCCTAGAAACTCTTCCATACCATCTGCGACTGAGTTGTAGATGCGAGTTACGAAGTCGTTGGAGTTTGGGTCCTGGTTTCGCAGGGCATCGGCGGGGCTGATCGCAGCTTGTGAGAGGAAGGCGCGTAGTTCGCGGCTGCGGCATACAGCTGGAATGAGTAGAAGCTCCCTTAAATATTTCTCAAGTCCAAGCCTTCTCTTGTGCAGGAAGTCTTTCTGGAGCTTCAGCATCATCTGCCGGCGTGGGAACTCCAGATTTCGGACTTGGGGAAATTTGGCGCGGAGCCTTTTGTTCAGTTCGTGGAACTCGCTGTATCGTCGTGAGACGACCCAAGTAGCGGCAGGCATCTGGTCGCCAGCACGTCGTCGTACTTCGATGACGTACATAGCATACTCCTTGCCGTCTTCCTCTGTGCCGACCATGATTGATTGAATGAACACAGTCGCGCGTCCGTACAAGCTGTTGTCGCTTTCTTGGACGATGTACTGCTGACGCTGTAGCTCTTTCCTCTGTATCTCACGCTGAAGGCTGGCTTTCGATTTTCGCAAGATCCTCAGTTCTGCAGCGTTGTTTGTCAACTCAGCTTTTGATGTAAGAGAGTCGACGATAGACTCTTGGGATACCAGGCGCTCAATATCAGCCGTTAGTGCATCGATAGCTTCGGCGAGACCCAGGTCTCCAGGCGCCGCCTCGTGAATCTCTTCCTCTTCTGCTTTGCTCCTCGGGACTGGGTCATCGATCTCGTCCTCCATGAACCTTTCTTCATCACCAAACAGGTCATCATCAAAGACACCGCGCGTTCTGGGCTCTCCAACCAAGCCAAGGGACGCTATGCTTGGCTTGAGACTGTCTTTGCTTTGCTGCAATTGTGCTTGCGGGGCTGGGGATGACGCTCGTGGTAGATCGACGGATCCTCGCATGGAAACACTGTCTAGTGGCGATTTCAGACCCGGCTCGTAGAATATCGAACCCTCAGGCTCGTCCATAATGTCGATGATGGCAGCCTGCATAGCATCGACGACCTGCGTATTGTTGCCATTGGAGCGGTCATGACCAAAGTCTGAGTTGAGGCTTGCGGTTGAGTGTGCGAGAGGGTCTGAGTCGTAGTCCTCGTCGAAGAGAGGTGCGCGTGCAGATGATGACCTATGTACATCCAAAGAACGGCGTGCAGGTGGCTCAGCGTTTTTGACGGCTCCTTGGCTCTTAAGATCTGATGACGATGCGACGGCTCGGCGCAAGTCTCCTTGTGGTATCTGCAATGCGCTCTTCTGCCTTGACTGGGTGCGAATCATAGCAGGGGCAGCCGCAGACGAATTGTCGAGTGTTTGCGCTACAGTCCTCGTATTCACACTGCTGTTCTGAGCGTTCGCCGCCTCGTCCATGGCCAGCCACTTGTAATACAAGTTGGACTTCTTGAACCTTCGGAAGTAGGGTTCCTGTAATTGTTCGTACGCCGCCGTCTGAGCTTGGAGCAAAGAACGTCGCGCATTATGATACTGCTGCGGAGTCGCCTTCCGCCCGGCTTTGAGAAACTCAGAGACCGCTTGTCGAGCTTCGGGAAGTATCTTCAACTCCGGGTTCGACAAATATCCGTCGTAGATCTGCGCCAGGTCTGCACGGTCAGACTCTGTCCATGCAGGAAGCGAGCCTATATAGTCTGGCGCTTCTTCAGTCTCTACTTCCAATGGATTGCGAAAGCCGTCCACCACGATCCAAAACTGCACCAGCCGCATCAAGTCCGCCTGATCCATGAACTCCATGAAGCAAGACAGTCCTGACGCATCGTACAGCACTTCGCGTAGAGACGCGTTCGCGAACTTGGACGAAGTACGCTTGTGCTTCGGCTTCTCCTGTGCGGCAACCTTTGCCCGAACCGAGCCACCAGCACTGAGGTTGTTGACTTTTGTATCCAGAATCTGTCGCGCTGTTTCTAGACGCCGCAGATAGACAGGGTCTTGATCTTCTACCGTGGAATCCTTCCGCAATTGACTTGACACTTCGCTGCGAAATCGTCTAGCATCTGCAAGAGTATTGGTCTGCCTAATGGCTCGTATGAAACGTTCGAATCGTCGCTCGTTATCGCCGGGCGCAAGCTTTGGAAACTGGACGTTCTTGGGGTTCTTCGGTGAGGGCGGAGCATGTTCATCGAGAGCAGCTCGAATCTTGCGGACAGTTTTCCTTTCCTGTATCAACGATCGTCCCTGAATAGATTAGCGACGGTTTACTATGAGCGGGGATTTTCTTACATATCCCTCCATAAGCTGGTTCCATGTATCTGGGTCAGCAAGCATCTGCATCACAGGAGAGAGGACTGCGCAGGCCACAAGCTCTTTGATCAGTACATTGACAGCGGGACTGGTTGACATGTTCGCAGGCATAATCTTTGGCAGTAGTCGCGTGACGATGCTTCGTAGATGTTGCTGCTGTATAGGCTTGGTATTCGAGTATGCCAACGACGCCGCCGGGTGCAACCGGCCCTCTTTGTATTTGGCTGCGATGGCCAGATCAAGCTCCTCAGAATCTGTGATGTTCCGCGACAGCTTGCGTCCGCGAACTATGCGCTCTGCCTCGTAGGACGCCCGCAAGTGATCGGTGATGAGAGGTATCATGCGCGACACGACTGTCTCGACCATATCTACTGCCAGTATGCGCTCCCGAACTTCGCCCATTGCAGCCCGTATCGCATTGTCCACCTCGTTGACGAATGTCGGGCTTTTGCTGATACTGCCGTACCAGCTCTTCACGAAGTCGCGCAGTATCAGCCCAATGAGCACGTCGATGCTGTCTGATATCATGAAGGACGCGGGGTATAGCGGCTCCATCATGTACATGTTCCTCATGTCCAAAGCCTCCCTCTCAGCCTTCCACCTGTCCGGCGCAACGAAGGCGACATGGCGCGGTCCATAGTCGACCTTTCCTCCGCTTCGTAGGTCTGTGTCCCAGGCGATCGTGAAGGTGAGCCATGCTAGCAGGGCAAGCGTCGCGAGTACTCCGGCGAAGAAGGCGTAGGGCAGGTAGTGCAGCTTCGGCTGCCAATGGGTCAGGTACCCCCAGGCGATGAAGACGGCGATAGCGGCGAAGACCAGATCTCTGCGCTTCACGGGGGCCATAATCGTGCGGGTGGCGCCCGTTTCTGCATCTTGAGCGGGATGGCTGAGGGTGCGGGAGGCTTGGTGTTCTTTGGACAACCCACTTTCGAGCTTAGACCACTGCTGACGTCGACCCGCGTATATCGTATTCAGCGAGTATACAAGCGTTAGTATCTTGATCTTGACAGCGAACTCAACAAGTGTAGAACATAGAGAGCACCTTATGAAGTTTCTGGATTGCGCTAGAGTTTTGAGCGCTATCAACCCCCGTGGAAAACTGCGCTCCTCGTATTTGGTATAACCTCCAATGCAGATAATGCCATGATCCCAATAGTTTACATTCATGACGCCGTTCCAACTCCGATACTATGCACAAGCTTTCTCGTCTGCCCCGACCATATCCATCTAGAATTTCCGTCGTCCAAGTGTCGGCTTCCAGTCGAGCGGGTGTGTCTCTTCCGTGGCGTTCTCGTCCTGCTTCCAAATCTTGATAGACTTGTCCGACTCTCCGGTGATGAGACGCAGGCCGGTCTTGTCGAATGTCGAGCACATAACACCTGCTTCGGCCTCAAGAGAACCCGGTTGTGCGATACTTTCGCCATGCTGGAACCGATGGCCTGTCTTCCAGTCGTAGAACGAGGCTTCGCCGTTGTCGCTACCGGCAAACATGATGTTGTCCTCGTTTACGGAGAGTGTGTTGATGATGCTGTTGACCGGCGAGAAGTTCTGCATGAAGTCGCCGTTCGGGCACAGCCATTGTTTCGCCGATTGCGCCGATCCAGATGCAAATGTGAATTCAGTAGGATGTGTAGCGAGAGAGCGAACCGACTTCTTGTGATGTGTGAGAACCGTTCGAGTCTTTCCAGCGACTAGGTCCCAGAGTCGTATTGTGCTATCCATGCTTCCAGACAAGACTTGGGGCTCGGCTTCTTGACATTGGATCGAGGAAATGGTTCCTTTGTGGCCTCCGAGAACATGGATGTTGCTGCGCGAGCGCATATCCCAAACGCGGACTACACCATCTCGTCCTCCGGTGCAGAGCACATCCACAGTCGGGTGAAGCGAAAGCGAGTAGACTCCGCTCAAGTGGCCGTGGTAATGTCGGATGACTTTGTTGGTCTCGAGATCCCAGCATTTGACCATTTTGTCTTCTCCGCAAGAGAAGAGATATGGATGCCTCGGGCTCACTGCAAGTCCTCTGACTGCAGAAATGTGTCCTGTCAAGGTAATCTTCAGTTGACCGCTGGCTAGATCCCAAAGCTTGATTGTCCTGTCCGCGGCACCGGTCGCGAACCATTGGTTTCCAGGCTCCATCGCCACCGATCGCACCTATACGTAGTCAGCCGCTGTCGCTCTCTTGTATAATACTATCGCATAACTTACCCATCCCATATGTCCGCTAATAACCGTCTTGACCTTCCACGGCGCATGCCAGTCGGGCTTCGCTTGGCGAACCACGTCCTTCCTGACCAACGCGCTGGACGTCTGGTCTCTGCTTGGCGTAGGTCCATGAGCGTTCGGTGCAGCGCCCTTGCCTCCTGCTCTCACTGCCAACTGCATCGACTGTGCATCACGCGCCTTGTCCGCCTTCTCTGAGACACCATCAATCATCTTCTGCATCTTAGGATCCGAGGCCTTCTCTTCAGCGTTCTGTGCCTTGATCTTCTTGCGTCGCTCGGCCGCTGTAGATGCTGCGCTGGCCATCTTCGCAGCTAGTGCGGGTGGTAGCTCGCGTACATGCTCATATTCGTTGCGAATGCGCGATGCGACGCTGGCCTGGTCTGCGGCGGCCGAGGGCGCTGGTGTGGTTGGGTGGATTGAGAAGCTGCCATTCGAAGCGTGATCTAGCGCCGCTGATGACGCGAAATCGGCGGCGAATATCTCGCGTGTCCGTTTCGACGAGGATCGAATAAGCTGTTCCGCCGTGCTGAGAGGTCGCGAAGCTGCGGTTTCGGCCATGTTGGCGACGTGATGTGGAGGGGAGGAGGATTACTGCATCAAGATTAGCTGTGGCTGTTCGCGACTGAAGCGACAGTGATAAGAGAGACTCACGTGTTGACTTATGGGGTGATGCTGAAGGCCAACTGCTGGTCGTCGACTCTCCATCGCGAAGTTTCACTAGCGCGCCTTGCGAGCTAAGCCGAGCTAAGGCCGAGCACTATCTTATCTAATCATCTCCGCCGCCCAAACACTCTCTCACCAGAGTGTCTACCCAGAACACATCTTGCTACCTTAAGTATCGCTTAGCTCGTCAAACCATCTGTCGCATTCTGCACGCAATTCTACAGCTTTCGAATCCCTATTGCGGAAATCGTCTGAATGGTTGCTGAATGGGTTGTTTATTGTGGTACAGCGGCCCCGTCTAGGACAAGACTTGGAGCTTGTGACTGCCGTCCTGGACGATTCTTGCCAAGACAGAGTATGTGGTTGTTGTACCTATCCCCAGGCTGAACATGGTCGTGGCCCTCAACTGCTTCTCGCCAACCATCAACGACGCTTGTCTGCAAGCAGCACTGTATCCCTTGATACCAAGCGCACACCGATGCAAGCATCATATTGTACTCATGGTTGACAGGTAACATGAATAAACTCATGAGTTCGGTCTCCCAACTACCCTGAAAAGGCATTCTAGGTTGTTGCATACAAACAGTCGTACGCCAACACAGAATTCTCAACCCACGCTACATACGAAAAGATTCATCGAGCTCGGGCGCGAAAGCCGAACGAAGTCGGCAAGACATGATACCACAGTGTTGCTTTCGACTACAGCATACTTCATCTTCGTGAGATCTGGATTGAGCATCTCGACAAGCCTGGGAAGCAAAGAATCCAGGCTTCGAGTAAATGACGGTGGTCTATGGCGGTTGGGTGGAAGGTCCAATGCACACATCCCAAGCGGAGGAGCCGACTGGTCTTACTCCGCAGTAGGGAACCCAGGACGCAATGCTGGGTGCTCAATGGGGTTACATGACCGGTAATTTGTACGTAAGAGCCCTCATCTGGTTATTCACATGGGTGCCAACTTTGGATCGTCCAATACTCGTCGTGGCTAGACGATCCAATGCCCAACGCTCGCGTGCACACATCAGAATGTGCGGGACATGCAGGGGATACGAGTGAGCCTCTCCTTCGTACAGCATGGCACTGTAATATTGCGCCGCAAAGCTCACATGCCAGATGCTGTCAGCACCGCGCACATGTTTCCTGCATCGTGACCACGTTTATGACTGCGCAAAACTGTCGCGAACCTGTGGATACAGAAAACCCAGCTGTCACGGCGACGATGCTTGTTTCCCCAGATCTTCCGGGTTCTCCGCTTCATAGCTCCAGGATTGCGCAAAAGCAGCTGAACGGCGCGCGGTCAAGCACATGCTGCCGAGGAAGTTGAATGGAGAGCCAGACCGAGTCGTCAGATCCTTCCAGAGGAGGAAAGCCACCTCCGCACGAAATGACGCAGGAACGGTTAAACCCTTGCACTTCAACAACAGGGTCGTATTGGCGGCACACCCACTACAAAGTAACTCAAGAGAAAGTGTCCTGTGCCTAGAAGTAGGTATTTCTTGTCTTGAGGATAGGAGTACACAAGCATGTTTCTTACAGCCGCCTAGACACACGAATGCAGGTACAACAAGGCCGCCAGTCTTACGCCATGCCACCGTCTTTTTGCCGGGAATTTCGCAGACAGCGGTGGACGTTCGGATGGCGCATCCGTTCGGCGGGTTAGCCATGTTCCTGCGCGACCGAGCTTAGCCAAAGGGTGTAAGCATGGATTATCCCGGATGTTTGGCCGAGAATGGTCGAGATGTCGCGGGGTTTGTAACACTGGATCCTGCGCCATATATCGATTTCTGTGTCGCATTTACGCTTGCCGCCATCCAATGGCCACCCAGCCGGACTGGAGGAGAAAACTTTGACGATGGAAGATCTGCGCAATGTGACGATGCACATAGTGGTTGGTTTTGCATCGTTGCGTGGCTTCACAGCCTCAGGGCTGCCCCGGATCTTCTCGCTTCGCACTAGTCCCGGAAGCGATTAGATGGGAACGGCCGCACCGTCACTGGCCTCATGAGACCCAATCAGCAAAAGCTTCTAGTCTCTGCGGCATGGTTCTTGGCGCCTTGATCAATTCGATCCCTGTTCTATGCTGGAGCTCGCCGTCGCCCAACACCAATGCTCACCAATGATGTCCAATCGACGATCGGATGGCTTCTTACTCGGTTCAATAGCACTACACGCTCCTCGCAATTTCTACATGACACTCAAGAAGATGTAGAGAAAGTTACGCGGTACTGTCTCCTTTCTTTCAATCTTCATGATTCACGACCATTCGCTGGCAAGGCGCGCCGCGCCTAGTTGTGTGGCAATAGACTCTGCCCTCACAAGTCCGGCCTCGACGAGCCGCAGCTAGCGATGCGTAGTCTGGGGTAGTGTCATCACGCGCTACCACATCGAGCAATACCTCCAGGGGCTGCTTGAAGATCTCGAACGGGGGCGAACAACACGCCCAGTGTGGAGCCACTTGGGTGCTAGCTTGTTTCTCACCTGGACACGGGTGGCCTACGGTTCCGCTTGATATAAAGAGCTTGTGGGAGCCTCCTGTTCGAATTTCTGCAAGCTTCAACTGTCGTTATACATACATCAAAGAACTTTCACTACACCGATCACCGTATCAACACCAAGACAACCGTCAAAATGAAGACCTTCACCATCGCTGCCTTCGCCGCTCTGGCCTCCGTTGGAACTGCCCAGCTCAGCAACATCCCATCTTGCGCCGTATGTCATACCATGATAACCTTTGCACTCATCACAAACTAACACCTTCCAGCTTCAATGCTTCCTCGCTCCCCTCCAGAGCGACGGCTGCTCCTCCCTCACCGACTTCGAGTGCCACTGCAAGAAGGGTGCTGAGCTCCTCGGCAAGGTCCAGCCTTGCGTCCAGGGTGCCTGCGAGCAGGAGGACCAGGCCAAGGCCATCTCCGCCGTCCAGGACACCTGCAAGGCTGCCGGTGTTCCCATCAACATCCCCGGTGCCAGCGCTGCTCCCTCAATGGCCAGCTCTGCTGTCGCCAGCGCCACATCCGCTGCCGCCTCCATGGCATCTTCTGCCGCCGCCTCTGCCTCCTCCATGGCTTCCTCCGTCATGTCTGAGGCCTCCTCCGCTGTCGAGTCTGCCGCTTCCTCCATGGCCTCCGAGATGTCCTCCGCCATGATGACCGGCACCCCCACTGCCAGCGAGAGCATGATGAGCATGACCCCCTCTGCTTCCATGTCCGAGTTCACCGGTGCCGCTGCCCAGGCTACCCAGGCTGTCGGTATCCTCGGTGCCGCCGCCCTTGCCATGCTCGCTTTGTAGATACCCTCAAGCCCTTGGTGGCAAGAATGAACGGATTGACTGGTTAGTCATGGTCAGGATGTAATGGAATCACGTTGGGATGGATGGATCGAATCTTGTATTACCACCTAAAACCGATAATGCGATACCTAATATTTCGAACTTGATCCATTTCTCTCATACCATTATAATGTGTCGCCTTCTAAATCTGATGCATTTCCTACCCTGTTACCTCGCTGCTCACCTGCAATGTTTCTAACGCGTCAGAATCTTCCGGTGGCTGTTTGCATTCGGTCGTACCGAAGCTGAAAAGTTGCCCAGTGACGTCAGAGTAAGCACCATCGTGTCGCCGAAATGAGAACATAAGGGCTACCATGCCTTCGTTCGGATTAAAGCCACCCGAGCTTTTAGTGTATACAGACGCTACGCATGTGTAATGCACTCGTTTTATGCAAATTATCACGACGCCCTTTTACCGATTCACCGCAGTGGAAGCGACGGAGGCGCTCTCCTACTGCTGTTCTCTTGTGTAATTACCGTAGACGGCCCTTACTCTTAGCTTGGCTCTTGTAGACTGTATCGTATTGTCTGCCCGATTCAATTGACAACGCTTGGTATTTGTTGATAAACGTTATAATCGATCTCATATACTTCAAGAGAGCTTGGAGACTCGACGGACGCCGCGGAAAATCCAGTATCTGCCCAGTTGTTGGGAAACATATTTTTGGCTGGACAAAGTTGCTCTGGAGCTCTTTCCACCGCAACTCTGCAACAGGTAGCTAGCCATTTAGTTGTGTCGTGCGAGGTATACTACTGGGAGAGAACAAGCCCCTCAACATTTAAGCGACTGTTCGCGATACCCAGCTGCGTCATCTCACTCACCACCAAGCACTCAGCTTGAGGTGACAAGGCCATCCGTTGCGCTAAGCAGGACCACAAAACTTTGGTCCAAGACCTGCGCTTACTCCTTCAAGAAATACATGATCCTGAAAAAGGAAAACTACCCCAGCGGGAGTCTAGATCGCGTGCATGCTGCAGGCGCGACGTTAGTAAGCGATGTAAAGGGTGACTACCCGCTGCAGCAGACAAGGCAACCACACAGAATTAATTCGTGACGTCAATTCCTGCGTACGTCGATAGCTAAAAGGGCGCTGTCGTGCTTTGAGATGCAAGTGAGGGGTCACATCATGCAGAGAGCGGAGGAGCGTAGCTGCAACACCGCCAACTTCAACATTCTCAACCCTTTATAGACAATCATCATGGCTTCAGAACCCGAACCATACACAATATCAGTCCCCGACTCTGCAATCGAAAAGCTCAAACGAAAGCTCTCAGATGCCGACTTTCCAGATGAACTCGACACACACGATCAATGGCCCTACGGCTCACCCCTCTCCGACATCAAGCGTCTAGCCAAACATTGGGAAACCAATTTCTCATGGCGAGACGCCGAATCCAAGATGAACGAGCTACCCAACTACCGCAAAAAAGTCCAAGTCGACGGTTTCGGCCAAATCGACATCCACTTCGTGCACAAGAGAAGTTCAAACCCTAACGCCATACCCCTCCTCTTCAGCCACGGCTGGCCAGGCTCCTTCCTCGAAGTAACGAAATTACTTCCGCTTCTTGAAGCTGGCGAGAAAGAAGGGAAACCCGCGTTCCACGTCGTCGCGCCGTCTTTACCGAACTTTGGGTTTAGTCAGAGGATTAGCAAGCCTGGCTTTGCGTTGTCGCAGTACGCGGAAACGTGCCATCGGTTGATGCAGGATCTCGGGTATGAGAAATATGTTACGCAGGGTGGCGATTGGGGGTTTTGGATCACGAGATCGATGGGGATACTGTATTCTGACTATGTTCTCGCGAGTCACATCAATATGGTGCGCGCGCAAGCACCGACGTTCACATCGCAGCCTGCGCTTGCTCTGCAGCACGCCATTACTCCTTATACTGAGGCCGAGGCCAAAGGAATCGAGCGCTCAGAATGGTTCCTGAACGAGGGCCAGGCATATCGCCAACTGCAATCCACCAAGCCACAGACGCTATCCTATGCATTCGCTGATAGCCCCGTGGCCCTACTGGCGTGGATCTACGAGAAGTTGATCGATTGGACGGACGGTTATCCTTGGACCGACGACGAAGTACTCACTTGGGTTAGTGTATACTGGTTCAGCACTGCAGGGCCCAATGCGCATGTCAGGATCTACTACGAAGCACAACATAATCCTACGGATCTGATTCCGAATCGAGAGCGCACGACGACGTGGATTGATCGGGTGAAGTTGGGGGTTGCGCACTTTCCTAAAGAGATTACTGTTGTGCCGAGGGTATGGGCGAAGACTTTGGGTGAGTTATCCTCGTGACGATGAGGTTGTGGCCTATACTGACTGATCTGCCACTAGGTCCTCTCGTTCATGAGAGTGTTCACGACAAGGGTGGGCATTTCGCTGCGCATGAGAGACCGGATGTGATCGTTGCGGACTTGCAGAAGATGTTTGGGAGGGATGGGCCATGTTACGGAATAGTTCCAGGAAAGTCGGGTTATTGATATGGGTTTGTACATGGAAACAATTTCGATGGAATGATATGATGACGAAAACTAATTTACGTAACGTCATTGTTTGACAGGTGCCGGCTTTATCAGCTCAGCCGTCGAGTCTCGAGCGCCTTCACACGAGAAGTCAAACGCGGCCATGTGTGCGTCTGTTGGCTTTTCGGCCGTGCATTGCGTGATATTTTTGGCTTCGTCGCGACTTCTCAATGGGGAGAGAACTCGTCCCGGTATCGGGTCGATCTCATCTTCAGACACCAATGTCGATCGCGACAAGTCCTTCTCTGCCGCCGACGCCGAAGAATTGAATGTAAGCCAGTGGATTATAAGAGCGTCCCAGCAAACGTCCACCAAACAGATCGCAAGGCATATCATGCCCAGCTCTTCGCCCCTGGTAAGGAAGAATTGTACCATATTCGCCGCCGTTGGTATCTCTATCAAGAGCGACCCAATGATGCTTTTCCAAAGCAATGTCTTGATGTTCTTCCTAGCTGGCGTATCCTGTCCGCCATGCACTGTATCCACATTCTGACTCGACTTCTTCCTCTTGAATATCCTGGAAAGAGTAGATGTGCCGGGCAACCCTACGACCGGATAGAGTAGGTAAAAGAAGACCACAGTCAGAATAATATTCGTAAAGAAGTTGACCACGGTAAACGGTATCGATGCGATGCCGCGAATGCCAAAGTGGCAGCGTCCATCCGACTCGTGCAACTCCGTGACGTGGTTGAGATAGGAGTTGATGGCGACAGTACCGTACAACACGACGATCATGGCCATGCAACATAGGTATATCTTGTCTTTTCGCCTATTGACGAAAGGCGCGCGGACGACATGAATGCGTTCGACCAAGAAGATATAGCTGCCATGTATTAGTAAATGACCGAGTTTCGTCGATACAAACTTACATGATAGCTTTTATGAGCGTGTAGAAGATCAAGCAAACCCATGTTCCCGCAACGCAGAGCTCGTAGGTATAGAGCCCCTGGCCTGCCACAAGAACGGCTGAGCAGATGATGAACATCAAGACCACTACGTATAGCATGAAGACAAGCGCAGACATGAGGCGATGCTTCCTCAAAATGCGGCGTTTGAGTTTCTCAAACCGCGAACCTATGGTCTGTGTAAGAGAGTGAACACAGAACTGGTCCAAACATGATGGCGTGATGCAAGTTGCAAAGGCCATCGTCTGGCCTTGAGATCGATCGGGTACGGAAGAAGAACTTACCCAGTAATAGCGAGCATACCATCATGCACAACAGCGATATGATCGTGAAGATCGACCTATCCCGTGGAAGTTCGCCATTGTCGATGAAAACGTTCGAGTTCCGAAAATCCTCTTGCCGCACCTGTAGGGGGAGGGCTTGAGCAGCGAACGTCTGCATCAAGAAAAGACAGGCGAACAGCCTCATTCTCGACAGAAGTTCGGAACCGATATCGAAACGAGTCGTACGCGTTCGCAGAAAGAAAGACGTGATCAATAATCATTCGATTGGGGATCCTTGAGTCCTTAACTGGACCCTTTTCGCAACCTGACATCTGTCTTGGTCCCACAAAATGACGCTCCATTATTTTCTTCTTGCGTAAATCATATGGTCAGGCCTATGATCGACCGAGAGTTGCTAGGGACTGTGGCGCTGAGGGCGATCGTTTTGCTTGACTTCCAATGTTGCGTGAGGCTGATTGGGTTTACGCTAGTCATGCGGAGATGGGGCCGGCTGGCCGATGCGGCCTCGAACGCGAGATTCCCGGTGAGCAATCCACGTGCGTGCCGCTGCTCCCGTTCCTAGTAGCTGTTGGATGCGGTTTTTCTCAAATATCTCCGTCAGGGACAGGGTCGGTATTAGAGGCCGGTGTGCATTTTGCTTTTTCTACTTGACAGGTGTCATGGCTCGCTGATTCTTACCAGATGTCTCAACCATGCATACTTCACCCATTCGTACCCCACGTTGTTGAGCGGAAAATCCTGTTGGCTTCCCCTGGCGAGGATCCTAGTCCAATGTCTAACTGGATCTCGTCCCTTTGGAGCCAATATTGCCGCATCGGGATTGCGACAATCCGCCGAACGCCATTGCGCCATTCTCTTGCTCTGCTGAATGATCCTGATCTTGATCTCCGAGGGTGAGTTTTGCCGATGTTGCAACGGCCTGTTCTTCGCTCGCGGGCATCATCTCGTTTCATTCCAAGAACAACCATAGCCAGGATAGAGCACATTCGATGTTCCCTGAGGCACGTCAAGATGTGCTCAGCAGGACCTTGCACTTCTCCTGTCTTCTCCAAAGAGACAGCTGGCGAAGCTGAAGAGTACACAGCCCTCAGATCTGGCAGGGGTCGCAGGGATGCTGAATCATAGTAGTCTGAACGAGTGGCTCCGAGGAACGAGCTGAGTAGATTGACTTCGGGAAGTCACGAACAACTGTGGGGACTCTCGTAAACTTTGCCTACACTCTTCGCACGTTCGTACCCCACGCCGTGGGGTGCAAGGAGCATTGCGAATACTCGGCCAGAGGTGGCTATACGAGCATGTGATTGATACAAGGTCGTTTCGGTCGATGATCGCTGGTATATGCGCGCTGCGAGAGCATCCTGAAACCCCTGCTGGTATCCACGGGGAATTTCTCGTCACAGCCCATGTTGCTGATCACACTTCTATCTACAATGTAGTCGTAGAATTTGATCCCCTAACGGCCAGTGAATGTTTGAAAGATGCGCGCGATCTTCTGATTCGGCGTGGAGAAGGAGCTGCGGCAGGTCAGTAAGCTCTTGAAGTGGCGTGTGGTAACTGACTTGTTCGCTCAGGGCGCGTTCAACCAGCTCCTTCCGCGAAAGCTCAATGAAGACATCGTGAAACCGGCCTTCTCCGACTGCAACTAGTGGTGATATATTGACTTTCGCTCGGTCACATATCAAAGTAGGAACATAGCCGCATTGCAACCTTGGAAGTGAAGGTTGCCAAATGTGGTGTGCGCGCGCGATGCGCGTCCCGGCGGATGTCGCGCATACGCGCACGGCGCGTCGCACTAGAGCGGATCTGGACTTGCCGGATCGCTGATCTCCGAAAGCATCTATGTAGCCATCCACTCACAACTCTACAACTGCACCTCAACCAATAATGAGTGGCGATACAAGATTGAAAAAGAAGCGGAGAGGCGGCCCGCGCAGTAGAACAGGTATGTGCCGTGATCTATGAAACTCTGCTGCGATGCTGAGATAAGCTAATGCCATCAAGGTTGGTACGTCTGGCTGCTATTCTCATCGCGAAAACCTGTACTTCTGGCTGACTGAGTCGCTCCAGCGCCACCTGCAAACGCCGTCACACTCGCTGCGATGAGAAAAGGCCAGTATGCGGGAATTGTGAACGCCTCAACCTCGACTGCGAGCTATCCGAGGAGATCGTATGGGCCACCCCTCGTGTCGATACAACACCGGACGAACCAAACAATGATGCGCCGCTTCTCGTTGACGTGTTTAGAACACGGATGAATGATCTTGACCTTCCTGAAGACACTTTGTCAAGTCAGAACTACATACCTGCTAATGGTGTCACGACAGCAGGTTCCGACGAAGCGAACGGTCCGAAGAAAGTACGCTTGACACCAGAAAGCGCCTTCCTACTCCAGACCTATGTACGCACCGTCGCACAATGGATGGATATTTTTGATCATACCAGCACCTTTCAGCACAAAATTCCACAGCTGGTCCTCAGATCGCCGCTTCTGTTTCACTGTGTATGCGCCTTTACCGCCAACTATCTAGCCCTTTCCAATTCGAGCCATGATCCTTCTTGGCAAGTCACAGCTTCCAAGCATTATGGCGAATCGTTGCGCCTACTCATAGAAGCTTTGAGCATGCCTTCGCACGAACATGCGCTTACCGCAAGTATGCTGCTCTTGAGCTACGAAATCCACGGAGCTTTGCGCTCTGAAGACTATCGGCGACACTTCCTAGGCCTTACAGTACTAATCAAATCACGACATGTTACCGCACAGTCAAGCGGCACTGATCTGGCCAACTTCTGGATCTATATCCGACACGAGATCGTTGTAGCTATGGCTAGCGAGCAGCCTCTGGTACTAGACCCTGCAGAATGGGAGGTGTCCTGGGTAGAGGGTGAGACTAGAGAAGATATTTTGGGAAACCACATGCTTTGGATATTAGCGCGAGTTCTCAATCTCATTTTTGGACCAGATGGACGAACTGAAGCAGGTAAAGAGCAGCGCCAAAGCTTCCTGCACGAGATCGAAATGTGGCGAAGGGGGCTTTCTGACACGTTTGTTGGTATTTCATATGGGGAGAAAGACGAAGATGGCTTTGGAAAAGTATACTTCCCAGTGGCGGCCGCAGCCGCCACAGCGTTTTGTACGTTTATAGACGCACGTAGCGCTCAACATAACCTAACGGATTCAGGGTATCACATAACACATATTCTGCTCTATGCAGAGCCAGAGCTTCAAGACGAGGCATACATTCCCCTGATTCAGGAGCAGGCTATGGAGATTACCAACATAGCAATATCGGATTTTCCCCCATCGCTGATGGTATTCTCTACGCATGGTCTTTTCTATGGTATGTATCCATCCTTCCGGCTGGACATAGTCAAATGATTTTATGATCACAGCGAAACGGTCACTGATACGTTTCAGCCGCGAAACATATCCATGGGATCTCAAGAAAGGCGCGTATCTGGAACGTCTTGAACGAGGTTGAGCGGCAAACTGGATACAATACGAATACGACCGTGAGGCTTCTTCAGGCTTTGATAGAGGAAGGCGCGCAAAATCGTAGCGCAAGTATCTTATGAGCGATTTCTACTGCTTCGAAAGCAAAGCCATCGTATCTCACCAATCTCGGCCTACCAAGTACCTGGAGAATGACTGGCATCGGACCGAGCCGCCTCGTGGTCAGTTGCGGGCTGAAGCGAAGCCAACGACTGATCAAGCATTGACTGCGAGGCTTCTGGGGTGATGATGGGGTCGGAAGTTTTCGTCCTATCGCGTTGTCTGGGTGTAGCGACTTCGGTCACACTCCAGAATAGTGGCGCGTAGAGCACACCTCTTACTGGTAACCGTTGCCGTTACCCACCCCACGTACATCCTCAGGCCCAGCACGGATGCTGGAAACAATTCAAAGACATCTCCAAAGACATGGTCAATCACGATTTCAAATTTTCTTATCTATCAGGTTTTGTTCCAAGACAGAGCTGTAACAAGATTTGGCATGCGCAGCCGGGTTCTGGCGCACGTCGCGAGGCTGCGCCGCCTGCACAGCCCGCGAACAGTCGGGTAGGCAGCAGCAACACAACCAGTCGAAAGATGTCCCTTGTTCTAACAAGCGACTGGGCAACGCAAATCAGTACCCTATTCGCGACATGTGTGAGCGTATCGCATGGACTTGTTCAGCTTTTGGACATCGACAACGCCACAACTTCGTTTATGCGCGGGTAGTCTCAGCCATGCACGACAGGTTGTTTCGCGCAGCCTCCACGAGAGCGTTGATGGGACGTTTGTTATATTCGCCACTCCAACCGATTTCAAAATGCCATATTCATCATTCTTTCTCACACCATTATGGCACCTCCACTCAATTCTCAAGATGATCGTGCAGCGTTCGTTGACGCTTGTATTAACAAGCGTAAGAAAGCGATGCATGCCTGGGAGTCACTTGGCTTGATCAGTGAGAAGTTACACGATGAGCAACACGGCTACTTTGTCAACAAGGAAAAGGCCGACAAGGCTAACGAACTGCAAAGAGTGGTTGAGGGAATAGCAAAGTCGTTCGCTACCTCGTATCGTGGCACCATTGAAGAACTCCATACTTACCTGGCTGAGGAGAATGCCTTCTCGGAAGATGTCCTCCGGCTCGGACAAGAATTTGGAGTGAAGATATGGGGCCGTATAGAAGACGGCGAAATACGCTCGTCAGGTGAATCCCAAGGAAACGGCATCGAGGAGCAGGACTGGGACGACCCGAAAGACCGCCAGAAGTGAGCACGTGATACGTTCTCATAAACAACTTTACTGACTCCTTCTCAGTATTCTGTTCTACATCCGATGCTGGCTCATATGTACCGTGGTCAGAGAATACAAGGCGACTCCACGAAAAGGGAAAGCGAAAGGGCGGACGAGGGACTTGAGTCCATCTCAAGATCAACAGAATGAAGATACCGTCGAAGATCTAGCAGAAATTGACAGCCCTAGAATCATAGGTGGATCGTTTCGGGCGCCAGAGCCACCACGTATGTATCCAACACCGGAACCACGCAGAGATACGACATTCACCAGTGCCAACGAGAAGACTACAAGCACCAGCTTCACCTCCGTGAATAACACCACCACATCGAGTAAGAGGAAAGCGCAATATTCCCACGAACGAACACCTTCTGGGAAGCTTCCGAAGCCTTCAAAGGGCGGTCGAACGATTCCTGTCCTCACTAATCAGTCACGAGATCCCTACTCGATCCCCATATCTCCTCCTGCTTTCTCTCCAATATCGCCTCCCGCGTTCCCGAACCTAGGCCGCTCATCGTTTGGAAGACGAAGAGAGACCACATACGACTCAGACGCGACTTGGGCACCGCCTCGTGAAGAAACTGCAGACGCGGAAACGGTGGTTGATGCGGAAGAGGTCCATCCCGGAGAAGTCGGTAAGTTCTTTACCCTAACAACAACACCGACCATTGAAACTGACCCTTATTAGACTCGCGCATCCAGAACGACATCGCCACATCCAACGCAGACGAGATGCAATACGAGTACGATAACGACGTCAACAACGCCGCCGGCCCATCAGGCACCTACCGAAACCCCCTCAGACAAGACTCCGTCATACCAGACACACAAACGCAAAACGATGCAGTAGACACTATCATCTACCCTTCAAGTGGCCAAATCATCCAAATCGACGATGACACATCAAGTGATGCATACACCGACGCCATAATCCGCTCTCTCATCTCCGACCCCTCCCCCACAACCAGACAAACGCGCATCTACCGTCTCGAACTCTACAGACTCCTTGTCTCCTACCTAAATGGTATCAAGAACTTCGATCCCACCAACTACGACTCCGCTGCCGAAGAACGCATGGACTTTCTGCTCAATCAATTTCACTGCACCGACGCTGATGCCTGGCATTCTGATCACAACGATAGCGCACTTCGCCTGCATCTCGCGTTCGAGAAGTGGATGAGTATGCGTCACCGTCTCGCCGCTTTTCGCAGCGTAACAGGATATTTTGGCCTGCCGGGGAGGCAGTGGGAGGAGTTTCTGAGGGGACTGGAAGATGTGCCGCATGCGGAGGCTATTTTGGCTTTTGTGGATCTGAAGGACGCCGGGGATGGGGAAGAGGGTGCGAGGGTGCTTGGTGATGGGTTTGATAATGATCTTATGATGATGTTTGATGGATTAACGAAGTTTCAGGATTGTAATGGGCCGGAGGCTTTCAAGGGTGTGAGGAAGTTTAATGAGAGGTTGTTGGTGTGGTTTAGGGATGAGTGAATGGGTGGAGGTAGACACAATACAAACCACACAGAAGACGCAACTGAGACGATATATGATGCGCTTGCTAGTTTGAGATTCCTGACTATGAAGTCCTGAGGTCAGGCAAAGGCTTTGGACAACCATGAGGTACATGGACTGATCACACCTGCATAGTTCGGAACGTTGTAGTACCTAGGCACCTAGGCAGTGTAGGATCTCTCGCCCACACAGCTTTGCAGCGACCACGCATTCGCCGTTCGTGATCAAGCTCTCCATGATTGCGACCATTCCTTCTTGCTTCCAGTCAGCCAATAACTACCAGACTTGTCACGACACGCAGCAATCATCCGGCCCAAGGTCCAGCGCTGGCGCGGAGGGCGATTGCTTCGATCGAGCTTTCGAGAATGCACGAGCGGGAAAGTGGGTAGAAACTCAAAGTGACTCGCGAATAGAAGTAGGCGCGGATCTCGTCGCAGAGGAAGCGACATGTCATAGATAGCTCGGTTGGTGCCATTTGGTCGATGTAGGTGATTAGTTGCTCTTGTGGGTGCGCAGTCCGATTCTGCTTAGGTACATGGCGGCAGAGATGTTCGTAGATCTCGTAGCGCAGCTCTTTGGGGAGACGGAGGAGAGGGCTTGAGGGAGTGGATGGAGACATGATGGGTGGTGTGAGAGTAGGCGGGAGATGACGTGGATTGGGTTGAGGGTACGAAGGTCTGTTTAGACAGTTGGATAGAAGATGGTAAGAAGGAGGCAGATTCATGACAGTCAGGTACTTTCAGAAGGTGACATGTGGGTTGGCATCGTGGTACGCCTTGTGATGCATGATGACGTACTACCTGGTGTGCTTTGGGTGATCTGGTTATGGACGAAGAGGTCGGGTTTGCAATATCCCAGAGCCTGACGTTCTCAAGCGGCGTAACCAACAGTAAACTATTGAATGCGTCATTGTCACTAGCAGGCCACAAGTAACTCAAAGAAAGACCACAACATTCGGACAGAAGCATAGAATTGTTACATTTTCCGTCCTTGCTCCAACGCCGTGCGAATGCAAGTCATGTAAAAGAGGCATATTACATATTCCATATCTAACTCCACAGCCTCAGCGTTCCATCCGCACCAGCCGACACACACCACGGCTCTCTAGGATGCCAATCGAGACCCATAACACCCAACCTGCTCTTGACCTTATGCCCGCGCAGTACCTTTAAAGGAACAATTGTAGCGTTCTCCATGAGGTCACCCACAACCTTTCCGTGGAAGATCTGGATAGTGCCGTCGTCGGAAGTATCGGCGAAGAGGGAGAGACCGCCTTGGTGGAAGCGTACTGAGCGGATGGCTTCCTTGTGGAAACGGAGGGTCTTGTAGGGTTTGTTGGAGAGGTCGAGGTCGTGCCAGAGGAGACGCTGGATGGGGAGTTAGTGTATGTTTTATTGATGTGACGATATACGTAGAGCTTACCTTGTCGTATGTTCCGACAATGATGTTGTCACCACCGGGGTGCACGTCGATGGATGAAATCCATTTAGCACCTGGTTGCAGGATCTTGACGAGTTCCTGCTTGGCGAGATCGTAGCTGCGGATGGTGTTGCGGGTGGCGACGAAGAAGATGGCTTTGGAGGGGTGGAATTGGGCGGTTTGCGCGATACCCTTGAGACGGCGGAAGGGTAGTTGGGTGAGATGTTTCGAGACTGTGTGGATGGCTACTGCTGTGCTTTGACCGCGGGGCGATACCGTGGCGAAGTAGTCTCCTCTCCGGTGCCAGTTGACTATCTTGACTGCTGCTCGGACTTCGATTTGGACGAGAACGCCCTTATTCTCCAGACGGAGTCCGGGACGGCTCCACTTGCCTGGTGCTGCTTTAGGTGCCTCGCCGAATGTTGTTGTGGTGGGCTTCGAGGCTGCGTAACCCCAACCGGCGTCGAGAACCTCGCGACTGGCTTGCTCAACGTCCGGTGAAAGAAGTGTGAAGGGTACGATTAGGTAGACGTTCTCGCCGCAAGCAGTAGCTACTACCGATGTCTCCTTGGTGGGTCTCCATTGTACTGCATCCACGGCCTCCTCATCTGACAGCTTTGCGTTCCAGACCTGGCGACCAGTCAATAGCTCCCAGATCCTTACGTAGCCGTCGTCACCCCCACTGGCAACAAAGATACCGTTAGGATCAACCGAAACACAACGAACACGTCCTTCTTGTCCGCGGTATATCGCTGCGCATGTAGTCGGGAAAGGCTTGAGCTCTTCGGGGTTCGGCAGCTTAGGTAGCAGTGATTCAGGGTCGATGTTGAGTCGGTTTCTCCGGATACGGGGAGCCAAGTAGAGATCCAAGCTTCGCTCAAACCGTTCCTTGACGAATGTCTCGTAACCAGGAACCTTGCGCAGGGCATCGTAGTTCTTGGGCAGGAAGTCTGTCTCCCGCTCCTCATCATCTTGTTCCAACCACTTCTGCTCCTCAACCTTATCCGGTAGGTACTCGGGCGGTGGGTGGTAACTCGCTTCGTAGCCAGGCGGTGGCAGCTTGGGTGCTGGGATGTGCATTGTGTTGTCGGGGCGGGGCTTCTCGTCCGCCCATACGTCAAAGGTGAAAACGTCTTGCTCTTCCTCCTGCTCCTCCGGTGCCCTGTATGGCTTGATGCGGCCTTCCCTAATCGCCTTGACGATCTTCATGACGCGCTTCGCCTCGTGCTTGGAGGGAATGAATCGTCGCTTGGGCTCTGGCGCAGCGCTCAGTGGCATGATCTCCGTGTTGACGCCAGAGAAGTACGCGACCATCTCTGGGTATGGATCGTACCCATCCTCCACAATCTCATTCCTTGTGAGCCTCTTGAGTACGTCCAGCTCCTCGGGCGACAGGTTCAGCGGTTTTCCTGTCTGGGGATCCGTCAAGCCTGTCCAACCCTTGGGTATGTCGATACTGTCCAGCAGCGCATCCAGCGCCTCTCCCTTAGCCGGGCGCATGATCTTCTTGCCGTTGATATCGTAGCCAATATGCGGGTATTCATCGTAGTACTTGAGGTCGATGTTGCCGATCGTGTTGGTAGCTTCGGCGTCCGAATCGTCGGATTCGTACACCGGGTCGATCTCTTTGTAGATGTAACGAGTGTTGCCGTGCGCATCGGTGGTGACAGTGTAGTTGGGCTTCAGGTCTTCATCGTCTTCTAGTTCCCCATTTGCGCCACCCACGTCCAGATCCATCTCGTGTGTGGGTACTCCATTCTTCTTGCGCAGTGGAACATCCGAGGTATTCAAGTTGCGCATTTCCTCACGAATCTGCTCTGCATCGCTGTCTTCCTCCTCCTCTTCGTCTTCGTCGGAAAGACCCTCAATCACACTGCTAGCATCGGTATCGGCGCCTTCATCTTGGCTGTCGTCCGAGTCGTCCTCAGAATGCGACAGGATGCCCTCGAGCAGCCCATCGGCCAATTCACCTTCCGAGTCACTGGGCTCAGGCGCCGGGCGCGTCACGACCTTTCTCTTGCGCGGGTTGACTGACATTTTGGGCGTTTGATGTTTCCTCCTCACGTTCACCGCGGACTGTCGCAACTTCCCAAAAATTATCGCTAGCGTCCAAGATTTCGGTTTTAGCGCGTCGCACGTGCCAGGCTGCCATCAGCCAAGCATATCCTCGGAGACTCTACAGCAACTTTATCGCAAACTCCGCAACTCCAACTCTCTGTTTACCCCACGCAATTGCAACCACCACCCGCATCTGCTACGCCAAGACGCCACTCCAGACTGATTGCAGCAGTAATTCCACCGACTCACCATGGCGACGCGCCACTCTGACTACGATCGTAGGCGCCATTCCCCGCGCCGCGACCGCGGAGATCGGGGAGACCGCTATGGCGAAGGCCGCTTCAGAGACGACCGTGACCGCCGAGACCGCCGCGATGACCGTCGAGAGCCTGACCGTCGAGACCGTGACCGCGGCGACACGTACCGTCGTCGTTCGCGCTCCCCGCCTCGCCGCCGCGACCGATCCCGTGACCGAGGAGACCGTGCCGACCGTGGAGACAGCTACAGGCGCGACCGCGACGGTGATAGGGACAGGCGTCGCCGCTCTACTTCCCGCCGCCCTGGTTCCCGTTCATCTGCCACACCTGCACCAGGCTCAGACAGCTGGAGGCGCGATGACGGCAGACGCGACGACAGCAGGCGCGATCGGCTAGATCACTCCTCGCGCGACGACAGGAAGAAAGACCCCGAGACCCAAGCCAAGGACAAGCTTGCAGACCGCGCTGCGAAGCTGGCTGAGTGGAAGAAGCTCAATGCCGAGCGCCTGCTCAAAGAGAAGACCGACACACCTGGATCCGGCGCCTCGCCAGCTGCTACTGCACCTGCAACCCCGTCAGTCACTGCGACGCCCCCGCCAGCTCCGGCATCTGAGGCCAAGCTTGTTGATACCGCTAAGACCAAAGTCATTCCACAGAAGAGTGCTACTGAGAAAGTCAAGCAGAAGCAGCCCGAGAAGTCGACCTTCAGACTGGATGCTTCCGCCGCAGCCCGTCCTCTGGACATGGCCAAGCCTGCAGGCAAGACTGTCACCAACGCTAGCAGTATGTTCATCCCAACCCCTCTTTTCACGAACCACAAGCTTACACGTACAGACGTTCCCATTGTTAAGGGCAATGGTAACATTGGCTCGTTCGGTCTCAAGACTAAGACTGCTGCTGAGACCGAGGAAGAGAATTCCAGAAAGGCATTGCTCGACGAGGAAGGCCCGACCCGCAAGCGCAAGCTACAGGCTCTACCCGAATTCGACGCCAACGAGGCACCTCTGCTCGAAGCCGACGGCGACAACGCGGACTCTCCAATGAGTGACATCGGCAGTGATGACGAGAACAACGCGGAGCTTCAGGCTCGCCTTGAGAAGCGTCGCGCTGAGATCGCCAACGAGAACCAAGAGGACACTGCCATGGAAGAGGCAACTGCTGTCGAAGCCCCTGCCGACGACAAGATGGAAGTTGACGAAAATGCAGGCGCCGAAGAAGATGACGTCGATCCTCTCGATGCCTTCATGGCCGATCTCACTGAGCCACAACCAAGCCGCGGGGCTCCTTCGGGTCAGACTATGTTTGCTGACGAGCTTGAGACTGTCGAGACTTCCGTCGAACATGAGGACCTTAACGAACTTCGCGCTGCCAAGAAAAAGAAGAAGAAGGAGGTGCCTACCGTCAACCACGATAAAGTTGAGTACGAACCGTTTAGGAAAGACTTCTACACTGAGCCCTCCGAAGTTGCACAGATGACACCTGAGGAGGTCGCAGATCTTCGCCACGAGCTCGACGGCATCAAAGTCAAGCCTGATGACGTTCCCCGTCCTGTCACCAAGTGGGCGCAGATGGGTCTGCTGCAAGCTACCATGGACGTCTTCACCAAGATCGGCTACGAGAGGCCTACAGGTATCCAGTCTCAAGGTGTACCCGCAATTCTCTCTGGCCGAGATCTCATCGGAGTCGCCAAGACCGGTTCTGGGAAGACACTTGCATTCGGTATCCCCATGATTCGTCATGTCCTTGATCAACGCCCACTGAAACCAACTGACGGGCCTATCGGACTGATTCTCGCCCCAACCCGAGAGCTAGCACTGCAGATTGTCAACGAGCTCAAGCCATTCCTTGCAGCATCGGGTGTTACCATCAAGTGTGCCTATGGTGGTCAGCCCATCTCTGAACAAATTGCTATGATCAAGCGTGGTGGCATCCACATCCTATGTGCAACTCCTGGCAGAATGATTGATCTGACCAACGTCAACCAAGGACGAGTGCTTTCTTTCCGCCGCATCACTTACGTTGTCCTTGATGAAGCTGATCGCATGTTCGATATGGGCTTCGAGCCTCAAGTCATGAAGATTCTTGCGAATGTACGTCCTGATCGCCAAACTGTCCTCTTCTCAGCAACTATGCCCAAGAACATGCAATCTTTGGCTCGCAAAGCACTGCACAACCCAGCCGAGATTACCATCGGTGGTAAGAGCAAGGTAGCTCCCGAGATCACTCAGATCATCTCTGTTGTACCGAACAGTTATGAGAAGAAGATCAACAAGACTCTACTGTATCTTGGTCAGTTGTTCTCTGAAGACGAGAATGCCCAGGTATTGATCTTCACTGAGCGGCAAGAGACAGCCGAAGATCTCCTGTCCAAGCTTTACAAGTCTAAGTATTTCTCCGTCAACACGATTCACGGAGCTAAAGATCAGACTGATCGTAACGAAGCGATCAACGACTTCAAGCAAGGTGTTCTTTCGATTCTCATTGCCACATCTGTAGCCGCCCGTGGACTTGATGTCCCCGGACTGGCTATGGTCTTGAACTTTGATTCACCAACCCATTTAGAAGATTACGTGCACCGCTGCGGACGTACCGGCCGTGCTGGCAACAAAGGTACCGCTGTTACGCTTATCGAGAACCCCGGTCAAGAGCGCTTCGCTCTTCACATCGTCAAGGCACTCAAGGAGAGCGGTACAGAAGTGCCTCCAGAGCTCCAGGAGATGGCTAACACATTCCATGAGAAGGCCAAGGCAGGTACCGAGAAGTACTATGGCGGTTTCGGCGGCAAGGGCCTCGATAAGCTGGATGCAGCACGCGCACTCGAGAAGAAGCGCGAGAAGCGTCAACTCAAGCTGGAAGGCGTTGACGAGAGTGAAGACGAGGAAGAGATTGCACCACTCATCAAGAAGCCCGAGGTCGCTGGCCCCGCTGGTGTTGTTAACGCTTCTGGTCCTGCTGCAGCTGCCGAAGAAGATCAACCACACTGGATGAAGCTGCTGAACAGCAAGATTGTGGTCAGCAAGACTGAGCGCCCCGACGCAGCCGCTTCTGGCAAGCCGATGACCGCGCGCGAGCGAGCCATGGCCGCTGCTTCCAAGGTCGACGGCAGGCTGAGCAAGAAGGGTATGATCCACGCGGGTCAGCCCATCGATAACAAGGGCCCCGATGCTGGTCTCTACCACTCAACCATCGAGATCAACGACTTTCCTCAGAAGGCTCGATGGGCCGTCACCAACCGCACCAACGTCGCCAAGATTCTGGAGCAGACTGGTGTTTCCATCACGACCAAGGGCAACTACTACCCCTCTCCCAAGCAGCCTGGTGAGAATGATCTACCCAAGTTGTACATTCTCGTCGAGGGTGACACCGAGAACATTGTCACTCAGGCTATGATGGAGCTTACTCGTCTTCTGCGCGAGGGAACCATTGCGGCTGAAGATGCCTCCGCGACTCGTGGTCCTACCGGCCGTTACAGTGTGGTTTGAGAAGTTTTACTTCCGTAAGGTATGCTCGATTTTCTCTCTTTCATTTCAGCGTTGCTTTCTCAGCGTTGCTTTCTTTTCCATGGCGTCAGTTCACTGCATTGGGAGGAATGGTCAAATGGATGGATGGGAAGGGCATTGGACGGAGTTGAAGGTTTCGACAAAACACGATCGTGCTTCGATGCATGCCGCGCGGCTGTACCAAAACGTAAGTTCTCACCCAATTGCTCCATTCAGAAGTTTCGTTGATTTACCCAACCGTCGCAGGTTTCTACTCGGTCACTGAGCCGCTGTCAGGCAACGAAATCACTGTACATTAATGGGCTTGGCAACACGGTTCGCTGATATGCGATGTGCGGGAAGGGGAGTGGAGGCTTGACTCTGGTAGTTCTGGTAAAATATGTCTGGTGCGAAGGAGTGAGGTCTTGACTCTGGTGCTTTCCATGCAGCCTGATATGGCACGAGAGTGTAGCTTAAGATAGCCTTCTGTATGAGAGGCATTTTTGTCTACCACATGAATTTCTTCGCGTGTTCCTAACCCACCATACCTCGCGCTGCATACTCCAACTTGCCTGGCGGCACTGACTCCCGATCTCCGGAGACGTGACACTGCATCGCGACCTCATAGCGGGCCTCTTCGCCGATCCTATATACTTCATCAATAAATCTCAACTCAACATCATGTTCTGCGCGACAATCAATATATGCAGATGCGAACCGACATTCGTTCATTCCTCAGACCCAAATGCGTGGTGTACGACTACGCCGTATTGCCCTGAACACTGATGACGCAGCTCTACAGGACCCACGCCGCACCGCACTGACGCCATATCGCCTCTCAGGCTGCAGCTGCAGCTGCATCATCTGAAAAACCCTCCTCGGGGGTATATCCATCGGAATATGTATGTGTAGGTGTAATGGCGCCATAGCTGCATGTCGCATATTGCATACTGCATCTCCCGCTCCCTCTCTCATCCTCCCCTCCATCCTTCATCCTCCATCCGCCGAACCTCACGCCGCAACACTGCATATCTCCTTCGCGTGCATCTCCGCCTATTTTAGGCCCGGCGTCCAGGACCACCTGCAGGGTCGATACATGTCTTAACGAGGAGCGAAAAGCGAACCTGGACTATTCTGTTGATGATGCAGATGCAGGTGTAAGGCGCGTACGTGCGTGCGTGCGTGCTCGCTCGCAGAAAAGACGCACAGCACAGCCCTGCCGCCCCCAAACGCCACTCGCTCCAGCTGGATCTGGAGATCCCTTCGTCTCGGATGCGGCTCGGCGAACCCAGGTTCAGGGCGGGTTTTACAGAATGGGGGTGTAGTGGTGGAGGGTGCATGGCGAAGGATGCACGCGGTAGGGTAGGTCTGCGGAAGGACGTTCCGCGGGGTTTGGTTGGTTGGTAGGGTTCTCGTTGGAGAGGGTGGGGACTTGGTGAAGGGTAGGTGGGGTGAGGTTTGCGGTCAATCTTTCATGTATTGGACTGATTTTTGGTCGCTGAAGAGGTCGAAGGAATTGTTTCTGGTTAAGGAAGCGGTCGGAGGAAGTGTAGTAGGTTGATTAGCTGAGGCGTTGGAGGTATCCTTGCGCAATTAGGCGTTCGACGTCGCCTTGCCGGACGTAGAATTGGGAGTTTTTGGTAAGGGTTATTGAGCTGTGACGTCGGTTAGCTGTACCGACTAGTATACAATGTTTCGGATGCGGAAGAAAGGGTCGTAGGCTTCGGCATGCCGAGATGGCGGTCACGTACCCGTACTCTGTTTGGATCTCTCCTGCGTCCTTCAAGACGCGCACGTCGATGAAGAGATCGCGCGGCGGCTCCAGACTCCCCGTTAAATCGATATCCGTCCATTGCCCCTTGTACGCAGCAAGTAAATCGCTGTATTGCCTCACATACTCCTCCTCTTCAGGACTGAGACTACTCTCTTCTTTCCCGCCTCCAGCGCCCATTCCACTGCCCCTCCCCCCTTCTCCGCTATGGTCCTTGCTGCCCTGTTGTTCCAGCACGTCGACGCCCTCCCAGCAGTATTCTTCGAGCTTGTCGCTCCGCACGCGGTGGTAGGCGAGTAGACAGCGCTTGTTCCGGCGCATGCAGAGGTGGTTTACGAGGAGGGCGCAGGCGGTTTCGGGGGATGCGCTGGGGTTGAAAGACCCGCTGTAGGGGGCGAGGATGGATGAAACGTCTTTGTCGAGGTCGCGCACTTCGCGTACTATGGAGCGTGTGAGCTCTGAGGCGTAGGGTGGGAGATGGGGGAGGGCGAGGGTGCGTTTGGCGTTTTGGACCTGGAGGTGTTAGAGGAGCTGTATAGTAGCGGGATAAGGATAATGCAGTTTTACCAACTTATTGGCCGCTTCTCCATACATGGCTGTGATTTGATGTGTGTTCGTGTTCGTGTCCTGGATCCCTGAACGTCTTTCTTTGGTGGTACAGAGATGTGACGATCAAGCAAACGCGACTGTCACTGCAATTTGCAGGTAAGATGCGTAGAAGTTGTAAGCTACTCTGAATAGAAAGATCGCTGTGAGTTTAACTGTGCAGCTTGTTATTTGAAGATGTACTAAAGATTGAATGGTTCAAGCGAGAGCAATCGGCGCATGCGATGTAACAGTAACATTTGTTGGACCCTCCGAAGGCAGGCGCGTTCCTGACGCGGGGGCAGGTGGGGCGGGGACGGGTCTTGGCTTGTCGAGTCCAACTTCAAACCTCTTCTGGCAATCCCTTTCACAACGCCAGCAATCCCCGCAACCTCATTCGCCAGCATCGCCAAACTCTCGGCTGGCATCATGTATGCTATCACACACACGGAAAGATGGATCGGTAATACGCACGATGAACACGACATCACGTCAGCGTCGCGTCGAGAGAAGAGCGAAGGAAGATTGACCTAATATGTACATCTCGATCTACGCATGCGATAACACCATGTCTAAATGCTCTAAGCCCCCGAGCTTTTGGTCCGATCAACGCCTTGTATGCTGCCCACCATGGAAGCGCTCATCAGAAACCACCCAACGATGCTGAAAAGAACGGTAATAGCTGTGAACGACGTCGCACGTAAGCGTAAGAGCAACATAACCACCCAGAATGCACTAGCTAACGTGATATAGATCACTGCTCACCCATCCACTTATCAAACTCCGACTCTTGTTCGAGCGACACCATAGTCGGGTCTGACTGCCAAGCTTGGTATTCATCATGCGGAAGATCCAACAAGCCATCAAGGTTGTGTTGCTCAAGCCTATCCTCTTGCATGTCCGGATGAGGATTCCGGTATACGGCGTTCTGCAGCGCTGAAGGGTCGATGTCTGAATGACTTCCTCCGTCGTAAGCCAACAGCAATGGATCCAGCTGCCCCTCGTCGAATGATGAACTCATGTTCGGGTGTAGCTGTTGCAGAAGATCGTTCGCATTACCTCCAGGCAATCCCAGCATTGATGGATTCGAGTGGAACTGCATGGAAGAGGATGGCGTGTCTACCCTCCTCATATGCATGTCGTCTGCGTAGGTCGGACTGATCTGCATATTCGGGTAGGCGGCAGTCTGGTAGTACTGATTGTAGAGCTCGTTGTGGCTTATCGGCATCGGCATCGGTCGCCCTTCGTTTGTCATCTCCCAGGACGATCGGTTGATACCATTACCATTCGGTCCGAACGACTGATCGAAGTACTCTACAGCAACACCATTTGACGGGTAGCTAAATGATCGATCGATTCTCCTGGCCTGTCGAGGACGAGACCTGCCACCACCGGGAGCCCATTCGGCATCGTCAAGGTCGCTAGGTTCTTCTTCGTCGGACCACTCACTTCTTCGCTTACGAGCCGGCGCTGCTGTCTTGCTAGGCGAGAACTTGTACGTCGGGTGTGCGTTTTGGTGGTTGATCCTCTCGATCTTTGCGTACTCGTTGTATAGCTCGCGAATCTCCGGCGGCTCCAGCGGCCAGCTCTCCCCCGCTACGGACGATACGACTTGATGATTGTTTTGAAGACACCATGACTTGGCCCTTTCCGCAAACGCCGACCGGTACAGCATGAACGAGTTCATGGGACGAGTGATGTATCCATTCCTCTTCTCAACTTCGCGTCTCCTGACATCCGCTGGCCTGTTCACCCATTCCTCCATATTCTTGACCGGGATATGATGCAGCTCCTTCGTCAGTATGCTCAACGGCGCAGTAAGCTTGGGCGTCTTGTGCTTCTCGTTCTTCGGTGCTTTCGGCTTCTTCACTCTCGGTGTCGCTTTCCGTCTAGGGCTGATCTCATTCAGGCGTGGAGAACTGGACGATGTTGTTGCTCGTCCGCTTCGAGTTGTCCTGCGTCCGGAATCCTCATCGTTCGCGGATCTTGGTGTCGGTGGCGAGAACAAGGCTTGCTCGTTCTATCATCTATTAGCAATCGGGTCAGAAGCAACCGGCGACATTACCTACCTGCATGCCGTTATACGGCCCGTTCTGGTAATACTCCGCTGGTGGACCATATCCCTCCTGTACCTCGATCAGCATGGTTACATGTGTGAAGACGCAGGGACTCTTACATATTGTATACCTAGTCCGAGCCCACGAGGATGGTTGTCGGCATGTGACGCATGTGAAGGGATCCCTTCGTGCGCCACCGAGCCTGGCGAGCCGTACCCTGTCTCACCGAACGAATAGCCGCGATCGACGCCATATTGCGCAACTGGATGCAGCCCGGACTGGTAATCTGACCCAGCATTCGGTGGGGTCGGAGGATGTTGTTGGACGAGCGTGTCACCCCTCATCATGGCGAGTGTTGACGCACAAGTTAGTTGCTGCGACAGTGGAGATTGCGGACTGCCGATTGGCCTTGTTTTCGGACTCAACGCAACGCTTAAGCGATGGAGATCGATAGTTGAACAGAGCAAGCGCAACTGCAATTGATGGAATGACTCTTCTGTTGGTCAAAGGCCGTGCAACATGAAGACCGAAGGATTTTGTTGCTGGTGGATACCGAGATGCGTTCGTTGGTCTCTCGAGAAGATGCTGGATCAGACTGTTCTGTTCCAGATATTGTACTGGATATGTGTCAGTACGTCCAGCGAATGCGTCGCTCTTTGCTGGGTTTGCTTCACCGCAATGATGCATAGCAGTTCGCAAAGTGTTCAGGGAACGAACCTGTTGCAGTTACCCGCTTCTCACCGGCACCAAGGCTTTGGTGCAGAGACAATCAGCGTGGACGACTATGCGATACCAACTTGCAAGTCAGACACCGCCGTACTGTTTGAGTTGTGTTGTTCCGGCCCGTGTCTCTTTGTGGCGAAGGCAGAGCTCGAGCAAAGTGTGAAGGGCAAATCAACGGAGAAGGATTCTTTGTCCGGGATCAGTCGCCAGAAGGTATTTGTAGCGACTACACAACCTCGAGGTCGACTGCTCACGTATGTGTATAGTGTACTTAGTCGTCTGAACATGGACAAAGGCACTACCGGATTGGTGTTGGCTGGGCGCGCTTGACACACTCAGACGTCGCGCTGCTTTTGGCCTGCGAACCTCTCAAGCGATGAACTACCTGTGAAATGGCGCAAGACCTAGCCTTCTGGTCCGTTCACGTTTCGAAGTCGAAAATATCATGTCCGTCCTGTTGTGGGGTTGAAAGCGGCCCTCAGCCCCTCCACATCGACAGCTATAGACGGAAGCTACTCTCAATCTAGGCGCCCTTCCTTTCAAATCGCCTACCCCAAGAAGCTGTCTACCAATCTTAGCAGGGGTGTACTATGGCTTGCAGCAGTCATGTGCACTGGGCGCTCGCTATAGCAAGCCACACGCTCACTGGTATCTTTAGCCTCCAGAACGACCCCTGAAGTTATGTTCCGCCAGAACATGGGCTGCATTCCTGCACCAATTGCATCACCGGGGGCTCGCGGTCCCCTTTCCCAGCAACCAATGACATAGATGGTACATGACCAGAAATCTTCCCAAGGCCGAACGTGGTTGGTCGACCAAAAATTGGGTTCTTTCGCTACGTAGTCAAGCCTGACGTGCTGTTCACGGATGGCTGCAGCCTTCTATGTCAGAACCCTGACAGCTGGTCATACTTGGCAGGGCTGACCACGACACAACGAATTCTAACATCCACACCGCACATCAAAATGCAACTACACAGTCAATCTACAGGCGGCGACAAACTAAGCACATCTCAAACACTCGATCTCAAACACATTATCATGATTTTGCTGTCGCCGGACAAAGGGTAGGGTCGGTACGGCAATCCCGACAGGCTGGTCACGATGCGCCCCCGCGGCGAGGTTCAGGTCTGTGTTGACCGCTCAAGCTCAGAATAATTCCGTCCATCTTGCCTCTCGGCTATTGAACCCAACATGCTGCAGCGACGACATTTGCGGTAAGCCCGTCACCGTCAACAGGCACTCAAAGTCCTTCGGTGACAGGCCGCGGACATCTGGGCAAGGTCCTGCATATTGCATGCATACAGCAAAAGTTCGGTTGCTTCCGGTCGATCGTGTTGACATGGGGACCTGCCTTTGGAATGCGTACTATCGCCGTTTCGGCACCACGACCAAACAGTTACAGCCTTGTGCGACCAGGTTTGGCTGAGCCTCAAAGACGATAGTGATTGGTTCGAGCAAGCGCGAAACAAAAGTGGAGACCACTGTCTGGAGTATTGCTTTGAACCAGGAGGCTTGAATGAGTTTGTACTGTTTGAGCATGCTTCTCTGACCGGTCCACCCAGAAATGAACGCAAACGGACTATCACCATGCCAAAGGTGCTCTGGCAGTATCGTGAAGGACTACACCAGGACGCATGATCGGTATTCATGGTGGGTACAGCATTGTCGACTGGAGCTACTCGTAGTCACAGGTGTCGAGAGCATCATCTGCGCACGTGTGTGTGATCGACGCCGTAGCTGTCAATGTCTGCCTCCACTGACCCAACTTCTGGATTACCTAGATAGGCTATATCTCCGTTACCTTCGCCAGCTATCGCAATTGCAAGAAACCATTTCCGCAATCTGCCATACGGTGATCCCGTCGGCGGGCTAGAGAGATAGGATCCGCTGGTTCTACCCGTCATCGACCCGGATGTTCTCGGTCACAGACCTCCCCGCGCCTCCTTCCACTGTTCACAACGACTATCTCCACCTAAAACGCTCGGTACCTTGCAATAACTGTAAACCAAGAGATGTTGTGCTACCATTCCGCGGACGCTAAGAGTCAATGTCAGCCCCCATTTTGCTGGAAGGGTTTGGCGGTTGAGCGGTCTACCCCACTTCCCAGCATTGTTACCATGGGACGAGCTTCTGGCACGGGAATTCCGTCAATAGTGTGATCGAAACCACCAATATCATTGCGCTCGAAGCAAGCTACGCTCAAGCTTCGGCCCTTTTCTGCTCACAGCACGACAAGTGCCGCGCCACCGGCACACTCGCGTTGAGGATGCAGTTGCATGACATCTTGCACGCTGGAGTTGCCTAGTCACCTCAGGTATACACGCCTCCGGTACCAGGAAGCTGGCGCTGGTACGCTAGTATGCGCTCTTGCAGTAGTCCAACGGCCGCAGTTCGATCCAGCAACTATGCCGCGAGGTACCCATATACCGATTGATGCTTGGTACGGCTCTCATGCAAGTATCGCACGATTTGCCCGACATTCTTCAATGTACCTTGATGAAAACTTACCCGTTCCAGAATGATCAGAAGACACGGCACAGTGGCACAGTCGACGAAGCTCCCGGCAAAAGCTTACGATATATCTATGGCGTCCAGGCAATATCCCAGCATGCCGCTCAGTAACGGGACGCCTCTGTCGCTTCTGGCGCGAAGGCGCTTATCTCGCGTAGTTTTGCCGGCTAAAGTAGGTGTAAGGTATATGACGAGTAGCGCACCAGCATCAGGGCAGCACTTGTCACACAACAACACGTGCAAGATCGGGGCTTCCGCTCGATCATCGCTTTCCAACGGTGGATTAAGGTCGTTGTAGACTGAGCGCCACCGTCAGCCTGGACATTCGCCTCTTGCTTTACCCCTCATTTCACGTCAAGCCGCCTGAATCCTTCTCCATTCCATTCGGCTAAAACGTCAGCGTCGCTCACCACTCCACTCACCTTATCTCCTTGCTGAACCGATGCGGCTTAAAGATGACATGGGTCTTTCCTCAACCAGCTAGCATCGTGTTACGCCACCCCATGGAGTCGGTACACGCTAGCACGTGATGTCACTAACGCTGCGCTCCTGTCGCTTACCCCAGTCGCTGGTCGACGCCCATCCACAACGGCTGCCAGCCTGGATGTGGGAAATGCTGAATCCTGTAGGGGTGGCGAAAGTGCATGTTCGCATTAGCTCGCATCTTTTTGCCCAACGTACGTTCGTTGAGTTATCTAACTTTGCATCACATTGCGCGAATGCGCGCGATATGGGATGGCTGTTTCTAGTGCAGAGGAAGGTCAGGGTATCCTCGCAGTACAAGGTGCCAGACTGCCAGTCATGCTGCGCACACTTGATTCAGTGGTTGTTCCTTCAATCACAGCTGTGAGGTCGACAACCATTACCTCGCGTTTCTGCTGATACCAATTGCGTGCAATTCTCACAGTAGCAACATTGACAAAGAGAGTACACTTTTCCTCCGTGAAAAGTCGAAACAGTGTCTCGTCAAATTTCACTATGTCGCTGAGATGGTTCACCTCGTTCACGGCGTCATTTAGACATTAGCTCCTCGATGCGGTACGAGGAGCGCTGTGATGTGCAAAACCTCTGATAAGACAATGGAGGGATCAATCAATGAGACAAGCATGTAGAATAACCATTCATGTAACTAACGGAAAAGTTTGTTTGTACCAATGATTTATATCGCGATATCATATGAACCGCGCAAACGTGCCATTGAACACGACTCAGAGAAACAGTACTAAATTAAACGCGAGTTGACTGACATAAACCCGCATCATGAACGAGGCCAAATCAATATCGTCCCCTGATCACGAAGCTGCGTCTCCGAAGTCTTCAGGTGAAGAGCAGCAAGGCACAGTCAGACCCGTAACACGAACGAATGCTTCTTCTTTCGCCGCCCCGACTAGGGCGTCTGAAGCGAAGAAGAACGAGAAAATTGAACTTGCTCAGTATGGGAAGAGGGGGGCGTCGGCAAGAGAACCGTCTAGCCGGCCTGGTAGTGCGATGCGGCAGTATTCGTCTCCGGGGTTTGGTAGTAGACCGCAAAGTCGTCAGCGGTGGGGGGCTGGTACGCCCATGCGGGATGGAGATGATGATGACGTTGACATTGATCAGAAGGATGCATATGACGACGAGGCACACGTCGATGATGACGACTCTAGTCAATTTGATAGCGATGTGGAAGATGAAGGATGCGGAGAGGAAGAAAAGGAAGAAGAAGCAGCGCCTATCCTGGAAGGGAAGGAGTCGGAAGAGAATCCGCTAGAAAAGGAGGACCCCGAGGGAAACAAGCTAGAAGAGCAAGAGCTCGAAAAGCAAGCACAAGAGCAAGAACCAGAGCCTGAAGAAGAGCTGACAACACAGGAACAAGAGCAATCGTATGACTTAGAAGATCTGTTGGCCCAGGAAGAGCCACAGGAGCATCGCGATGAGGATTCCAGTCCTGATGTTCAGGAACTACAACAGAGGGAATCACCCTTGACGCAAGACGATGTGGCTCCAGTGTCACAAGAAGATCACGTTGAGAATGTGGAAAACCAGGCCGCGGCACCTCAAGACCAGACTGAAAGCGCACCGCCGCATGGTAATGAGGAAAAACCTATCGTTCCGCCCGAGATCGTTGCAGAGATACAAGAGCTCCAGATCAAACGTCAAAAGGTGGAGGAAGAGCGCGACGAGGCGATGAGACAGCGTGAAACCGTATTACAAGAGTTGCAAACCGTCAAAGAAGAAGCGACGAACCTGAAGCAAGAGTACGAAAAGCTATCTATCCAACTTCGTGAGAGCGAAGCCAAGATCGCAGCGCGCAATGCACGCGAGCCCGGATTACCTCCTCTCGAAGAGGTCGAAGCGGAGAACAAGAAGCTTCGAGCATCGGTCGAGCGGACGCGGTTAGAACTTCAGGCGAAGAAAACAGAGGCAGAAGATGCGACTGCTGCCTGCAAGTCGTTTGATGACTCACTGAGGGAAGTGGACGAGAAGCTAAGGAATAACCAAGAGTCTATCCGTACGCTCTGTGAAGTTGTCAACCAAGTGGCCGAGAACCTGCCAATGATCTCAAAATGCGAGACCAAAGAGCTCGATGCAGTTTTCTTGAGTCTTTCGCAGGATGATGAGACTGGAAAGCTGCGAGGTGAGTTTCTCAAACTGATCAAGAACTTCAATGGCAACTTTAAAGAGTTGCGGGAGCAGATCGAAGACTTGGAGCGGGAGTTAGCGGAGAAAGAATACGAGATTAATAGTTTGGGAAAGACCATCGAAATCGAGAGGAAGGGGTTGTTAAGCCCCGGTCTACCAAGTCCGCATCCCATGCAAACTGGTAAGAATGAATGGGAACAGTACTACGAACGGGAAAAAAAGAAGCGCCGTGATGCAGAGTCGGAGCTCGCCAAAGCAAAGAAACAGCTGTTACAACTCCAGCCCGAGAATGAAAGACTACAATCAGACCTTATCAAAGCGGAAGAAGAGCTCGCAGAGTTGCGGCCCAAGAACGATCAGTTGGAAATGGAGGCCAAAACCTGGAAGGAAGAACTTGAAGAAAACAAGGCCCAATTCGAACAATGCAGTCTCGCATTCGAAGCTAACATGTCCGAGCAGCAGCTGGAGAACTTCCGATACATCAGAGACTACTACCAAAAAGTCAAAGATCACGCTCACTGGGAAGTCCAAGGCCTCCAACAAAAGCTCTCAGTAGCAGACCAAGTAAGGGACGCACTCAAACGGGACTACAAACGCGAACAAGGCGTCAACATGCGCTTGGAGGACGCGGTGGTTAGACTGAGGAAGAGCGTCAAAGCCCGGGATATCCATATCGGAAAGACAGAACAGGCGTTCATGCAACAAGCACCGTTCCCTATCCGTTCACCAAGTACCTCTGGTAGCCGCACACCTGATAGCGATACCTCGTCGTCTACTTCACCTTCTTTGATCTCGGACTGGACTCATCCGCTCGAACGCGTCAAGAGGCCTCCGCTCATCCCCCGCTGCCACCTCCCCGCCGCGATTCAAGCGCGCGAAGCCAGACTAGATACCTATAAACGAGAACTTGAGGAAGCGCGAGAGGTAGAGATCTTCAAGGCCAACGTGAAGCCACGCGCATCGACAGCCAGGGGCGGAACTATTGCGACCGATATTATGGAAGAAGTGCGGAAATCGAGCATGGGGCCTCTGTTTCCGGTTGAAAAGACGGGGTGGGCGGATTCGAGCTGGAAAAGTGCGTGGGAGAGGTGGGATGGGGATTACTGGGCGAGGGAGTTTGCGAAGGGGAATCAAGTGGATTTCTTGAGGAAGGTAGGGGTTTGGCGGAGGGATTGGGATTAGTCGTGTATGTTTTGAGGTCGTGATGAGAATAGATACTATTCGTTTCCACACGCTACGGTAGTAGCAGGTTCGTAGTGACTAGATGTGGACTTAGATTGACCCTGTCGTGATATTAGCGTTAGCTTCATCGTGAGAACCGTGCCCGCACCGCGAACCAAAACACCATACCTACCTACCAAATAGTCCGAGCACATCTGTGATGCAGCGCACGCTCGTATGCGCTTCCGGAGAAACCACATGCGATTCATGACTGACTCCCACACCTTCCCTCCTCCTTCCTATCGCGGTATCCCAACGCCCAACACGGTCCCTCCTTAGCTCGAAAAGAAAACCACAAACCTATTAAATCACCCATCCATCCCTTCCTTCTTCACCCATCAAGCCACATTCCCCATCTGGAATCCACACTTCACCTCCAAACTGCCCTTTCGGGAACATCTTCTCTAACATACTTTGGTACATGCGCTTTGGTACCGCAGCATTTGCGCTGGCACGACCGGGACCGGGCGGTCCATGATCTGACCCCGAAAAGCAAGCCGAAACTCAAAACAAATCATGTTGCAAGCTCCAAACTCTCGTAGGTGGGACGCCTGAACTACATTCTACGGTTGTAATGTTGTATTGCCTATTCGGGCTGTTTTGTGTTTAAACGGAGCCGGTGGGTGCTGGGAGAAGGTTTGTAGTCTGGAACAGTCTTCAGCCTTGTCTTACTTAGTGCGTAGGCGAGTAATTCTCCTCAAGCCTTCTGGAATCTATGGGGTGTGCAATATTTCCTGTTACGGTAGGTTGGAGTTTGGTAGGGGCGTGGGGAGCGAGGTATTTAGGATTAGGAGATGGATCCAAGGTTCGGAGTGTTTGCGCGGGATGGGAGGGAGGCGGAGGTCTCTAGGAGTAGAACAGAATGCGGGATGCGCTGTGTGCATCTCGCATGCTCTGTATGCTGCGATATCCTAGACGTGGATGTACGACCTCGATCCTGCTAGTCCATCGTGCCCATTTGCAATAAGGGCATCGTATGCGTTGGACGCGTTGCTCTCCGTCAGGATATGTCCTACTTCACGGTTCAGCATTCATGTGCGTCGCGTGACATCTTCGACCCAGACTCAGCTCTCGACCCCCTTTGCTTTTTCGGCGACGTGTCCAGTCGCCCGCCGTCATCGACACCTTTCCAAGCTTCCTTCATTCTTTCCCATCTCGGCATCTATGACTGCCTCGCTACCAAACTCCCTCAACCCCTTAACCAGACTCCTCTTGCTTCCAGACCCGGCTATTCGATCCAAGGCCGTCTTCTTCTGGTTCGTGGATCTTTTCCCGATAGCGGGATCTACTATCATCAATGGTTTTCTTGTTTCCTTTCCTCTTGCGGTAGATTTTGACCGTTGGATGGGCGGTGGCTAGGCGGGATGGGGGATGGGCGGGGAGAGGGTACCACGGGCCGGAGTCTGGCAGCCGTTGACTGGAATCGATGGTTTATGGTGGGCTTTCCTGTTTGGGAAGTGTGCGGGAGGCGCTGACTTGGGGAGCTGTATGTGCGGTAGTTGTTAGATTGAGCGATACGAGGTTTACTACCGGAGATGGAGTCAAGCCCTGAAGGCGTATATGACGGTCGCCTCGCACACGAATTATCGGCGTGTGCTTGTTACTCAAGATGCTGCAGCTACTTGATGACTCCAGGGCTGTGTTCCGTGGGGTGCCGAAGCACGATGCTCGAGCCTCGTGGTGTTGCGAGCCATTGGGAAGCGAAGGTAGCTACGCGTCCACCGTCGCAGCAACATAGCTAGACAGCTAGGTAGATTTCGCTAAAGAACTTGGAGATGCGGAGTGACAGCTGCATGCCACATCTTCCATACATCCAGGTGCTCAGCCTCGATCGCACTCGTACACAATCTCAGCCGCCTTACCCAAACATCACCAATAGAACAAGACCACTTTCTCCGATGCCACGAAAGCAGTAACACGCATGGGAAACAAGTAAACCCGACTTCCCAAACCAGCGCACAGCCATGTGCCGCGGTATCCATGTTAGCTTCGCAATGACGTAGCGACTGCGCGGATGCTTGCGCAAATCCCGCCAGGAACATCGCTATTGCATCACCGCGACCCACGTCTCAACCCTTCCTCTCAGTCCTTTCACGAAACAACATTTTTGCTTGCAACTCCTTTCTATAACGCATCGAGAAACGAACGAAATTACCTCAATTGACATCACGAGACCTCTTTCAATATGGATGTAAGTGTGGAGCTGTTGTGTGTGGGAAGGGTTGATGGGTGTTTGCGTAGTGGACGAATGCTGATGATGGGTATTAGGTCTACTACTTCTACTCCTACGGCACTGCCGCATGGCTCGGTAAGCTCTATGTCCTTCCGTGAGGGTATCGCACAGCTTGCTAATACAAACACAGCGACCCAAGCCGCGCCTCTGATCGCGTCCCCAACCATGATAGTAGCATTGTTGTCCCCCGAAGTCCGCGAAGCTTCCAGTACGTATGCACGAAAGACCAGGAAACATGTCAAACGATGAGGTGCTAACGAGGATGATCAGCTCTCGAAGTCTACTTCTCCCGTACCCTGGGCCTCTCGCTCATCGCCCTGGGTATCCTGACTGTTCTCCTCACGGGGTCTGTTCCGTTGTCTAGTCGACTCTCTGAAGGTACTTTCCCCTCCCCATCCCCATCCTACCACCTCCGTACACTGGCCTAACACCCCCTAGGCGCAACCACCAACGAGGAAGACCCGAAAGCACCCTACGCCCTCCCCACGCTTACCGTAACCGCCATGTTCCACTCCGCCCTCGCCTTCTACGGCTACGCCATGTGGACGCGCACCGGCGTCATGGCCTTCAGCTTGGGCACACTAGGTTCTGGTTTCCTGGCCATCGTGGCACTGTGGTGCATTTTGTTTGCGAGCAGCAATGGACGGATTAGCAGGAAGACTGGCGCGGATAAGAGGACGTCAGGTTTCCCGTTCAAGAACGCTGAGGCGGAGAAGAAGAAGGGTAGGTAGATGCTTACCATCTATCTGTGGAGCCTTTGCCGGCTTCGAGAAGTCATACGGCATACTGCGGGCGGGCGGAAGGGGCATGGAAGGTATGTCTGCAACGGCGAATAGGCATACAATGGGAGTTATGCCGGAGCAAGGCATGGAAAACTGGCATTGGGAAATTGTCAGACACGATTTATTGGGATGGAAGCTGTATACTATGGAAGCATTGAATGAATTGGTATCTTTAAACCTTGAATGTACCCAAAGACCCGTGAACACCCAGGTTTCTATCCCATAGTAATACACAAGTACTATTGAAAAACAAGAGGGCATGGCGCCGACATCTCCCTCAACACCAGAGCTACGCACTTGTCCGCCGCCTCATCGCAGCCACGCTCTATCATACCAACACTGCCACTCACCCATGAGCATAACGCCTCCGGGGCGGGCCCCTGTAATTCAACTGCTCCTCCACCGCAAGACAGCGGTCACGCCAATGAACGGCCTCCGCATCCAACCACGCAGCACGCTCCGCTAGACCCAAAAATTCCAATGAAGCCTGCGACATAGGAACTTGGTGCAGGCGCAGCGCTTCCAACCTACGATGATGTATACGCTGCTGCAACTGCAGAGCCATATCCCTCTCCGCAGGATTCAGATATTCCAGTCCAGGCTACAGAACGGGTACCTGAGGCTGGGGCTCTTCGATAGGTTGGATATGCGCGGGAGGCGGCCTAGACTGAACCACTTCCTCCTTAATCCGCGGTTGTTGCTGAGTGTCGTCGCGCCACCACGGCAGTTTGCCTTCTCGGGGTAAGATGGGCAGGGCTTTCGCGGGCTGGATGTCGTTTTCAACGGATTGCCAGCCTTCCATGTCGTCGGGCATGCCTTGATCGACACGGCGTCGTCGCTCCGTTGCGGCTTGTGCTTCCATGTAGTTCTCGAAGAGGAGTTCTTTGGCTTGCCATTCTTCCTGGCGGGTGTGTTCGAGCTCCTCGGCTTCGGCGCGTAGTTGTTCGCCTTCTTGCGTTGCCCAGAGGAGTTGGCGGCGCAGGAGTTGGAAGAGTTCGGGTGCGGGTCGCTGGAGCTCTTCGGGTGTGAATTCGATGTCGGGTGGGAACTGGACGAGCGGTGGGGCGGACGGGTTGGCGAGGTCTTGCAGGTAAATGACGTTGTTGTGGGCGTAGTCGGCGTCGGGTGCGGGTGCGGGTGCGTTGGACGGAATGGTCGCGCTGTTCGGAGGGTGCGAGTGTGAGGAGGGCGACCCGGGTGTTGAGCCTTTGTCGTGGGGCAGCTTCTTGGCTTCGTTGTTGAGGACGAGCTTGAGGCGCTGCTTGTTGTTTGTAGGATTGGAGGAGTGGTGCTTGGGGACGGGGTCCGAGGGGCGCAGAGCTTCGGTCTCGTGGACCGTTCTCATGTGCTTGGCTAAGGCGTCGGAGCGGGTGAAGGAACGGTCGCATTCTAGGAGAGTTAGTAAGGGTAATGCGATGCAGATGGTTTTGGCGACTTACCTGGAAGGGTACAGTAGAATGGCTTCTCCCTTGTATGTGAGCGCATATGAGCCCTAAGCGCATAGCCACTAGCATGGGGTATGCCTTTTCTTGTGCAGTCGCTCCACTCGCAACTATACTTCTTCTGCCGTGTACCGATATGGTCTTCATGAAGATGTTCGACGAGGTTATCCATGTTCTGCAGGTCACCCGCCGTGCAGCCGTCCCATTTGCAGACAGTGACCTGTTCCTGGCCGTAGTCGTCGTCTTGCGACATGCCCGGGTGGTGGTGAGGCGACGCGGGCACAGAGCCATCTGTATCTTCAGATAGCTCGTCCTCTTCCTCGGGCGGCATGGTATTGATATGGGGCGGTGAGGATGGCGCGCGGATATTCAGGCGTGGTCGCTTGTTGGGGCGCTGGTCGTGGTCAGGAGTGGCTTCGTAGCTGGCATGGCGGCCTCCCTTGATATCCTCGGGAAAATCGTCGCTGCCGTACTCAGAGAGTTCTGAAGGTGATTCCATGGCGGCGATTGATGTGGATGTGAATGTAGCCGTGGGCGCGTTTGGAGAGCGTGACGATGGCTGTACGGCGCGTTCGACGTCTAGCCCGCGGTGCAGGGACCACCCGTTTAGCTTGATATTTTTGGGCAGCTTACTTCCTTCCTCTTTCTTCCTCCTCGTCTTGTGATCACTCAATTGTAATCACACCAGGCTGTACTTTGGTCAGTTGGCTATGCGACGGCGCTCATTCGTCGGGCGAATGTCCATGTGGACGTCTCCATTCTTTACCACGGTAACGAGACTGGGTGCGACATGAATTTGCTCTACCTCCCTCCAACACCACGCAAACGGCTATAGGTAAGTTCTTCCACCCTCTCCTTCGTCTCATCTCTATGATGATCTATTCCAGAGTTCTGCAATTCCAAAGAGTCGCTTCACGGCGGTTCAAATGCGGATTAGCTCTACACTACAATTCTTTCTGATCTGCTATTCCATACAAAATCTTAAGCTTGCTATATTACAGCTACAGTGCTAACAAGCTTCAGACTAGATTTTCGCCATCTATGCGAATAGCAGTGCCGACTGCGACTCGTGGTACCTTCCTCCAATCGGTGGGAACTTCTTCAGCATCTCGTCCAGCGCCTTCATGTCCTCGTCGTTGAGCTTCGCCGGCTTCATATTCTCCTCGATCCTCTCCGATGTCGTAGCGCCAGGGATGGGGATGATAGTAGGCATACCCTTGGCACCGCTCTGCGCGAGTACCCAGCCGATGGCAATCTGAGCTGGTGTGACTCCCTTAGCTTTGGCCATGTCCTCGACGGCGTGGAGCAACTTGATGTTCTCATCGAAGACGTCTGGCTGGAACCTGGGCATATGCTGGAGCATGGAGTCGGGTTCGATGTCGCTGTACTTCTTGTACTTCCCAGTCTGCAACACATTAGCGTAAGTCGTTGGGCGAGAAGAGATGCGCTTACCAGGAATCCGCGTCCGAGAGGAGAGTACGCGATGATAGGGATACCCAGCTCTGCGCAACTCGCCGCAACACCGTTCTCCAGAATATCGGTCGCCCAGAGCGAGAACTCTACCTCGACGGCCGAGATCGGGTGCACGGCATGCGCCTTGCGGATGGACTGTGCACCAACCTCTGACAAGCTGATGCCACCGAGCTTGCCGTCCTTGACATACTCTGCGATGTAGCCAACAGTATCTGCGATGGGTGTCTTGGGGTCGACTCTGGCGCACTCGAACAGATCGAGACTCTTCTTGCCATCCAGCACCTTCAAGCACTCGTCGATGCTGCGCCTGACGTTCTCCCGACTGCCATCGGGCGCCATCTCGCCCTTCTTGAGACCTCCTTTGATAGACAAAACAACCTTCTCTGCGTCGCCGGGATACTTGGTGAAGTACTCGTTGAGCAGGTGTAGAGAGTTGCGCTCCGGTGATCCGTAGAGCTCGCCGCCATTCCAGTTGTTCGCGCCGAGTGAGAGTGCTGTGCGCATAGCTTCGTAGCTCTGTTCGGCTGGTGGTGGGCTCTTGCGCCATGTCAGGCCTGCGATGTGTTAGCAAAGTGACTGTAGGCTACGCAATGATGCATACCCATGAGGCCGTAGCCAACAGGGCCTACAGTCTTTCCGACAAGTTCAGGCATCTTCGGTGCTTCTTTGAAGTTTTGAGACTGGTAGTGGGGTAGATAGAAATCCGGCAAATTTATCACTCTGGTACCTCAATGGATCGTGTCGCTGTTGATATCGTGTGATGTCCTATCCACCGTTCTGCCACCGAGTCTTTATATCGAACCGGCGGTCTTCTCGGGCCCGAAGTCATTTTTATGTAACTGGATGTTGATGACGCGGGCTCCACATGCTACCTGCATCTGCCGGGTCCATTGAGATCTTAACTCCGGCCGGCCAATTAAGCGCCGATGTGGCGGAAGAAGATGGACTTTACCACGATAGCTCCAGCGGAATGTTCGCGCGGTGTATGCTATTCGGGGGGATTTGAGGATGTATGGGACGACAGGTTGGTAAGCTGGGAGAGTGAGATGGCATTAGGACGGAAGGTGGATGGGCTGCGAGGTACTTGTGGTGGGTACATGAATAGAAGTGCAAAGAATTCGGAAGGCGATCGTGGAAGCGTTTGAAAAGACATTTGCATGTGTGATATTGCATGTACTGTTGGAGCGAAGTTTGGATGCTTTCAGGTACATCCTCGAAAAGACAATTTTCCTCGCATCACGCATCCACCTCTAGAACGCTATATAATAACACGAATACGATACAAAGCCAATCAAACCACGTCCCTATCCCTCCAACACACATTCGACTCTCAATACCCTCACTTCATCTTCTTCCCGTCCATCCCCTTCCTCTCAACCCCATCCAAATCCCTCAACACCTCCCTCACAGGCCACACAAACCCCTCCTCCACCCTCCCCGTCTCCCCCTCCTCAATCGTAACAAGATACTCCACAAGCGCCATACCCACATACGCGCCAATCGCCGTAAAAATATGCCACCACCCATGCAATTCGAACAAGAAACCCCAGGGCAGGCCAACCCATCTCTTGAAGACTGTAACGTAGTAACAAGCATGGAAATCTATGTTCCACAAGAAGTATCCGAAGAGGCCAGTCGAGATACCAAAGGTCGCCATCCTCCCGAGTTTCTTGCGAGCTTCTTCGGACGTGATTTGCACTTTAATAAGCGCGCGCGTGTACTTACTCACCAAGAATATCATGACCGCGAACGCAATTTCATGCAGGATTATCTCATCGGCCCAGACGTGGTACACGGATACTGGAATCAGACTTCCTAGGATATACGCCGTGTACTTCCTCCTTTCTTTCACCGTAGCTTTGAAACAAAGCAGTTGGTGCAGGATGGCGCCGACAGCGAGGAACATGGATAGGTCGTCGCCCATTTGCGAATGGTATTTTAGTGTTGCGTGGAACCAGGCGCTGAGGAGGCCGACGGAAATCAGGCCCCAGTAGGGGAAGGCGAGGGTTGAAATCAAGCCGCCAGAGGGCTTTGGGGCGACGCGGCGGAGGCCGTGGAGGCCGTAGATAACTGGGGAGGGTGAGTATGGAGAAGGGGTGGGTGGTGATGGGGAATGGGGATGGGCGGACCGTAGGTTATGTTTGTGAGGGTGTTTATGAATTCGCCGATGTAGGGTGTTATTATGTAGTCCTAAACTTCAATTAACTTCCGAGATACATATTGTTCCTCTGTCTGATCTCGCGTACCTCCTCACAGAAACTACATCAAGTCAGCCATGTCCAATTCATCATGCACACAACTCACTTGTGATTCGACGTCTTTGGCTCCCACGCCCCGACGATGTATTCGTTAGGACTGGGGTAATCCCATCGCCACTGCATCTTCAATTTCAAACGCTGTGAGCCGGAGAGTTTGTGTTGTTTCTGATGTTCTGAGGTATGAGGTGACGTTGTTGTTTCCAAGGTTTTGTGGTTTTCTACTTGCAGCAGGAGGGTTCGCGCTTTGACCCCTGATCGCGGTTCCACTTTGCACGCTACGAAAAGACTATACAAAGACGCGTGGAAAAGCAAATAGACACAAGGAGAATACAGCAGTAGAACTCCTTTGAGAATAAGAATTGAAAGTTGAGTTGCGAAATAGTTGTAACGCTAGACTACAAAATTTTCTAAGCACGGCAAACTTACAGGGTAATTAAATCCTTCTTCTTTATACAACGTTAGAAACATGCCTTAAAACAGTTCTAGGAGTTGAAGACGTAATTGTAAGAGTGTTTTAGGCGCGGGCTATGTCTTGCAGAGTAGATAATTAAGGTTCTTGTGCGGCAGACCTTAAGGCAAAAAAAAAATCGTTCCTTGCACGTACGTGTAGCAGTGTCTTGCTGTGACTGCTGGAAGTGCAAAAGATGGGTCTTACCGCGACTCGAACGCGGGGCCTCTCGCAAGCTATGCTTGGGTTTGCAAGTATCCGAAGATGCTTTCCCTAAGCTGTAGAAGTTAGTATATGCCTCACATGCGTTTCATGAAGTCAGAACTTACCGAGAATCATACCACTAGACCATAAGACCGGAAGAGGCAACTGCTGTGAAGCTGTTGTTCTTGTTGATGGAAGGGGAGCAAAAAGGAGCACATATAACGGAAATTAGCAAAAACAGATTTTTCGAAAAATGGGCATGTTCTGGAACACCAAATGCAACGCCAGGTCGTTTGTAGTGTGGGCCTTGTGCTTCCCACCTAATTTTGTGGGGTTCTGACCGGTGGAAGTTTGGAATTGATGGCACTGATGGTTGACGTGGCCGAACTTAGCCGCTGGCTTGGGCGGGCCAGGGGCGGCAGATAGCTGCTCGAACACCAAAACTTAGCAGGGGTATTCGAGACTCCTGCGCAACCGCGTAGTGATACGGGCGTGAAGCATTATTGGTATAATAGTATTAGTGAGTGATCTGGTGAAGTTGGAGGGTAGGGAGCCAGACTCAGCGCGAACATGTCCCTCCGATACGCTGTTCGTAATATTCGCAATTCTTTGTTCGTACGGAGCACTTGGGCACAGCTAGTCTCTACTCGAAACAGCGACAAGATCTGGTACTTGATTGCAACAGTCTCTTGTGAGCGACAGCGCGTCTGCGCAGTACATAGTCGAAATCCAAAAATCGATGACGCAGTCCATCTCCAGCATTACGCCTTCGCACGGCTCGCACGTCTTCTCATGTATGCGCCACACTTTCGGGAAGTATATGTTACATCACACACATAGGTGTTGTATGCAGCAAGAAGGCCAAACATTATGGCGACCATTTTCTCGGATCTTCTCACCGACTCGCGATTGCTGCAGTTTTTATCACTGCTACGATGCTCGCAGTGCTGAATTTGTTGTCAATACGCACTCGAAACCTTTATTGATTTACGCGCACACTGTAGGTTGGCTAGGTGTGTGAGCTTGTAAGCCAGACCTGCAATCACGGCGCTGTGATCGAAGCAAGATTTGTACGCGTATTATGGAGAATGGCCTGACTTTCAGAGTCGTCCCGCTTCAACATTCCCATGTTGTGAGAATCCTGGTCGACGCGCAGGGCGACGCAATAGGTTAGCCCAAACGCGAACATCTGAAGGAAGAAAGCCCGATCATCGATGAGCAAGTCCGATGTTCGTCACGACTCCGATCATTAGAAGGCATCTTGAACTTGCGCTGATATCAGATGCGCCTACGCATGTGACAAACCAGTATCCTCGACAAAATCGCTTCCACAGAACATCTCCTTTGTCGCACATCATCTCAACCATCCCAATGCGATGCGACTGCGATGCGTCGCCATTGAGAGCATCGCGATGGCAAGGTAAAAGTCGGTAGAGCCAGCGTTGCCAAGCAGAGCAACGATCGCGCTTCGTCGTACGTTCTGACCACCCCTCAAGCGCATTCCTGCCCAATCACCCACAACAACAGTCGGAAGCACCACCTGCTCAGGAAACATCTCCAGTCACATGTAACATCGCGCATCGAAGCAACCACCTTAGTCGGATCCCGGCAGTCTGCAAAAAGAGCCGCCGGTTCGGTTAAGATGCCACTGACGACATCCACACATGCACAACGCGGGTGAGGCGATCTCCACAACTCTCCGGGCCTGAGCGCGTCTTTCTCCACCTCCAGCCTAACCCCAGAGTCGTTTTTCCACAAATCATACGAGCTCCGACACTGACTCGATCTCGTTTCTCTCCGATGGTCAAGACGGCAGGCTTCTCGGCATGCGGCCGCTATACTTAGGTCGGTAAATCCATTTTAACCATTTTACCTGGCTGTCCAGGGCTATGACCAACGAGTATGGAGTCTCCATGCGGAGCAAGGACTCGAGTGGAGACGGCTGCTTCAAGCGATATGATTATCACGTCGAGCACAGCGGCGTGTAGTGCCGACTTTCTCGACCTTTATATTCGACCCTCCCCACGTCTGTGGATCGACAGGTCAAACGACTGCCATCTCTGCATCAACCCAAGGCTCTGGACAGGTCCCGGTCAAGATGTTCGAAAGGTTTCCTAAGATTTACAATGTCTACTTCTTGGCAATTGTTGCCACGATGGGTGGCATGCTCTTCGGGTTTGATATCTCTTCGATGAGCGCCATCATTCCGAGTGACCAGTATCTGTAAGTCGCAGTGACGTCAAACACCTTACCTATTGATCCCTAACAACGAACAGCACCTACTTCGACAATCCAACCGGCGTTGTTCAGGGAGCTATTGGCGCGGCCCTTGCTGCGGGCTCAGTGGTTGGCAGTGCTATTGCTGGTCCTATCTCCGACAAGTTTGGTCGTCGCGATGCCCTTATGTTCGCCTGTCTTTGGTGGCTAGTCGGAACTGCGCTGCAGGTTGCTACAACTGGTCGCGGCATGCTTATCGCTGGTCGTGTATTGAATGGAGTCACTGTCGGTATCACTTCGTCTCAGGTCCCTGTCTACCTCGCCGAAATTTCCAAGCACTCGCAGCGTGGTGCCATCATTATTATTCAACAGCTGGCTATTGAGTGGGGTATTCTTATCATGTAAGTACACTGAACACACGAAACAAGCCCAAGCCAACAGATCGCAGGTACTTCATAGGTTACGGATGTACTTTCATCCCTGGCGAGTCAGCTTCATTCCGCACGGCCTGGGGAATTCAATACGTCCCCTGCGTCATGTTCATGATCGGTCTCCCATTCCTCCCAGAGTCTCCACGATGGCTCGCGAAGGTCGACCGCACAGAAGAAGCAATCCACATCCTGGCCTCCATCCAAGCCGACGGCAACATCGAAGATCCCTACGTCATCGCCGAATACGAGGAGATCGTAACTGCTCTCACTGCAGAACGTTTAGCTCCCCAAGGATGGCGAAAGTTTGTCTACAACGGCATGTGGAAACGGACTCTTGCCGGTTTCTCCGTCCAGGCCTGGCAGCAACTTTCGGGTGCTAATGTATGTTGAGCATACTTCGCGTAGTACCGTCCTGCTAACAGTTCTCAGGTCATGACTTACTACGTCGTATACATCTTTGCCATGGCTGGTCTTACAGGCAACACCAAGCTTATCTCCTCCGGTGTGCAGTACGCGTTGTTCATCGTCTTCTCGTCCATCATGTTCTTTTTCGTCGACAAGATCGGCCGGCGAACACTTCTGGTTTGGGGAGCCATTGCGATGGGCATATGCCATCTGGTCGTAGCTGGAATGCTCGGCGGGTTCTCCACGTATGTCCCTGAGGGTGTTGGTGGCGACGCGAATGTTGTCATGAGGGTCACCGGATCGCCGGCGTACACCGTTATCGCGTTCTCGTATCTTTTGATTATCGTAAGTATCTCTACGAGCTGAACATGAACCACACTAATTCCGCATCTTAGTTCTACGCTCTTACCCTCGCGCCCATTTGCTGGGTCTACGCCGCTGAGGTCTGGTCACTCGAAACCCGTGCTTCCGGAATGGGTATCGCAGCTATTGGCAACTGGCTTTTCAATTTCGCTATTGGACTGTTCATCCCACCCGCGTTTGTCAACATTAGATGGGGACTTTTCCTCGTTTTCGGAATCCTCTGCTTCATGGCTGCCGTCCAGTTCTTCTTCACCTACCCTGAGGTAAGGAAATCTGGAATTTCTGTCATGACTTCAGCTAACTCTGAGGACAGACTTGTGGCAAGACTCTTGAGGAGGTTGAGTTCCTGTTCAGCAAAGAGGGCCCACACGCCTGGAAGACTAAGAAGGGTAGCGACAATCTTGCGCGCGACCTCGAAAACGTTGCTGCTGCGCAAGCTAAGGGAGAAGCGCTTGCCACGATCAACAATGTCGCAAAGAAGGAGAAAGGCGAGACTGAGACCACTGAGGCGGTCTGAGTGGTCTGTAGTATGCGGTTGTTAGCATGTATATCACCGAATAATGCCATGTTCGGTTTGTTCGCCATGAATCGAATCTTTATCTTGGAGTCTTGCCACACTGCTTTCTTGTTGAGATTGTGCTAACATTTAAACCACGATAGTAGCGCAGTATAGGAGTAAACCATGGTGGGCGTTCCACGCCGCGGAGAATGAGAGACACTATGACGAGAGTGTAGCGCGGGTTCGTCGTTGGTTGCCCTTCGCTGTAACGACTTTGCATGATTGGCGGCGCCGGGAGTCGTGTAACGTCAACTGCATACGACCCCACTCCAGTTCGTCCCCGGCGTCGACATTTCAGCACCCTCTCAGCCTTGGGCGGCCTTTGTTGCCTGCGCCCAGCACAGCCACCACGAACGAGACCACTGCAGATTCGAAATTGCACTTTGAGCCAAGAAGCAGTATCGCGCTGTTTGGACGACCCATCAGCCCGTGTCCGCTCTTTCATCCAATTCTTACGATATCAGCTCGACTATGGCGCTTTCGGCATGATTCACCAATAAGCATGCTTAGCCCGCATCATGTCTGACCCGGTCTCGCTCACAGCGTCAGTCATCGCTATCACGACATTCACTGTCCACATCTCGGCGCTTGTCAGAACCGCCATACACGCGTCCGACGAGATTATTGCTCTCAGAGACGAATTAGGGGATGTGGGGTCGCTTGCAAAGCTCCTCCAAACTCTCTCTCAGCGACATTGGCCTCGAGAACAACAGGCAAATATCGACGCGGCCAAGCGTGTACTACACGAAATCGTCAAAACACGATTACCAAAGATTCAAGGATATTTGGACAAGCTTGAGCAACATAAGAGCAAGACAATACAACATTTCCGCTACGTTGCATTACGTGGGAAGATCAACGGCGAGCGACAAGGACTGCATGGCGCCAAACAACACCTCTTCGACGTTATTTGCATTCTCAACGCGTCGACTACCAGAGACCTGAGCCAGAACATAGAAAGCATTAGCCGAAGTGTTACTCTGGTACACGATACTCAGATTCAAAATCATCACGACACCGTCGCTCGCTTGGATCAATACTTCGGCCCTGTTCAGAACATGTACATGCAGGACTACCGCAATCTCATGACACGTTTCGACCTGTACTTCGGTCCAGCCCAAAGCACAGATGTTCAAACACACAGGGATGTCTTGACTCGTTTCAATCAATACCTCGATCGTATACAGACCGTACACATGCAAGACTACCAAGGCGTCCTGGGCCGCTTCGAGCAGTGCCTCGGACCCGTTGAGAAAAGACGACTTCACAATCATCGAGACATCGTGGCTTGCTTCGACCAGTATCTTGATCGCATCCAAAGAAGACAGATGTTGCTACAGCGATGGAGTTCGTATCTCACAGCTGGCTTATATCGATTTCAGATCGCGGTTAGCGGCGTGGCCACCAACCCTGTATCGACCAGTACCCACCAATCGACAAGTCACGTCTCTAGACCATGTGCCTGTCCATGCCATCGCGAACGAAAGTTCTGGGATTCAAGCCATTCCACCGATCTTGGCTCCAAAATCATGAGGTTGGATTGTGGTCCACCATGGACCCGTCTGTCCCGTGACTTATACAACTGGAAACAAACATTGTGCTCCCTGATCACTTGTCATTGGTTTCCAGCATCACGGCACCCTCAGGCGTGCGTTATAGCTGTGGGATCGATAACATGGATTCGTAGGCGCCCATTACACCAGTAATGCATATATGGTCAAGACCTCTGCAGACTTCAATCCATCACCTATTTAGCATATAGTGAGTTTCTGTGATATGATGAGAAGAAGTACTCTTACTGCAATCCAAAACCTAAGTTATCTTAGCCCAACCCCAGTATATCCAAATTTCCCCATTCCCTCACCACAGGCCTCACATCCCCACCCCTCTTCATACCTTTCTCCTCCGCCTCACCATCCATCTCCTCACCCAACCCAACCCTCCCACAAGCCGCAAACGCCAAACTCCCCGAAGCATGTACAAGACTCCCCACAACCGGCATCTTCGCATCACCCACCTCAACCACCTCATCAGCCTGTACAGCTCCTTCCCTCCTGTACGGATCCCTCCAAACTCTCATCTTCCCATCTGTCCCACCTGCCCAAACCTCATGCGATACCCCCTCAACGTCATACGGGCCCTGTCCCGCATTCCAAACATCAAAGCCCAATTTCTGACGAGTGAGCGCTTGTCTCCCTGCACAGTACCCCAGCGCGAGCGAAAAGTTACGGACGTCGTAGATGAGGAGCACGTCTGAACTGCGCTCAGCGACGTAGAGATATTTGCCGCAGGGGCTCCATTTGAGTGACGTGACACCATCGCCCATAACGCTTTGAAGATTCTCGTTGCGAAACTTGATGCCGTTTATCGTGCCTGGGAGGGAGAAATGCGTCACTTCGGTGCCGCCGATGGGGTCGTAGATGCCGATGTAGCGGGTGCGGGAGCCGGCTGCTAGGATGCCGTCGTGCGAACTGTGGGAGGGAGGTGAGAGGGACAGAGCAGAAATCTGGCCTTTGAAGCCGCGGCCTCCGCCTTTGAGCTTGTTGCGCTTGGCGGGGATGGTGCGGATTGTGTGGATTGGTTTATCGGTCTCGAGGAGGTCGAAGATGGCGATTTCGTCTTTGGAACCCGCGAAGAAATGCGTGGCGGTGCTGGAGTAGGCCAGGCTGAGAGGTGCGATGACGGCTTCAGTTAGGCTGTTGATGAGTTTGTAGGATGCTAGAGGGGTGGATATATCTACTCTTCCTGGGGTCTGAGTATCTTCGCTGTGTTTCTGCGAGGTAGGCCACAATGCGTTGTGCAGGTTGATGTAGGCATCTCGTCGACTGATCAGCACAGTCGTGCTGCTAGCATCCTGTAAATTGAAAAGAGGGTTGACAGCAAAAGCCCAGATTGGATCGGCAGAGCGAAGAGACGCGTAGGGCGTGAGAGGTTGAGGGTTGTTTTGTGTCAGAATGTCGTTCGAGACGGGATATACAGAGAATTGACGACTGTAATCTGATGTGAAGACGCAGCTACCATCTGATGAAAGCTGGGCTTCTTGTATGCAGCTCGTGTACGGTTTGGCATCCAATGAGTGATCAGAGCTACCAGAGTCGCTGCCATCTTCTGATTCCGATTCCGATTCGGAAGATGAATGCGATGATCTTCGAGAGGATTGCCTATCCGAAGGGCAACTGTTGTTCTTGTCTTCCGGCTCGTCTTCGCTGGACTGCTGTTGTGCCTTATCGCGGCTAGCCATCACCCTCTCCGCCTCGCCCACCTCATTTGACTCAGCACGACCCCGATCTTCATCTCTCTCCTCCTCTCGTTCCTCCTCTTGCGCGTCACATCTCGAAATCTTTGTGCTAGCCAGACATCTCACATTCATAGCCGAAGCAGACATTCTTTCAACGCGCCATCTTCTTTCCGCGAATACCACGTTCGACACAAAAAACAAGGTACGGTGTCGTTAGTAACTCGTGTATTAGGAAAACATTAAAATGAGCAAGGTAGCCAGCCGCCTAGTCAGGACGAAAGAAGTAGACAGTCCACTAGCTTGCGCACAGACCTTCCGTTCCTCCCTCTGCAACGATCTCGAACATCATCGTCATGGCCCGCCGAATACTTTCCCACCATGCTCGACTCCTCACGCGCACAACCACCACAAGCATGGGTTGAATCGCCATACTTGCGGTCGCTCATAGTAAGTAATCAAAGCTTTCACCTCTCAGAAAATTGTCTTCCAATGGCTCTCCCTCTCCCGACATCGGCTTAAACCGCATCATCTGTATCTTCCATTGCCATGGCGAAGCTACTGCTGCAAACGTCCTCGAGAACCTATGTAGAACAGTAGCAATTCATTTGCATTTCTATATCTCCTCGGTCTCCTACACTCACCAATCCACCCACCCAAACCCAAACACATAAGTCCACACACAACTAACACCCACCCCAGGCAGGCGGCCTAGCAGGCACAACAGTCGACCTATCCCTCTACCCCCTCGACACCCTAAAAACGCGTCTCCAATCCGCCTCCGGCTTCGCCGCCAGCGGTGGCTTCAACGGCATCTACCGGGGCGTCGGCAGCGCAATCGTCGGGTCCGCACCAGGCGCCGCCCTCTTCTTCATAACCTACGACACGATAAAACGGACCTTCGCCCAGAGCCAAAGCCTACCTACCACGAAGATCACATACAACGCAGAAGGGAAACCGTACAAAGAAGATGCGAGAGACAGTGGGACAGAGGCACTCATCCACATGGCAGCCGCGAGTGCGGGCGAGGTCGCAGCATGTGCAGTCCGCGTCCCAACAGAAGTAATAAAACAACGCGCACAAGCGTCTCAACACCCCTCCTCCCTCTCCGCGCTCACGTTCATCCTCCGCCAACGCCACACCCACGGTCTCGCACACGTCTGGATGGAACTATACCGGGGGTGGTCGATAACCATAATTCGCGAAGTGCCCTTTACCGTAATCCAATTCCCGCTTTGGGAGGCGCTGAAGAAGTGGCGGATGAGCCGGACAGGGCGGAGCGAAGTAACTGGTCTAGAAGGGGGTTTGCTGGGGAGTGTGGCGGGGGCTGTGGCGGCGGGGGTGACGACGCCGTTGGATGTGCTTAAGACGCGGATGATGCTTGCGAGGGAGAAACAGCCCATGATGCAGATGTTGGGGACGATTATGAGGGAGAGTGGGCCGAGGGCATTTTTCGCGGGGATGGGGCCGAGGGTGGGTTGGATTAGTGTTGGGGGAGCGATTTTCTTGGGGAGTTATCAGTGGGCGAGTAATGCGTTGGGGGGTGTGGTTGAGGAGTGAGCTGTGAGTGGCATGGTTGATCATGCTGATGTTTTTGGAGGAAAGGGTGGAGGAGGGAACAACAATAATGAGAGTATAGGATTAAGTTCATCCTACTCAGCCGCATGAGGCCGAGGCCACGGACTCATGGAAGAGTCTACTGGCGAGCGGGTATGCTATATACACTATTCAACCCCTCTAGTCTTTATCAAAAGAACAATACCAATGTCTCCAACTGAGCTGCAACACAGCCAGCCACCCTACCCCCTTCCATATCCAAATCTCTCGAACCAAACCACTCCAAACCAAACCAAACACAACCTACGGTCCAAAAACCGCGGCATCCTTAGTACTCCTATCCGCCTCACTGCTCTGCTTCCCCTCACTCGCATTACTACTTCCAGGCTGCGAGTTCAACCCCGCACCCACCTTCAATCCATGCATAGGACCGGGAGGTGCACCAGATTGCGGACCAGGGTAAGGCGCATGTCTAATTTCCTTGCGCCCATTGGCTTTGTAGAGAAGGAGGACGTCGCCTCCGCCACGCCAGATGTGTGCGCGTATACTAGCGAGTGTCATGGTTGGGGGGATTAACTATTGATAAAAGGGTTAGCATGTACCTTCAACCACCCACAAACAAAACATCACCGGAAGACTCACCTGATTATTACAATACAACTCCAAATACTCATCCGGCTTAAGCACGCCGCCACTCTCCGCTGACTTCTCGAGATCCTCCTTAGTGGGCGCAGGTTCAATGCGCTCAGCCACATAACCCAGTATCTTGCGTGCGCGCAACATTCTATTTGCATTCAGGCGGTTGTTACTGAGAGTCGCGTTAGCGCTGGCGGCGGTTTCGAAGGGGAGGGCAAAGGGAATGTACCCGTCGGATGAGATGGAGGGGAGCGTGTTGTTAAACGGTTCCAGTACGAAGGACACTTTGACAATGTCTTTGGGCGGGAGTTGGTTCTGTGGGGGATGGTTAGTGAAGAAGGACGTTTTTTATGTATGGGGTGACGAACTCGTAGTAGGACTTCTGCTAGCCACATTGGTGCGGCTTTTTCGATGAGGTCGGCTTGGGTACCTAGGGTTCCGACTTTGCCCTCGAACAGGTCGGCTACACCGCCGGAGTCGGGGCGGTCCTCCTGAATCAGAATGGTGGTCATAGCAGGTGGTTTGAGTACGGGTGTTTCGTTGGGCAGACTGGGTGCAATCTGTGTGTCCAGCTTGGTCGCGCCGGCCGCAAGCTGTTCCTCGTAACCCTGCCGTATCCGTTGAAGAGCGCCGAAGAAATTATCTTCAATGGTCTTCTCATCCGTCTTGTTGGAGTGTGCATCGCTGTCCTCGGCCTTTTCGTCAACGGCGGGTTTGGCTGGCTCTGGAGCGGCTGTGCCAGTGCTGAACTTCTTCATGCTAAAGCCCATGTTAAACTTCTTACCAAACATGCCTTTGCCCTTCTTAGCTGGCGTGTCGGCCTCGGTAGGTGATTGGACAGTCTCCTCTTTTGAGTCCGCAGAGCCGTCTTTCGAAGCCTCGGTGGCTTTTCCACTTCCGTTGCCGTTAGCAGCAGAGGCAGAACCAAAGTAGTCGCCGCCTTCCTGAGTCGAGCTCCGTTGGGTTTGCGTCTTCTCCAGTTGTGCGCCCTCTTCCTTGGTTGGAGTCAAGGGGTTGGTGGTAGAGTTGCGCCCTGCACTCATAGGTGCTGCCATTGGCGTGGCTAACCCGATAGCCAGACCTGGTGTGTGTGGTAGGCGCATTCCGTCAGCTCTGATAGTCGAGCCTGAAGCAGGCCCTGAGGTCGCATCCGTCCATCCATTGATGTTCATGTTCGGTAGCTCGATGTTTGTCGGGCGACCCGGCTGAGGTTGTTCTTCCTTCTGTTTGAGCAGCTCTGCGCGCAGGACCTCATCGCGCTTGATCTCCTCATCGATGAGGTTCGAGAACAGGTATCGTAATATCCATTTGCCAAGGTTTATGCGATGGTCTTCCCGGAAGTCAATCTGCTCCTCTAGCTCCAGCTCATCTGCGTATGTCTCGGCATCGAAGCAGTAGTTCTCTTCGAGCATGCACGTCAAGGTCCCTATCCTTGTATCGACAGCGCACCAGTGGGCGACGGTGTCTACGGTGTTAACTTCTGGCACGACGTCCTCCATGTGCTTCTTGCCGTATGACTTGATGGGTGCGCACTGCAGTAGATCCCATAGAACCACCTCTCCCGCAGTGTCGAGGGTGAGGACTCTTCGCCGATCGTTGAGCAAATGATGCTTGATGAGACCGTTCTGGCCTTCGATTGTAAAGTCTGGTAGTGCCCGGACAGTCCCAACAGCACTGTGTTCGGGAGCCGCTAGTACTTCGGAGGGTTTGCGCGTGCTGGCTAGAGTTGAGGTATCGGCATCCTTGGTCGCAAGCGCTTGCGGGAATGGCGCAGTATTGGACATGCGCAGTAGAGACTTGAGCGGAATCTTGGACGTTTCGTTCTTCGGAGGGCTGCCAGCGGGAGGCGAAGGAATGCGCGATCGCATAGTCGACACGCTGTTCCTATGCCACTTGTAGGATTCTGGAAGCTCGACCTCGGCCGCGGTTTCCACGTCGTTCCACCGGTTGATGCTCGAGCTGGAGGTTGCAGTCCAGATATAGTCGCCAGCTGCGACAACCTTGTTCACACCCTCGTGCTCCTGACACACTGCCAGCGAGAGACCTTCGTCCATCTCGGCGCAGTTGCGCACATCACTTTTGGCGACTATGCCAGAGCGGTCGGAAGAGTAGAAGACGTCGAGTTCAGGCGAGTCGGAGTGCAGAGACCAGACGCTGTCGTTGTGCATAGTAAGCGTGTACATGCAGCGGCCTGCCGTCATGGACCACACCTTGACCGTCTGATCGGACGAGCCCGTCAGGATCATGTCGCCGTCCTGCGCCAGGAGGATATCGCGCACATTGTCCGTGTGTCCGACAAACTTGGTGATGCGCTTGCCCGACCTCGCGTCCCACACGCGGACGATGCTCTCCGGCCCGCCACTAGCGATGAGGTTGGGTGTTGCTGCCAGGGCGTATACAGAGCCCTTGGCGGTGTTCTCATCCTCGCCGACAGCAATCTCCAGCTTCTTGCCCGCGCCATTGAGGTCCCACAGGCTGATCTTGCGGTCGAGGCCGCCCGAAGCTACCCAGTTCTCGTTGCCGCCCGGCGATGCGACGCGCTTGACGTAGTCGGTGTGCAGGCCAATCGTCTGCGGGGGCAGCTTGTCGGTGGCAGCGGGTCGCCATACCTTGACGGTGATGTCGGAGGAGGCGGAGACGAGGGCGTCGTTGTTCTGGGCGAGGACGATGTCGTTGATCCAGTGGGTGTGGGCCTGGACCTGGTTGCGGAACTGCGTGGGCGGGGGCTTGGAGTCGGTCGTGTTGGAGTCGGCGAAGGGGTCGTCGTCGTCGGTGGTGGAGTGGTCGAGGTCGAGATGCAGGTCCCAGGCGCAGATTACGCCATCACGGCCGCCCGAGTAGAGGATCGAGTTCTGGGGGTCGACGGCCAAGCCATTGACTCCCAGCCTGTGGCCGCCCGCCGAGTTGGCCAGTGGCAGCACTGCGCGCCCAGGTCAGCTCCAGCTCCAGCTCCAGCTCAGCTTGTCGCGACGGCGCATGCAGCAGCCGACACTTACCGTACGAGATACGCTTCCGCGCGTTGCGTCCCATGCCCAAGATTAGCCCTGCGCGGACATGCGGGCGGCGATTAAATGTGGTAGTATCTGCTACGGGGGGCTATGTTATGATGTTATGGGTTGAGGCGGCTTGGTAGGAGGATTCCAGGCGGGCTCATGTCCCCTGCCCAGTGCATCATGGTCGACCACTGCAACCCGCGCCGCCCGGGATTCTTACCAGGGCTGGGCCATCAGGCGCGGAGAAGGCTGCAAGTGCCTGCGCTCGTTCCCAGCCGCGCCCGCTGCTTTCTGGAGAGGAATGGATACGTCACCGCCGGGCTCATCATGGACACAATTTTATGGAATAGTACTGGAGAAATTCAACGGCCAACTGCAAAGACATCTGCACGCTCTACCGTCCCAGCTGGCTTCCCGGCAACGTGGGCGCAGGCTGCGGGGTCTGACAGCCCACGAGCCGGGCGTTCGCATTCGCTCTACGGCTCTTCGGGCGGCTAGCCGGCTATCCACCGACCTGGTACGCCCTGCATTCTCATCTCTGCTATGTATTTCCACAACACGACTACTTCTCCACGCTCTTCGCTGGCCGAGCCATGCACCCATGCCAGTCCTTACCCTCTCCTCCCCACGGCACTCGATCCCACTCAAGCGTCTTCACCAGCGCAAACCCTCTCCGCTCATACACGGGCCTCCCGGTCATCGTGGAATCCAAATACGTGATCAGCCCCTCTTCATCCGCCTTCTGCATCCCCCAGTCCAGCATCATCTTCGCAGCTCCGCGACCCTGATGATCCGGATGCGTGGCCAGTGAATTCAGCATAAAGTACGGCGTCGATGTGCCCATGATGGAAGCCTGAGCGGCTCGTAGAGGACCGAGCAACGAACCCAGAGCTTCAAGACGCAGTTCTGGTGGGAGGAAACCAGGAGTGTCATCTGCTTTCTCGACCGGAATGGAAGGTGCTTCGTTCTTCTCATCCCCTTTGGTCACTGAGACGTTGTGCAAACTCCATACTGACACGGCTATCGTGCGTCCGCCGTTGTCAGGTGGGTCGTCAGAACTAGGCTCGAGATCTGTGTCTACGACTTTCCAGTGCCACGCGTTTGGCTTGTTGATTTCGCGTTTGCGGTCTTCAGCCACACCGCGTATAGATGTTTCGCTGATGGGGCCGGTGTGTAGGAGGTCGTGCGTCGGACCGTAGTAGGCGAGTGCGCGCACACGTGTCCAAGACAACGTATCGTCAGTGGCCATTGGGTGGATTTGGAGTGGCATGGTGGGGAAAAAGTAGTTATCCAGCAGCGCGATCAATATCGTCTGAGGCCAGTCACGAAGATTTCGCAGAGGATGCGACACGCTCTACAAGTACTGAAGGTTATCCCATCACTACCTGGACGTCACAACGGATGACTCAGAGTATCGATACGACTGAACGCGTCCAGTAACATACAGTCTCACCACAGCACAATGCAGGAACACAACTATCGCGATGACGTAGATACGCACCTACCTTCCCAATCGAGAAGCAGTGCTGAGATGAGAGACAAGTCAAAAGCACTCAAAGGCCAATTTATCTACGTAGGATCACATATGCACGTCATCTCGAACATGTAGGAAAGAGGCACCGTTGAACCCCTCCAGGGTGCAAGTGCAGTTGGGTGGGGCAGGACCGTAACCTTGACCCCGCCATCGTAGCTACCTACCTAGGTAGGCACAGCAACGTTGGACTCATGACGAGCTCACAATAATCACTTGATCAGATCGCGGCTTACCTCCAGGCTCTTTAGTAGAATTCAATCGATACTGACCAAACATCAGGTTCCGGGCGGGTTGTTCTTCCCATCGATATCTTTGAATGCGACGATTTAACCGCTACCGTTGTACGCAGTGTCCAGCATCTGCATGCACAACAAAGATTGTTCATCCTCCGAGCACGCATGTGCACCAAGCGGCACTTAATATACGCACAAATTCCCCTTGTTCTACCCATCAAAAGCTTTCAGACCCGCTTTTAACCGGAGACTTTGCCAAAGAAAGCCGCGGATATGTAAGGTAGATACAGCTGCAGACGCTACATTCCACACTTCGAATGTCTGATACGAATACCAATCGCTGCCCAATGACCCTGCAAGTAGTATCGAAGATTTTACGACATCTACCTGTATGGTCTATCCAGGTGCTTCACCTCGCTGCATTTCTTCTGGTTTCACCGCAGACGAGGTTGTGATCACAGTCGAATCGAACAGGTGCATCCGACCCGTCCGAAGAATGCGGCATGTCAATGATCCTTACGACTAACATATGCATGCATGTGCTGGCTCGATCATTCATATAAAATGGAGTAGACTGTGCCGTATTCATGCATGAGGGTAAACTCTTTGTTCACTCTTCTTTGCGTCATTACTCCCTTCCTTTTCTCTATATAAAACCATCTGCTCTTCCTCTTTACCTATATCTACCATTCCTACCACACAAAACCTCGTCCGCGCCCAATAGTTCAAGTTTGCTCTTACGCATCTTCTCCTCCTCCTCGAGATCCTCATCCTACAAACAGTTCGATCATGCGTCTACCCACCCTCCCACTCCTCTCCCTCATCGCCCTGCCAATGATCGCCAACGGTCTGCCCACCAACCAAGGCACAGCCGCGCAGCAGGCTGCCATAGCAGGCATCTTTCCCAACACCTTCAGCGTTCATTATCTTTATGTCAACGGCGGATGTTCGCCAAACTTTGGTGGACCTGTCACAAGAGTCAAGATATATGATGGATATAGATGTCGGTTCTTTCGGTACGTTGTCACTTGCTCCACTACTCTATCATCACAAGACACAAAGCTCTTTCGTTCGAGATTGTATGCTAATCTATCGCTTAACAGCGAGGACAACTGCAAAGGAAGGATTGGTGGGGTTGAAGGGTTGCCGTCTCCGGGAGGAGATCTCTATCAACCTGCGAGATCGGCGACGTGTTGGCATGGGTAGTTTAGATGTTCGGGGGCTGGGCTATGATGTAGGATTCAACTGAACTCACGAGATGTTTACAGAGTAGTCTTGATGGTAGTTCTGAGTCACGTTACATGCTCGCAAACCACGCCACACAACTACATGACGGCAATTTCCTTACTCCTCGCTTCCTTTATCCAAACGACCGCTGCCACTCTATCCAAGCCGCGATTCTCTTTGTTACTGTTCAGCAGCACAGGCTCATCTCTCTAGGCATCGCAAGGTATTTGCAGTAATGAGTCTGTGCCTCTATCTGCTCTCTTCCTCGTCACATGAGCACTACTGGGTTCCAGTCTGCCGGCCAACACAAACCCGCTACCCTGTCAAAGTCTAGGGGATATAGCCGGAGTAAGGAGTGCCGGTACGATCCCATCTGTGAGTTATTCGCTAATGGCGACTGCTCATTGGATGTTCTTACAGCCATAACTTTGGCAGAACTATTCTTTACAGTAGATCTAGATTGCGCTTAAATCTCTCCATTTGTTCTCGTAGTACCTCAATGGTACAGCTCAGCTGTTTATACCTCATACACGAGAATCACGAACTGCCAACAGGAATGGCAGATACCAGATATACATCAAGGAGTCTGCAGATCTAGCATCGCATAGGCAGGATCTTGTATTGGTCTGTAGTGTGCCGCTGTGGATAAATACACAATAAGAGACCTACGCGAAGACCATATCACCCAATTCGCAGTTCTTGGTATACTAGGGCTTGCTCAAATCCAACATAACCTCGAGAGTAAGGGCGTGCCTATTCGTTGGTACACAATAGAAGGACCAGACCGCGCCGTGTTCACGCATGGTAGCATGACCATCTCTCGCTCGCGATCTCTCGCTCAGGCCTTCCAAGGGCTCCTGTCTCCATCTCTCTATCGCATATATAAGCGGTCTTCTCTCTGTCGTTACACACAGTTTCATCCAACATTCCAAGCGCTCCCTCCTGTTCTACACCAACACTCTTCACCCGGCTAAATACTTTGACTCTACACAAGTACCAGTCATGCGTCTCACTGCCGTCTTCTCACTCATTGCTCTTCCCTTTCTGGTCAACTGTGCTCCTACCAGCGATGCTCCAATGGAACTATCAGAGGCTATGAATCTGCAAATTGGCTCTGAAGAGGCAGGCTACGTTCTTTGGCAATCCCCATACGGAACAAATGTGATTTACAGAAACCTTCTCCGCGCCAATGGCGGTTGTTCGGAAAGCTTTATGGGGGCCGTCGATCGAGCGCAGATATACGCTGGCTTTAGATGTCGATTCTACAGGTACGTTGCGATGATGCTCCGCACTACTTTGCAAAGTCCCTACACGCCAGTCACTAACGAACATGCGTGCTAGGGAGAAAAAATGCGTAGGGCAGATCGGGGGATTTTCAGGTCTACCTGCTCCCGGAGGGAAGCTGTATCAACCTGCCAAATCCGCCACTTGCTGGCGCGGGTAGAGCGGTTGCAACCACTCGGAGAATCATTGCGATGGGAAGTCTCTCAAACGTACTTTGGGGAGCACAAGTCGGTGGAATGGAACATATGGACGGTCACTTTACTAGTACATACGGAGGAGCACCAGAATGAACTACTTGTCGCATTCTACTACATCATCATATCTTGGGCCGACACTCAAACGCAACAGCCAGCTACGCCAACCCCAGTCTCCTAGTCAAACTCTTACCCAAACCAGCAAAGATACTGAAAGGATGTGACACGTCCCTTCGGCCAAAAGCACATCTCATCCCTCCATGACCACCCCAAGTTCGGAATAATCTTGACCTGTACATCAACGTTACTTCCCTTCATCCTGCTCTTTTCAACAAAGTCCTCAGCCCAAATCTGAGCCGCGTCCCTCAAAGCAGTCCAAGTCGGACTCTTATTCGGCTTCACATCGCTGTCCTCGAGATCGGCGTAGTAGTACTCATTACCATCAACGCACACCAACTCCAATTTCTGCAGCCTCGTAGAACCCACCATGTCTGCAAGTACCGCCATATCCCCAAACGTCGCTTCATTAACCAAACGCGACGTCTTCTCGCCCTGCGACTCCTCATCCTTCATCTGCTTCTTCAAAAACATACTTCCCGGAACACCAACAGTAAGACCTTTCAGGCCGGGACATCTCTTCACCACATCAACAACACTTCCAGCACGATACCAAACAGGGCTCAGCCGCGGTACATGCGCAGTCTCCCGCACAGTCCCTATTTCGAGGTGCTGGATACAGCTCCATGCGCTGGATGGCATGCCGACCATCCATAGTTCCAGGTTGATTACGTCGTTGACAGCGATAGTGGTGTGGCGCAGATATACCTCGGTGGCTTCTTGGTTGATCTGGCGGTTTAGGCGTAGGTAGGGTGGAAGGCGCGAGCTGAGGGGTGGTAAAGGGGAGGGGTCGCTGGGTTGGGCGTATTGTAGTCTTTGGGGCAGGGAGGTGAGGAGGTGGGTGTAGATTTCGTCGCGGATTTCCCGGGGGAAGAGGGTGAGGAAGGGGCGGGTGCTGGATGGTTGTTGTGTGTCCATCTCGAGAAGAGGTCGGGATTCGAGATTGAGTAGTGAGCGGCGGTTGTCTTCAAAAATGCATGTATAGATATCCCGACTTGATGATAAGATGATCTTTGGGCTCGACTGTTCGGACGTAGTACAGTTATATGATCATAGCCGTGGTGGCTGTGAGACTTTGTCAAGCTGGTTCAAAGTGGCGGTGCAATTCCCATGTACCGGTCAGAAGCATTCGGCTGATATTGAGCAGGCATCTGCACAGCGCACCCGTCCTGCTCATTCCCTTCGTAGATGTGTCATGACAAAAGCCCGATGGAGTGTTGGAAGGAAGGTTCCGTCAACAGTCGCAACCCGATCGGTAACTGCGCCACATTGCACCGCCACGAGTTCCAAAACTGCTGCCTACCTAGGTACTGATCCAAGTCACTTCCCAGCATTGAGCAAAACCATCTCAAAACTTCATCAAGAAAACACCAAAAACAATGAGCCGGGGAAACACCTCAAACAAACCCCCCAAAATGCTCGACCTAGCAACCCGCCGCCGCATCTGCGAAGACACAATAACCCGCTCGTCCTCCATCGCAGCCTCAACACCTTCCGGCTCCCTAACCAGCTACTTCATCTCATCCCAACTACCCCCATTATCAAAAACACACCCCACATACCCATCCCACCCCACACTCCCCTCTCCAAAAATCCACAATAGCGACGCCTTCGCCCTCGCGCGCTCCCTCCCCAGCAACTCCAACTCCAAAATCGGCATCTTAAACCTAGCCTCCGACGCCGAACCCGGCGGCGGCTGGCGCTTCACCCTATCTTCCACGCAGGAAGAGGCCCTGTGTTATTCATCCACGTTGTATGCGACGTTGAAACCGGAATGGTATCCGTGGGCTAATACGGGGCCGGGGTGTGTGGCTGGTGTTATGTCGCCCGACGTCGTTGTGTTTAGGGATACGCTAGATAATGGGCTTGTTGAGGTACCGGAGGATCGGCGGGTTGTGGTTGCTGTTATGACGGTTGCGGGGCCGCGGTTTCCTGTTGTTGTGATGGGGGCGGAGGGGGAGGTGGTGTTTAAGGAGGAGAGCGTTGTTGAAGAGGTGCGGGAGAAGGTTAGGTTGGTGTTGAGGATGGCGGCACAGGAGGGTGTGGGGAGGTTGGTACTTGGGGCTATGGGTTGTGGCGCTTATGGGTGTCCGCCTAGGGCTGTGGCGAAGGAGATGAAGGGCGTGTTGGGGGAGGAGGAGTTTGAGGGGTGGTTTGAGAGTGTGGATTTTGCGGTTTATGCGAAGGGGCCGGCTGGGATGAGGAATTTGGAGGCTTTTAGGGAGGTTTTTGGAGGGGAGTGAGAGTGGGAGATTTGGTGGATGTTGCAACTAGCTGTTGCATTGTGAAATGTATGTACATATTCGATAAAGGTAAAGTAGATACAGAGAAGATAAATCGTGTCGCCTTCCGACTCGCAAAGGCCTCATGCTTTGCGCACACCTCCAACTCGACCCAGCCCCTGTCAACCCACTCTAGATCTTACCAACACCAGCAGTGTTAGCAACATTCGAGCTCGCCGCCGAAGCACCCGCAACAGTCTTTCCCTGGAAGTTGACCAAGAAATCCGTCTGAGTACCGCTAAAGCTTCCACTGCTTCCAAACGAGTTAAGTTGGCAAGTGTGTCCAAGATAAGTCTGGCATACACCATTCGCGCCCGTCGAAGGCGCCGAGAAAAGCTGTCCCTTATTATTAAGCAGGGGCGTGTTGACATTCTGAAATACGTTTCCCTCAGCAACAACCATGCCGCCAGCTTCAATATCAAACGCATGACCCGTGTTGCTGTAGAAGTAGTTGTTCACCGCATGGAGCAGCGTGTTTCCCTGTCCACCTACTTTAGGGCTGCGGCCAGAAGTGTGGTGGATGTAGTTGCCCTTCATGGTGATGAGATCGCTGCCGCCGAGGAGGAGGATGCTCCAGTAGTGGCGGCCGTCGCAGGAGGCGGACCAGGAGGTGCTGCCGTCGAATTCTGTGTTGCTGATTGTCACGCGGCCGGAGGCGCCGTAGCCGGCTACGAACATTTGACGGCCGATGAGGGAGATTTTGACGTGGTCTGGAGGGGTTGTTAGACACGGGAGGGGTTAGGATGAGAGGGAGTGGACGTACCGATCCAGACGAGGTCAGACTTATCGAGGGTGATGGCGTCGCCGCCCCAGATGTACTGTGGGTTGAGCTCGGTGATGTGGATGTTTTGGATGATGATGTTCTGTGCTCCGTTGGCGATGCGGAGACCTTTGCCACGGATGACACCCTTGTTGCCAACACCGATGAGGGACTTGTTGGAGCCCATGTTGATGGCAGTTACACCGGCATTGTCGTATTTGACCTGGACAGACGTGGCGCCTGCTCCAGCGTTCCCGTTGTCACACCAGTTGGCAGAGTTGATGGCGTCTTGTCCTCCGTTGCCAGGGCATTTGTTGGATGCGGGACGGCAGCCGGTGGCTGTTGTGGTCCCCTCAGTACCCTTGAAGTTGAACTCTCGGTCGAGTACGATACACCGGGCAGTGCTGTCGCTGAGCCAGGTCTTCAGTTGGGCTACTGAAGAAGGTACAACACAGGCTGCATTGCCACCTCCCGTAGTACCTCTTCCGAAGCCTTCAGGTGTGCCTTTGACTCCGTATGATTGCCTCTCTCCAAGAACGGCGGCACTGGCTGTGTACGCGCCTGCGAGCGCAAGAATAGAAAACTTCATAGTGATATACGAATGAACGATGCTTTCCTGAAGCAAGACAAAGGCTTGATAAGTAGAAAGAGTGGCTTGATACTGTAGATAGTCCTTTACCGGTGGCACATCAGCTCTTTAAAAGCAATTCCCATGTTAGTCAGAAGGGTACCCCTCTGGAAGGATACTCGGCAACCATGCCGGCATCGAGATACCTCTGATGTTGAGGAGAGTAGTTTCTGCGTCTTAGTGTTGATTTCCTCCATTAGCAGCGCGGAAGGACCAGCGCTTGGTGATGATAGGGGCATGGTAAAGCACCAGCTCATGGCGCTAACGCACGCCCCAAATGACAGCGGCGCGCAGTCAAGAACGCCACAGGGACTGTGAGTAGTTTGACAGCTATCCAGATCCCTGCAATCTCGTTCTCTTCAGGTACTGTTGCCGGTATGCTACCGTTGTGCCAGGGACCGTGGACATGTTTGCCCTGCTTCTGGAAGTTGCATCATCTCGGCTGTCGCGCTCGAGCCCTGATGGATCCTGCTCTTGGAAATAGATGTGGGACCATTGTTACCGGACGTTCCTAATCGCGCGACTCAGGTGTTGACGGTGTCTGCTCAGGTGTTCGCACGTGTAGTCCATGAACGTGTATTCCTTGTCGGACCGAATGACTACACCACACTGCTGTTAGATCGTACCCTAGTCGCTCATCTTTTCGCCATCAGCCTCGAGCTAATCGCTGGTCAGTTGATCTGGCTTCATATAGAGATAGCGCTTGAGCGGTGGAAGAATAATGCAGACCTCGGCGTTCTCTTCGGAACGGGTAGGGCGGATGGCAGACCCTGGGCTAGCACGTTTCGTCTCTCCGCACTTTGGTAGACCTGCGCTAGCGTAGCATATGCCGGCGCTACAAGCACACCAAGCACATCTCGGCAATGTTTTGCCCGGTCATGGACATGTCGGTGTTTGAGTTGCCAGTATTCCAGCCATACCCATCTATGCATGTCTGATTCACGGAACAGAAAACCCGTCTTTGACAATGTGATATTGCAAATGATCCAAGGTTGCCCCGGGAGCAGCAACCGTATCCGCTTGCTTTGCGACTCTCATGCACGGAAGCTGCTATCCGCACCTGTCAAATGTCGGAAGAATATTCACGCGCGTAGCTCGTCGGACATTTAGATGACAGGACGCGATGGATGGAGACTACAAAGTGGATTTAAATGTCCGTAACCCACTTCCACATGGCTACCGAGTGTTCGGACGACGAGTTGAGTAATCGTGACTTTGAACAGCTGCGACTCTTCGTGTGTTTGATTTTTCATAACATCGTAATGGCTTGTATTGCATGTAGTCATAACCACCCATACTCCGCTCTTATGCATCGAGACCGTCCATGCTCATACGTACTCTCTGTCCGCACAGCTCTGGATCATGCCCTTGTTGGTCGCGTCGTACTCAACCAAGTCGATCTTGCCGTCCTTCTCGACAGTGTTTGCCTGGACGAAGACCTTCCTGGGTGTCTTCTTCTTAAGCACGGCCGGCCTGACCATGTTCTCGTAGAAGGGCTCAACAGTGGTGATCTCGTCGTACATCCTCTTACCAGCTGCGTAGTCTGCAGTGGCCTTGTAAATGTGCAGCTTCTGGAGGTAGTCATTTACGGCAGGGCGACCTAGATCCAGAATACGATCACGCTCAAGGCGGATGGTCAGGTCGGAGAGATCGTCTTTTTCCCATTCCAGCTGGCAGAACTCGACACCGGCATTGAGGAATGTGCGCAAGATGGAGAAGCGAGCTTGCATGTGGGCTTGACCCCACTTCCTGCTCTTGGGATCCCAGAACTCTAGAGCTGCGATACCAGCGCGGGCCATCTGAAGGTATGCTGTGAAGAGAACGTCGCCGGCCTCACTGTTCATGTCGGCCTTGCCGTCACCAAAACCGAACAGTTGCAAGATGGGGAATTCGCAAGAGAGCGCCATGGCGACGCATTCGGCACGGCACTCCTCGTAGGAAGCAGCGATGGTGCCGAATGTTGATCCCCAAGTCTGGCCTGGCTTGTACCAAGACTTTATCGGCTGGCCGCTTAGTGGTGAGATTGGAGGGTTCTCTTTGTCGAAGTTGAAGACGCCTGGCTCCGTCTCTTGAAGAAGCTTACCACAACCATGGCCTAGCAGCTCGTGGAGGCCGACTTGAACCTCGAAGGCAGGGTCTCGGTACTTTTGGTACGTGGCCAGGTCTTTGTCTTTTATGAAGGGAACAGCCTCGTTTGGTGCTTTTGCAGAGAGGATGTTGCCAAGCGATACGTTCTTGAAGCCGAAGTTCTGCCGAATGTCATCATAGTTGGGGATGTTGATCCCGGCAGGGATGCTGTTGATGTCAGATGAGGTCACAGAACCACCTTGAAGGTTTTCTTGACTTACCCACTGCCTGCAAACGTCAGCACCTCGAGCGAGGTGAAGTCAGGGCTGAGGAACTTGTCCTTTTCGAATGACTTGTCCCACGGTAGCAGAGGAATGTACTGTGGCGCTGTCTCGACCAACTTGCCGAAAGCCCGTGTCCTCTCCTTGTTGACCATGGCAACGAAGCCTTCCCATTCGCCACGGATGCCGTGTGGGTCGCGGTATGTCTCGATGAATCCGATGTCTGATTCCACCTGAGGTCCCTTGTCTTGTACCCATGCCTTTTGGCTCTCCTTGAAAGCCTGGAGTGACCCAGTCCTGAAGCTCTTGGAGTATTCTTCCATCATCTTGATTTCGTGGTCATTGGCTGCGTATTTCTTTGCCTGCTCAATGTGGTGCGCAATGGTGTCCATCTCCTTGGAGTAGTCACCAAAGACCAGCTTCACCTTGCTGCCATCGTCCATTGTCCACTCGCTTTCTTTCAGATCGCGTTGCTCTGCCGATGGGTTGTCCGATGCTGAAGCAATGAGAACCTCATACCCATCCTTCGCCTTCCTGATCCTTGTATTCTCCGGAAGTAGCCCTTTGCCTTCGAGGAAATCGCTCACGCTGGAGATCTGTTCGCTGGTGATGTCGGGGCTGTCGGGGTAGTAGGTGGAGATGTGTCCCGCACCGGGGTAGCCCAGGTGCAGCTTACCCACATCGTTTCCAGCATATATGGCGTCCTTGAACTTTTCGTATATGGCCAATGTGTCTTTGGAGGCGGTCGCGAGTGCCTTCAGCTGTCGCGGTTCGAGGCGGGGCACGAACTTGCTGTCTCCGAAGGACTTGAAGTTGCCTAGATTGCCCAGGAACTGCGCTGAGTAATCGAGGTATGCGTCAATCTCTTCTTGTGAGAGACCGGTGTCTTTGGCGAGAGAAGCGTAGTCGCCTTTGGCGTGCTTGTGGAGGGCGACGATGAAGTCATAGATGTGCTCGGATTCGGGGGAGACTTGGCGGAGGACGACGCGTGTTCCGGCGAAGCAGGCTCTGTGGTATGGGTCAGTTACTATACCATATACTGCTGAGGCATATGTATGTCCTACACTGAGAGATGGTGGGCGTAGAGCTTCTCCTTGTCGCTCAGCGCATCAAAGTGAGGCTTGATGGTCAGAGGCACGACAGTGGGCGGGCTGTCGGCCAAGTACTGCTTGAGGGTCTCAGAGTCTATAGTGGCGGTCATGTTGTTGGTGGTAGTTGAGGTTGAGAGTCGTCTGGTGAGCTCCAAGGGCATCGGCGGGGGGCTGATGCGGGCCCAGTAGCGTGGGCGTGGGGTAGCTGCACGTGTCTCACCTGAGGTCGTGGCAGGTTCGCGCCTCCCTGCCGCGCGCCATGGACCAATCCGCCCACTTGCTAACCTCCCTGCAAGAGGCGGCAATGAACGCGGCCTGGCAAGTATCATTGTCAGACGTCTTCGTTCTCATTCGGAGTAGAGTAAAGATTCCTCTTTTCGCCCGCTTAGCTGGCGCGAATTTCCGCCGAGGTGTTTTCCTTCCCGACGCGTCATGGTCGTGCCTTCTCCACTACCCGTCAACGTCACCTTCCATCCCACCAACACTCCCATCATCTCTCTACCTAGCCGCAGATTCTCTCCACCATGGACGAACTTCCCAACGAATTGCTCATCCACATTGTTGACCAACTGAGAGGCCCTACAACCTGGGCAGATCCAGCCGACTACAGCCGCACGGACGCCCTTGCGGCTCTTTGTTGCGTTTCCAAGAAGTTGTACCATATTGCCAGAACGTTGCTCTACGGATCGATAGACCTGCCCCCGAATGACGGTGTTTTGCCCCAGTCTCGAAGACTTTTTGCTCGTCTCCAAGAGCAGCCAAGCCTTCGCTTCGAGATCAAAGCCCTTCGACAGAAGACGCGTGCTAGGCTGAGACAGGACGGTGAGCGCCGTATGCGCGTCCGCGATGAGTACATTAAAGACACTACAAGAGACGTGAGAGCTTTTGGATTAGGCACGGAAGACGCCTCAGAAATCGTGGGCCGTTGGCTACGGTACGAAGACCTATACTTCGCTCTAGTGGCATTTCGGACACCGAACTTGGAGCGTTTATGGGCACGGTCGGCCCTTGAATACCAAGGGCTCTATGACGATTGCAACAATACCCTTCTCGAGGGCATAGGCCGTATGGCTATGGGCCTAAGTCGGCTTCACACTCACCGATTTGACAATCTCAAGATTTTGTATTTCGATTTCTCTCAAACACCGCAAACGCCCGCGCGGTATGCGTTCCCGTTTTTACTTCTTCCCAGCTTGGATGAGCTTACTCTTGTCGCGTTGGGCGGCTATTTCGACATGGCTGAGAATGAAACTGAAGTCGAATTCGAATACAATGACGCCGACGGCTTGATCATTTTCGGCCGCCCTTGGTTGTGGCCACTACGCTCATCGCCTATCACCAAGCTCTCGCTATTCAAACCAGTCATCTCCGAGAATGCGGTCAAGAATATGATAACGTCGTGTAAAGCTCTAGAGCGATTTGAATGCTTTCACCCAATGCGTTCCAGCACGCTCGATCAGTGGTTTGGGGGTCTCATTCCTGCGCTGAACAACCACATCGAGAGTCTTCAAAACTTGTCGTTATTGTGTAGGCAACATCGGTCCTCATTGGAGCACACTGGCATGGCTCAGCTCGATTCTATTCATGAGTTCACCAATTTAAACTCGGTCAGAGTCTCTTTGTATCTGGTGTCTGATCCGGGGGATACTCTGAATGCTCGAAGTCTGCCTGCTTTCTTACCGCCAAGCATCACATCACTGCACATCCACTATCCCCGTGAGCCAAACGACGAAGCCGATCAACAACTTCTCGATGTTCTCAGCGCACACAAGGACGGTACCTTAGCGTCGTTGAAAGATGTATACATCACATGGGTATACTACCATCGCGGAGAGGAAGAATTTGATCTGCTAGAACGACTTCAGTCGCTGGTACAGATCAAAGCACAATACGAGACGTCATCCATCACGTTTGACATTATGTTGACAATCAGAGACGACAAAGGTAAATGGTCGTTGGTCAGGGGATCGTCAAGCAGTGCTAACGTCTACTAGGGATCAGACGCAATTGGCCTAAGCTGACCAATCTAGGACTGGTCATGAATGGGACGCACCTGAGCACGGATCCGTACTATAAATCTCACCCGGAAAGTGTCTTTGTCGATTTTACGACGTCTCCTGCGCGCTACACGGTGCAGGAACTACAAGATGATCGAGATCATTTATCTTTCTGGTGAACGCTCGATTTGTATACGAGGGGCCCCCAGGTATACTTAACACTTGTCAGCTTCGTTTCCCGGTCCTGAAACATGCCTACCTGGCCCGACATGAACTGGCTCACGATCACGATATTTTCAATCCGCCGGTCTCCTGGAGTCGAGGTCCAGTGTCGCGCGTATAGACGTCGATTGCGCAAATGTCGCCATCGTCCATATCTGTCAATACACCTTGGCCCTATCCTCAGCTTCTTAATGACTATGCGACATCAAGACAGCCTCATTGGCGATCTCGAGTCTGTGGAGATGTGCGGATATAAAGCTTCCGGCGCTTCTTACAGCCACTTCGCACCATCCTTTCATACCCCTCTCTCATCAACAATACGACATCGAGAGACTGGGCCGCAGAAGAATCAGGGTCAACTGCGTGTGATACGCTACTTGAAATTGCATTCATCATGCTAAAAGCTTCGGCACCGGGCATGTCGCCTTATTGCGTCTCTCATCACGGAAACGTATTTATAGTTCTTGGTAGCTCCAGGCGCTGCAGCCACGGGCCTTACAGTCGGTCGAGGACCCGCTTCCAAGATGCCAGCTATGCCGATCAGATGCACTAAAGTCAAACCGGCGTTGATCGCTTGACAAGGACGAAGTTGGTTATGCTTATTACTCCTGTGGTAACGAAGCAGGTGCCGCCTGCACCAAGTTATTTTGAGGAGCAGAAGTCCACCAGATCTGTCGCCGTACTTCTAGTGCCCCGTCTTGCATATGCCGAACAAGTGTCTAACAGCGGTCATTCATCAAAACGGCTTGGAAATTCGGCTCACTGCGTGTGGCGTCATGGTAGACCTTCACAGCATCGCCGGATGCGTCCATGCTACCTAGGGACAGTCGTTCTCTCAGCCTGGTACCTTCTATAGATGGGCTAGGGCTGACTGTGGAACACCAAGAACATAATCTGACTAGTCAGCTATTCCCGGCACATCGGTCTGAGTTCATGTTGCGGCTCACAAGGCTGAGGGCGCAATCGCTAGCGATCCTACTCAGCTTAAGCTAGTCTTCCGCGAATGATGCTAAACGCTAGAGCAACCTGCCAGGCTAAATTCTGGGTGTAGCATACATACGAAGCACTTTGCTCTATTCAGTTCTACTTCCTGAACTGAACGGGGGCGGTGTCAGCAATTCTTCCTTGGCGCAAAAAGCACCGCGCAGCAAGGCTGGAAATCTAGGTATTCCTACCCGCCGCAGCATTCAACGCCAATGGTTTCAGACTCATCAAAGATGAACGGAATTCCTGTTAAGGAAGCTTCTCGGGCTATACAAACTGTCGGCCAGATCACATCAGCCACTTCTAGTACTCTAGAAGGACCGACTTCAAATGGACTCCAAATGCTCATGGCATACAACATCAAGCGAGAATACGCACTTGGCACCTGTGCATAATGGCTCGGCCCCAAAGCCACGGCGTCGGAGTCAACATGAGCTTCGGTCATCTCTACAATTCCGGCGATGTCTCTTCATCACACCATCAGCACGCTATGCTGTGTGATATTGGGGGGCCAGCGTCGTTGATTGGCAAAGATGCATGCACAGTGCCTCTTGATGGCCGCAAGAGGCTCGAGTAAACCTCACATTCGCTTTACCTTGCTCTGTCACGGATATCCGGTCGGCAAATCTGACCCCCATAGGACTGAGCCTTGATAAACTCACCCTTTAGGTCAGGCTGAACACACGAACATAAGTAGAGCATCATGCTCGCAACGATGGAGCGGAATCCAGCCTGAGAGTATCCTCGCTTCCTGAAACCTATCTACATCAGCTAGAATTTCCCAGTCAACTTTCCCCCAACACCTACAGTCCATCTCTCTTGGGATTAATACCCTCCTACCTTCTCTACTATGTCTTCCTTCACCCTACAGAAAGTACTGCTATCCCTCCTGCTCCTAGCAAACGTCGTCATCGCCGTCCGCTTCAGTTTCACCATCCAGGAAGTACACGTCGGGGTCACCCGTGACTTGCAAGAAGACGACCTGCTTCTCGCTATCGCCTCAACAGCAGGCAGCAACACCATCAAGAACTCTTGGCTTGTTGGCGAGGTCGAAGCCGATGCTATCGTTGCGGCAAACGATACCGTCAAGTACACGCAGGAGATCGATGTTCCCGATGCTGCTTTGAACCTGTCTGTAGCCATTGGCGGCTTGAACACAGATGATGAAGATGAGGAGTTGGCTTTCAGTAAGCAGTTCGTCGATATGTGCCCCATTACTACTAACGCGTTACCAGACTTTGTGGAAGGCATAGCCGCCGTCGCTGCCGCAATCCCAGGTCCGCAAGCCCTCCCGGCTAAACTCCTCAGCATCGTGCTCGGTGTCATCGGAAACCCCTTGAACTGCACCGGTCCAGTCATCGTTGGTAATGCCCTGTATACCAAAGACCAGATGGACGAGCTCGAGCAGAACAAGCCCACATGCGAGACCAAGGAATACGGATACGACACTCCATTCGCTTGTGCACCTACCGGTCAAAATTCGAGCTACTCTGTTACCTATTGTCTTGAGCGACTTGACGCCAAGTCTGCAGCGGCGGCCAGCTCACCGAGTCTGTTTGCTCTGGTAATGAGCCTTGCGGTTGCTGTCGTCTACAGTGGCTTGTGAAGCACAACCGGAGTGTCGAGTCGAATGCTGCAAAGGAAGCTCGCTGAGATAGACTTAGGCTCGTTGAGTATATTTGCGTTCCACGAAAGGGTGAAGGAAGGCTCGGCAGCCGCGAACTCACCCAGGATGTCACAACCTCTTCCTTTGGCTCTTTTGTTCTCCTTCATAGATATTGGCCTTGTGGTTGACAGACACACCGTCGCTATAGCAAAATACTAGAAATGTTACCGTGTTTTCGTATTTGATGTTGGTGTCCAGCTCGATTGCAGCCCAGTCCATGAGCCATGGAACCACACTGTTCGATTGCGTCTGGGGTATTTGGACCCCCATCTTGAGGCCTTCGACAAGTCTTGCCCCCGACGCCGCCGCCACCGCCACCTATGTCGATGTTGTGGCTCTCGACCCGCGCCAGCTCGTCTCGTTTGGTCTCAACCTGAGACTCGTAGTGTGCGATCTTTCCTAAGCATATGCCTTTGTTCATCCTAGGGCGCTCCTCTCTCATCCCTTCCTCCACAACTTGCAGTGTCTGCCTCGCTTGCGCCATGAACGGTTTGTAGGATTCGTGCTCACTTGTGAGTTAAGGGCATGTTGAAGGTCTGGGCCAATTGAGCGAAGTCTCGATAGAAAGGAGACATGAGAGCATCAAATGGCGGAAGACTCTAATCAGCAGTCGGGGTGGGAGAAGTCCCCCGAAGTCACGGGTATGAGGGCGGAGTCAAGTCTAGCGAGGAAGACCAGGGTATCAATTTACTATCTATTCATCATAAGCACATTACTCCAAGCCCTTAAAAACTTAAGCATCAATCTCTGCCCTCAGATTACCCCGTCCACGAGCGATCGCATCGCCCAGATCCATGTTTGAGGCTTGCCCCCGCACGCTCGAAATGAAACGGCGTCCTCCATCCATACTCTTCTTGTGCTTCTCTTCCTCCTCTGCATCCTTGATCTCTTGTTGTCGGACACGCTCAGCACGCTGCTCCTCTAGTGATGTCGCCTCTGCTTGCATTGCAGCTAGGCGGTCAGCAGCGCTCTGACGGGCTTCCGTATCATCGACTTGTTTCTCGACGTGTCTCTCAACTTGTTTTCTCGGTGGTGTACGATCCCGTCGTCGGTATGTGTCGCGGTCGCGAAGATCGCCGCGATCCTCCCTCCGGCGTGGTGACCGAGTGCGGTCTCGTCGGCTGCTGTGTTTGCGGTATGGTGATCGTGAGCGGGATCTCGACCGTCTACGATGGCTGTCACGATGGCTGTCGCGATCGCGACGATCTTCTCGGTCTTCTCTCCTACGTGGCGACCGCGATCGGTGGCGCCGACTGCTGTGCTTGTGCTCGCGCTCGCGACTCCGCTCCCTGTCCCGGTTCTTGTGTTTCTTTTCTCGCTCCTTCTCTTTCTCGCGCTTTTCGGCGTATTTAGCCTCTTTCTGCGCGTCCTTCATAGCCTTCAACTGCATCTCCATTTTCTGCTTCTGGATCATGAGGAGCGGGTCTTGGAGGACCTTCTTCTGTGTGTCGCGAGCAGTGTTCGCATTCGTGTCGGCCGTGGCGGCGTCGATGCCAACTGCAGCGCCCTTCTGAAGGCTTTGTGTATCGTTCGACTTCAGCAGGTTGTCGATCCTGCGTTTGCCCAAAAGGTAGCCCTCGCGCTCCTCTGTGACACCGGCATCGCCACTCGGGCCTGAATACATCCAGTCAACCCTTCGCTGTACGACCTTGCCGCCATTCTCAGCTTGCAATCTTTGCAGCTGCTCGATTGCCGCTTCTTCTTCACGTTCCTTGCGCAACTTCTCGATCAGTTTGCGCTCCTCGAGCGCAGACTTCTCCTCCTTCCACACTCTTTCCTGGTTCTTGCGCAGGTGGGGATGCCACGACTTCTTCAGATTGAGATCTCCTCCCATGGCTGCGCGAGGTGTGGTGTGTGTGCAGGTAGGTGAAGTTTGTTGGTGGGTTTGCGAGAAAGGTGTGATGCGCGAGTAGGTGTGTTCGTTGGTGGGATTCCGAGCAAGGTGTGATGCGCGGGTAGGTGAGTTCTTTGGTGTGTGTGGTGGGTGTGGATGTGAAAAGGTGACGGAGGCTGGCAGATGAGTTGCGCGACAAAGTGCCAAGGCGCTAGGTCAGGCCCCACCCAAAAGGTGACCTCCGCGACTTCTCCGCAAAAGTTTCGACCAGACGAATGCGCCCGTATACAGCCCGGATATACACGTCACGACAGGCGCTTCCCGACCGAAACACGGTTACGTACTCCGAGAAGAGTCTATCATATTGCGATCCGTAAAAGAGTCACTTTCCGCGCAGCAATGGCGACGCGCAAACGAAACGAGTACCTCGACGTTGAGGAAAGCGAAGACGAGGAGAGAGGCTATGATTCCGGGGAGGAGAGCAGAGCGCGCATGCTACCTACCTCAAAGCGGCAAAAAATAGATCACGTCTCCGATTCCGAGGGCGATGCGGAGGAACTGGAAGATGGTGAAGAACAAGACTTCAACGAAGACGATGCCGAAGATGGAGAAGACGATGATGAGCAACACGCACCGAAGCGCTTCGCCTCCAAGATCGCCGAACTAGCACATCTCGAGAAACTCGCTGCATCCCTTCCCTCCGAAATGAGGTTACAAACCACAAAACTCGGAAAGGCTCTGCCACCCTCATCACTCAAGAAAGACAAGTCTGGCGTCATATACCTATCTCGCGTCCCGCCCTTCATGAAGCCAGCCGTAATGCGCTCCCTCTTAACACCCTACGGCGCCGTAGGTCGCATATTCCTTACACCCGAAGACAGCACTTCCCGCACCCAGCGCCTGCGCAACGGAGGCACGCGTCGCAAGCTCTTCCTCGATGGCTGGGTCGAATTCCTTCACAAACGCGACGCCAAGTTCGTTGCTGAGAACCTGAATGCGCAGACAATGGGCGGAAAGAAGAGGGGCAGGTGGCACGACGAAGTGTGGAATATCCGGTACTTGAGCGGGGTCAAGTGGCACAACCTGGTCGAGCAGATCCAGAATGAGAACGCAGAGCGCGCGGCAAGACTCAGATTTGAGATTTCGCAGGGCAAGAAGGAGAACAAGGCTTTCTTGGAGAATGTGGAGAGAGGCAAGATGGCTAGTGGTATTGAGGCTACAAGGCGGAAGAGAGGAGAAGATGTTGATGGCGATAACGCGGCGACTGAGGCAGCAGCAGCGGTACAGGAAGTAGATGGGAAGCCAAAGAGGCGGAAGGGAAGGCTCGAGTTCTCGCAGCATACGGCTACGAGCAAGGCGATGAAGAAGCCTGAGCCGGGCCAGGACGTGAATAGGGTGTTGAGTAGTATGATGTAGGGCGATGCGCATGATATCCAGGAATACGAGTATATTTCAGACTTGAACCAATGTCCTCCACCGTATCTACGATGGAAGTGTGTGCCGTAATGTAATAGTAATAACGCCAAATCCCTAATGCCTTTTCGCATCAAATAACGCCGGCCCTTGGGAGCACAATGCCAGGGTATAAGTACAGTATCGTTTTCTCGCCCCGTTTATATCGCCGTTCCTCGCTCGAAGCTGTCCCGGATTTCGCTCGTGTATTTGTTGTAGAAGCGCGAGAGCTTGTCGTTGAACTGCTTGTTCTTCTGATTGATGTACGTGACATCGCCCATATCCTCTGAATCTCGGATGCCTCTCGCTGCCCTGGCCTTCAACCTGGCGCGCTCGCCCTTCTCCAAGTCTTCTACTAGCCTATCCACGGCTTCCTTCGATGGCTTGTGGTCGTGACTGTACGCTTCGTCGACTGGTGTGTTTATGCGTCCTTGATTGTCGACGGTGTAGATTTCTCCGGCATCTGTTTCAACGAGTTGCAGAAGTCCGGAGGATACTTGCGACTGCAGTTTCCTTGCCTTCTCCTCGGCATACGCCTCCAGATCGACCTTGCTCATCTGACCAATCTGCCTCTTGTACACCTTGTTCGCCTCATTCCTGTAGTCTGCGAACGCGACTCCCTCCCTGTTCTTCGACTTCTTCTTCAGCCGCTTGTCCCAGCTCTCGCTCTCTTCAACTGTGTAGTCCCAATTTCTCTTGCGCTCGAAATCGGGGTCTTCGGATTTGAGGAGTTTGTACGAGGCTTTCTCGTTGAGGGCGCCAAGTTTGGAGATCTGCGCAAGGCGAGAACTGCGGTCTTCGGCATCGCGAACCTCGCGCTCTGTCTCTTTACGCCCGTTTACTTTGGCTGCTTGGAGCGCTTTGAAGCGGGCCATTCGCGCAGCGAGCGCAGCTTTCGGGTCGGGGTTTGTAGTCGCACCGAGAGAGCTATCTTCCGTCGAAGCGGCTTCGTGGACTGTGATCGCATCTTGCGCTGGCGCTCCATCCGCGCTTATGGTGTCTGATGCTTCGGCCTTTTCGACTTTCGGCGGTACGGATACGGTAGTGACCTCCTCTTCGACATTCTGAGGGGCTTCGGGCGCGGGCGCCGCTTCGTCTACTTTTGCTAGGTCGGCCATGGTGGGTTGTTGTTGCTGTGAGGGCAGTCGCTCCTCCGCGAAATGTTGGATTGACGACTGCCAAGACACTAGCGTGGCTCGCATGCGACAGCCTCGACCCTGGGTGAGGCCTCATCACTCCTCAACATCACCAAGGCTAAGCACCAGTTCTGCAAGGTCGACAACACACCACATGTATCAATACACAGCTATAGACGTTCTCGATGGCCTGTCTGTCGTATCCCGACGCGATTTGACATGCGTTCCCGCGTGCCGCCTAGCTTCCCGGTCACATACTACATCTCAAAGATCAGTGAGACATGCCGATCTCGTATCGAGTAGGAAGATCTTGATCATTGACCGCAGTGATCTTCAGATGCAGCGACGCAACCGATGCTGGGGCCATGCCCTGTGTCATATTCAGGAAGAGATAGTTCCTAGGGAGATCGGGTACCGACATGGAGGAGGCATTGTGGGGTTCTTACTGCTCAGAATATGCCACAATATCTCAAGGTCGCTTCTCGGAGATTTATATATGATAGCTATAGTACTTTACGGAGGTAAGCACCGGGTAATTCCACCACTCACAGCGACATTGCTCCTCGATCCTACAGCAATGGTGGGGAACATCTCGCAGACGATCTTCGTATACTGGATGAACAGGAAGCTTGATCATGAAGCCATTGTGGGGCTCTGGACTACTGGCATCCCTGCGGCGTTCCTTTTAACATGGATAAAGGCTAAATGGAGATGATGCTTATACAAAAGCTTCGCCTGCCGCGATTCACGGCATATCAGTCGTTTGCGAAGCTCCCTAGGTGTATCTCAACGGACCAAGTTACCTCAGACTCCAGTCATGGCGCTCTCCAGCTACCTCGTTGTGGCGCTGACGACCTTCGCGAGTACATACGCATCCCTACAACCCCGACAATCCTCCACTGTAACCGTCGACTTGACCAAAACGTACCAGACCATAGATGGCTTCGGCATATCGGAAACCTTTCAACGCGCGAACCAGATGCATGCCCTCTCGCCCTCACTCCAACGCTATGCCCTTGACCTGCTCTTCAACCGTACATCAGGCGCCGGCTTTTCAATCCTGCGAAATGGCATCGGTTCATCTCCGGATTCGAGCAGCGATCACATGGTTTCCATTCAACCTACAAATCCCGGTGGCCCGAACGCAACGCCAAAATATGTGTTTGACGGCAATGACAACAGCCAAGTCTGGGTCAGCACTGAAGCAGTGAAGACGTACGGCTTACGCACTGTATATGCAAACGCGTGGTCGGCACCAGGATACATGAAAACGAACAATAACGATGCCAATGGAGGGTCTCTATGCGGGGTGTCCGGCGCCAGTTGTTCAAGCGGTGATTGGAAACAGGCGTATGCTAACTATCTGGTTCAATACATCACTTACTACAAGAACATCGGGGTGGACATTACGCATCTGGGATTCCTGAACGAACCAGATCTTACGACGAGCTATGCCAGCATGAGGAGCAACGGGCAGCAAGCCGCAGACTTCATCAAAGTACTACGGCCAACACTCGACAAGGCGAACTTTACGAGCGTAAAGGTTACGTGCTGTGACGCCGAGGGATGGAGCAGTCAGCAGAGTATGATGAGTGCACTAAGTAGCGTGAGTAGCCTGTTGGGCACGATCACCGCGCAGTAAGTCCTCCACCCAAACGCCAAAACCGCACACTCACCATCATCTAGTTCCTACACATCCCAACCCAACAGTCCCATAAACACCCCCCACCACGTCTGGCAAACCGAAAACGCCGACCTCCAAGGCGCATGGACAACAACCTTCTACAGCAACAACGGCGCAGGCGAGGGCCTAAACTGGGCAACCAAAATCCACACTGCGCTCACGACTGCCAACGCTTCGGCATATTTATACTGGATCGGCGTCCAAGGCGGCGCAACAAATAGCAAGCTAATCCGTATCTCGGATGACAAAACATCAGTCATACCGAGTAAACGTCTCTGGGCATTCGCGAATTGGAGTAGACATGTGCGACCGGGTGCTGTGAGGGTAGGCGCGAGCGGTGGGCCGAGTGGGAGTCGGGTTAGTGCGTTTAGGAATGTGGATGGGAGTTTGGCTGTGCAGGTTATACAGGGAGGGACGGTGACGGGTGCGGTTACGGTTCAGGTAAGTGGTTTTGTTGCTAAGACGGCGAAGGCGTGGATCACGGATAATGGGCATGATTGCGATGAGATTACGGCTACAGTGGCAGCGGGTGGGGGTAATGTTAGTGCGCAGGTGCCGGGGAGGAGTATGGTGACTTTTGTGCTTAGTCCGGCGGCTTAGTTGAGGGGTTATGCAATAGCATGGGGATAGTATTGCTTAGTATCGAAGACACAACTGACAATAGCACAACGACATCCATCACTCTCTCATATGATGTAGTCCCAGACACGTTCATTTGGAGAATAAAGAACAAATCGTTTTCTCATGTCAGTGCTAATCTTATTACTGTATGGCTCAATCATGATTCATATCGGCGTTGTATCGAACCGCTCTCTACATACAGTTTCGTCTAGATAGGCTCATCTCTCGGCTCAATGAGCACCTCGTTCACAGAGACGTGGTCCGGCTGCTTGAGCGCATATACAATGCACTCAGCAACGTTCTCCGGATCCAGTACCTTCGCTCCAGTTGGCTCACCAAACTTCTTCAGAGCCTCCTGATCTGTGCTCATACCCAGCAGATCCGTCGCCACATTTCCTGGCTGCACAGCAGTAACCCTCAGTCCGGTACCAGCAGTCTCGAGCCTCAAGCTTTGCAGTGTAGCTTCGACGAAGAACTTTGATGCAGAGTAGACGCCGAGGCCAGGGAAGACCTTTCGTCCAGCATCCGAGGAGATGGCGAGAAGGTGGCCCTTTCCTCGCTTGAGCATCGAGGGTACGATGGACGAGATGACGTTGAGAAGACCTTTGCAGTTGACGTCAACGGTTTGGTTCCATTGGTCGGTGTATGTGTTGGCCATCATGGTGAAGTACATGACTCCCGAGACGTTCACGAAGATATCGACAGGTCCAAGCTGGCTCTCTGCTGCGGCAACAAGGGCCTCTACCTGGGCCTTATCGGTGACATCGGTCTTTTGCGTGATGACCTTGCCTTCGCGGATCACGAGGCGTTTTTTAAGGTCTTCAAGGGCGTCGATTCGGCGTGCTGCGAGGGCGACGTGGCAACCCTCCCTAGCGAGAGCAGTGGCGGTAGCAGCGCCAATACCGGATGATGCGCCCATGACCACGGCAACCTTGCCGAAAAGAGGACCTCTTCGTGGAAGTCTGGCAGAGCCACCAGCAGCATCCTGGTGCGCGGGCGGCTTTGGAAGCCAGCCACGTGCATACCAATGCCGTGTGTATGTCTCAAGTAGTGTTTGGTCCACCTTCGGGCGCTCCACTGCGAGGCGCAGCGGCCTGGTCTTCGCGTTATCGAGCACAACAACATCTCTCAGAAACTCGACGCTTGGCATACCGCTTCGGAGGATATCAACAGTGAAAGCACCGTCACCACCCTTGGCAGAACCTCGCTTGTCGTCCCAGAGGCTAGTCCACTTCTCGAACTCCATTGGCTGGGTTGGGTAACCTAGTGTACTGAGATCTTCGAAGACCTTGCTAATGTCGACTGGGTCAGGGTCTCCGATGTGGAACATCGTCTGATCGGTCTCGGTCTGGTTGCTAAGGTGCATTATGGCCTTGCTGACGAAGTCGACAGGAGTCATCTCCGCGCGCCAGCCCTTGACATCAGGGTAGTAGCCAATTCTGATCGACTCGACAATCATGGCTGTCAACAGATCCCATGCATTGGCGGCACCTGTCTCACTATGACCACTGATGGTTCCGAGACGGTGGATCTTGATGGGAAGGCCTCTACGACCAGCCTCTAGAGCGAGCTGCTCAGCAACCCACTTAGTTTGGCCGTAACCATCAGCAAGTTTGGTAACATCATCGACCTCCAGCATGGCGTCTTCTGACCATCCCTCGCGACCCTTCGCAGGCAGAAGTACTCCATTGGTGGAGATGTACTGTACGGTAGCACCGCCTTGAGCAGCAAGACGAAGAACCTCTCTTGTACCACCAACATTGGGTTTCTGCAGCGCAGCGTAAGGGTAAACCAAGTTGACAGTGGCAGCTGCGTGGACAATTACGTCGAGACGGTCAGCCAAGGCCTTGAATGTGTCCGGAGCGAGACCGAAGCGTTTACGCGACAAGTTTCCTGGAAGAATCTCGACACGCTCCATGATGTTGTCGCTCCACAGACCAAAGTCCAGCAAGTTCCTGCGTATCCTAGCAATACCAGCGGGTATATCGTCTTGCGAAGAATCGGCGAATCGGACCATGCAGACGATCTGGGCAGATGTGGTCTCAAGAAGATCTCGGAGCAGAAACGCACCCAAGAATCCAGTGACACCAGTGAGTAATACAGTCTTCGCATCCTTGAGCGCACAAATCTTGGCGTCTTTTGGCTGGATCTCCTTGTCTAGTACTGAGTCTGCTCGCAGAACGGCCGGTAGGTTCTCCTGGACTTCGGCAGTGTGGCCATCCCGAATAGCTCGAACAGTATCGAGATGACCATTGAGTGTTGCTGGAGTGGCGAGGCGTGCGACCGGCACCCTGAATCCGAAAGTGTTTGACAGACGCGCGGCGAGATCGGCAAGTAGCAGTGAGTGACCACCGAGATCGAAGAAGTTGTATTCAGGAGTGATGGAGCTAGGGCTGATGCTCAATATAGACGCCCAAATCTGGGTGATCTGTTCGATAGAGATGGGGCTCTGCTCGAATTTGCGTGCGCTTCCTGTGGGGGATGCAGGTCTAGGAGGAGGTAGTGCCTTAAGGTCGACCTTTCCGGACACATCGCTCCTTGGAAGACTGTCCATCTCGACCCAAAGTGCGGGTATCATGTAATGAGCAAGGTATGCCATCAGCATGCGCCTGGCAGTCGAGCTGCGGCCTGTTCGGTCAATCTCGACTTCTGGACGTTCTGCAGACGCCTCCTTGTCACGCACAATGTACGCAACCAATTGTCGATCGATGCCTTCTCCGAAAGGTACAACAGCACAGTGGCTGACTGCCAAGTGGTTGAGAATCGCGCTCTCAACTTTTCCTGGTACCACAGAGTATCCACGGATCTTGATCATTGCGCCAACACGTCCAGTGATCTCAAGCAAGCCATTCGATAGAAGACGTGCCTTATCACCAGTCCTGTACATGCGAGCACCGGTCTTCGAGCTGTAAGGATTCCGGATGAAAGCTTTGGCGGTGGTCTCGGGGCGGTTAAGATACCCTCGAGCAAGCAAGTGTCCACCGACGCAGAGCTCGCCATTTTCTCCTTCGTCCACTTTCTGGCCACTCTCGTCCACGATATAGATGTATTTCCTGTCAATTAGCGGCGGTCCTACAGGGCAATAGGCAGCATCCTTGTCCAGCTTCTCGAGCATGTCCTTAATGTCTCCACAAGCAATCTCGTGGGTCTCGCATGCGCTGTAGACATTGAGCAGGCGGGTATTGGGTAGAGCTTTGATACCACGACGTGCAAGGTCAGTGGTTACAACTTCGCCGTTAAGCCAAACAGTCTTCAGGTTTGGCAGGCGCGTCTCCAGCGCTTGGTGACGTGCAAGAACGGCAGAGAAGAGTGTTGGTGTGAAAAGAGTCTCTGTGATCTTTTTCGAGGCGAGTAGGTCGACAAGCATGCGCGGGTCATAGCTGGCCTCGTCCGGTACAGCAACGACAGTCGCACCTCGCAACAGCGGGCGAAGAATTTCCCAAACAAAGAACACATTGCATGCCACACGGTCGCCTGGCTGTATGTCTGAGAGTCCAAATCGAAGGTTATATGAGAGAACCGCCGCTCGGTGTGGGTTGGCGATGCCTTTCGGCTTGCCAGTCGTTCCACTGGAGTACGCAACAAAGGCCAAGCGGTCCAAATCGGTCTCCTCGGGCAATGGCTTCAGCTCTGACTCGCTCAACTGGCCGTTGGTAGCTGAACTGGTTTCATCCAGAACAACAAGCGGAGTGCTTCCCTTGATCTTGCCGACTTCGGCGCTGATAGTAACCACGACGGTAGGTTGAGCATCCTCTAGAACATCCGCAAGGAGGTCGGGAGGGTATGCCAATTCCAGGACCAAGAATGCACCGCCAGCCCGTAGGGCTGCTAGGGAGGCGATCACATAGTCGGCGGATCGCGGCAACAGGACACCTACCAAGCTGTCACGGCCGACGCCATGACCCCGCAGCCGGTCGGCGAGGGCAGCGACTTTGTCGTGGAGCTCCTGATATGTGTATGTATGCTTGTCGTCTTCCAAAGCAATCAGATCCGGGGTAGCTTGGACCTGTTTCGTGAAAAGTGCCGAAAGGTCCTTGGTAGTGTCGATGACAGACATGGTCTGTAATTTTCCAAAGGAGGGGCAGATGAAAAGTCAAAGTTTGCGAATAAAGGGTACCCAACGTCTTATTTATTGAGTTGTACACCCCATAAGTCGGATCGATAGCCCTCGTTGAGTGATGCAAAGCGTGGGGAATTTGGCTCGTTGAGGATGAGGTGGTTCGCTAATTCCTTCGCGCATCATGGCACTTTCCTTGTCTTGAGGTGGTGCCGAGAGGCCTGCCGATAACGTCATTTGCTAGCGTTAACTAACAATCCAACAACCCCATATCATTGCTCAGTGATGCGCATCGTTGGGGCCGTCGGAAAGTCGCCTTTGGCTGGTTGGTTCCTTGTTGACAGCTTGCATGAACACCACCCGGGTTACTGCCGACACAGTGTGGCCGCCTGTCGGGTAGTCGCTCCATAGCGTCAGTCTAGAGAACTCGTAGTGCATTCCCACTGGAGAAGGAAAGGTCGCGCAGTTTCTGCTGAGACTTTCGGGGGCATCGATGGAGACGTGTGGATGCGGGAGGCGTTGTGGGGGTGTTCAATTCCACCGGACAAGAGCCGTGGCACGTCTCTATACTGTACACGGTCAGCTTTACTAGACGATCGGGAGCGTATTTCTTGTGCTTCATGTCCATATGATCCCGCATCGCCCTCTTGAGCTATTGTGCGTTGTAGAAGGCTTCGGTGCTCATGCTGGTCGCTGGGCGAGACATAACGAAGACACCAAGGGGTCTCAGTCGTTCAAATAAGCATCGCAATGCGTAGTCATGTACCGATAGCTTGGTAAAAACTGGACTGAGGATATGCAACTTACTGTTAGTCGATCTTAGGACGTTGATATTGTCCAGCTGAGGTTCTGTCGGCGTACAACATATCCGCGGGTACAAGGTGCACCAAGAGGCTATTCCATGTAAAAGTACGTCGCGTGGGTGATACATTTCATTGAACACAAAGCTATAAGCACAGTAGCGCTGTTCAAGTTATATACGAAGGAAGACCAGTGTCGAGGTCATGCCCGAGGAGCGGGTGCGGGGAAAGACGCTAGGGCGCGGTACCAGACGCACGTCAGCCTTGCGCGAGATTGACGAAGTCCGTGTGGTTCATCGCCTAGCCGACGTGTCTGCCAAATGATTTCATTGTGCTACATACTTGAGGAACCATGAACAGCTCCGGTGCTTCATCTGCGCTCAACCCTGCCACTTGGTACGCCTCTGGCGGAACATTGACACCATACCGATGGGCAGCAGCCCGAAGTCAACTACATTGAGGCCACCAAACTTACCAATCATGTCCGGGCCGTACATTTGGGCGATCCACTTCCAGTACGCATCCATAGTATACCAGTCTGCGGTGATGCCAAGTAAGTTGCTCTGGCCCTCGAGTTGCTCCAGCGCTTGCAGGACCTGTTCACTGTCGTCGATGGGCTTTTCTTTCGGGCGCTCGAGTAGCTCCTTGTAAATCTCCGTCAAATCTGCTTTACCAACGGCAGAAAACGTCTCGGGGTACTTGGTGAACTCCTCAAAGGGTAGGAATGTGTTGGGGTCTTCAGGCTGCCAGTTCGCGTCCTGGAAACCGTGGCGCACATTATGCCGGGTGCCCTTATCAAAGGTGCGCTTGATGTTGACGTAATCATTGTGCAAGTTCTCTTCGTATTCATCCAACAGATCGTACGGGTTCTCTTTGACCGAGTCTCGGATTTGTAAGGGTCCAACAAATGGGGACTTCAGATCAAGACCCCCAAGCTCGACTGGGAAAAAGAGAAACCCGTCTGGCACATCTTCAACAGAGAAGCGCTCTTTGATGATTGTCTTGAGATGTTGTACGATGCTGCCATCAGGGAAAATGCTATCCTGGATATGGCGATGGGTCGCAAGCATCATGTCGACATGTTCGCGGCCGAAGCAGTTGGAAGCGGTCCCGAAATTGGAACTGAAGAATGTAGCCGCATACGAGTTCTGTTCCCAATGGTTAGAGACTGCGATGAGAGACCAAGGAGATTTCAGTACTTACCCAGACCTGAATATAGTCGATGACGCTCTTCAGCTTTCCTTGCAGTTGCGTGCGTAGCTCTTCCACATGACCATCGACCATCTTCTGATCGATCTTGAATTGGCCACTCTTTGGGTCAAGCTGCAGAAATCCCCATCGAATCTCACCTTCCGGGAGCCGATCGTCAATCTCAGCATCGGAGTCGCGTGAGATGCGAACACTGCCTGTCTTCTTGTGGTCAAGCTAGAATTGTCGTCAGTTGAATCAACATGAGTAGAGTTAATCAGGAGACCAACCTTAGTTCCCGTAACTTCTGTGAATTTGACGATACTTGCCCAGGCTTTGGCACACGTGTTGTAGTCCCTGTGCCAGAACCAGGCGTTATCACCAAGACGGTATAGATCGGGCCCGCTGGCGGCTTGGTTCGCTGCGTAATCCATGCAGAATAGCACTGCCTCCCCCAAAGTATCGCTCAGAGCGTGTGAGCCTGGCATGCCTCGACGGCGTAAACGCGGCTCAGCGGATGGGTCATCATTAAACTTCAGAGGTGCCTGAAGGTATCGCTCGAAGAACTTCTTCCACCTATCCGAGACGCCAAGAAAGTCCAGAACCGTATGAATGGTCTGATGTGGCAGTAGTGAATTCCACGAGTCAAAAGTCGTAGAGAAGCAGGTCAGTTCTCCATGCAATCTCGTGTTCAGAACAATCTCGGTGGACAAGAGATGAAGGAGGCCTTGCTTTGCTTCCATAGGCTTCTTCGACTGACGTTTGTGCACCTCATCTTCCCAGTCGCAGGCGTCGCGATCTCTGCCGTCTTCGTCTACCTCCGCTTGGGCGTTGCCTCCAAACAAGCCGGCACCATTACGCTGATTAGGCGCAGCGGCTCTAGCTGAGCTAGAGCCAGTAGCCTTTCTTGCTGTCTGCTTCGTCCTTCCTCCCTGAGTGCTGGCTAGTTGGGATAGTTGGCTTACACTTCCTCCGCTCGGTTGTTGAATTGTGTTGAAATGGTATTGCATTTGGTTGTCAGCCATTTCCCGTTGCACGTTGGGTTTGCGCTTCTTGGCGACGTAGTCCCCATACTCGGCTTCCTCTTCACCATCTTGTGCCTCGATTTGCTGTGTATCATAGTCCAGTAGCTGGTGGGCGAAATATCGGTTGTGGTGTGTGCTCATCCGCTTCTTCTCGACACTGGACTTAGTATCCGTGCCTTTGTCGCCCAGGAAGTACGATCGGCGTAAACGGTCAACTTTCGGGACCTCTGTGGAGTTTCTCGGCCAAGCTTGGTGCTTGTGCATGGCCAAGAATGCGGACTTGAAGAAGACAGACCTAGAAGTTATTCAGTCAGCATTCGTTTGTGCATGTCTTGCGGTAGCAGTCGACCTACCATTTTACACCGACGTAATGGAGGAAGATCGCCTGAAGAAGGTCCGGATCGAAGTGGATAGAGAAGTCGCCGTTGATCTTCCTTCGCTGCTCTAATAGAACATGCGGTCCCCAAGACCAGCGATCGAGAGATGCCATGCGTACGTTGAGAATGTCGCACAATTCGGCGAGTATCACATCTGCGGGGTTGTTAGCTATCAAATGTTTCTACGAAGAATGTATACTTGCCGTTACCGAGGAAGTCCCTGAGCGCTTCTCGCTTCTCATTCGAAAGAAGATCGGAATTCAGAAGGCCTTCGATGGTGGAGCGAAGGCTAGTGGGGTTGAACGGTGTCGAATAGTTCAGATTAGCCTCGAAGTTCTCGACTGTCTTGCGCAGCTCGCGAATGGCAGCGGAGCTGTCTTTCTTGTTCGCCTGAAACAACTCATCAAGATAGGACCTCAGTGCTTGCTCGTCTACTTCGGCCGCTTGGAAGACGTCTTTCTCCCATGCGGCGCGGGACGCCAGCTTTTTAGCACCAGGCACTTCTTCGAAGCTCTCACCCATCTCGACATCGCCATCGTCTGTTGCAGACTTTTCAGAAGAAAGCCATTCAGTGACGAGCTTGCCGTAGAGGTCGGCGTACTGGTACTTGGTCGACTGAACGGAAAGATACCGCAAGAGTGTCTTTTCCCAGTCTGAGAGGACTTTGTTCGAAACAGAAGGATCAAAGCGGGCCTGTTCAACGAACCGATCGAGATTCTTGAGATCAGTCTCGAGACGAAGATTCCTGGATGTTCCGCTGATAACTCGACCGACTCGCCCATCCTTGGTTTTCTTCTCCGTCTGAAAGCCCAAACAAGTTTTCGAGCCATCAAGAAGAAGACATACGCGCTTTAGTGGGTCTGCTTCGGCTTTCGCGGCGGTGATGAGTGCAGCATACTCTTCTTCAAACACTGCGCGCTGCTTCGCAAGTTCTTCGAGCTTGGTGGTCGTGATGGTCTTGAGTGTCGCCCCGAACACACTACCGGACGACGTCGCCATGGCTAAGTTTGACGCGACTGTCTCGAATGAGGGAAGTGGAAGCGTTCTGGGTTCGGAAGACAGGCTGATGAAAGGGCGTGTGACGATAGGCTTTGGTGGTGGTCGCTAAGATTGGTAAAAGAAAACCAGTGAGAACGTGATTCTGCTCACTCGATGAGAGGGGGACTTGTTCGACTATATAGTGATGGAATTGCACTGCCGCATACTGAGTGCAATTCTTACCTAGCCAATAGTAGGCAGTAAGGCAGGCAACAGGCAGCAAGCGCTTGGCAGGACCGTGCCCCAACTGATTCCGTAATGCGGGGAACGCCTCGAACTATGCATCCCGCCAAGCTTTCAAGTGACACTGATGTCACTGTACACTGAAAGCTCAATGTCGGATCTGCTGAAGGGGATTTCGTAGAAAGAGAAGATGGATGGAGTCCTTGGGATTAGCTGGGAAGGGACAATCATGTTTACCTGCCTATCGATAAGCGCACAGACCATATATTGCCTCCATCGCATCCTCGACAGTCCACCGTGCCACTCAACCCCTCATCCAACATACTTACCCCAACTTATCAGGCGGCCGACTTCTCATACATTGCCCTTTGAAACAATTCATGCAGCTTCAATATGCGCGGGCTCATCGGCGGGATGACCTGGCAGAACGCCACACCGCAGCCCCCAGCTTCGAAGTCGAGATACCAGGTCAAACTAGGAACGCCGCCCCAGCAGACTGTCCCAGCATTCATACGTCCTTCCTGGCCTTGCTCGGCTATTATTCCAGCGAACGACCATTGCTTCTCGATATCCGCAGGCAGACCCATACCCAGAAGCTGGGTGTGAAGAGGTGAAGACTTGAGGTAGTTGTTCAACTCTTTCTTGCATCTCTCATCGAGCTGCGGTTTGAAAAGTTCTGTCCAAGAGTTCTCGCTCAAAATTTTGGGGTCGCGCTTCAAGACTGATTGAAGGAAGGTGAAGTAGGCGTCTGCGCTCGCGAAAGCACCCACACCTCCCAGGCAGTCTGTGGCATCGACGAAAACGTCGAACCCTCCAGCATCCGTTGCCGGGCCCTCACCTTGCTCATTCAATGTGCTGATGTTCGCTACGCGATCCTTCATATCGGACCTCTCTTCTGGGAAAAAGCTGATGCCTGTTATTCCAAGAGGATCCCAGATCTTCTCCTTCATGACAGCATCGAGTCTCTTCCTCGACACTTTCTCGATGACCTTGCCGGCCCAGTCCGATCCTGGGCCATATTTGAAGCTGGTGCCTGGTTCGTAGAGAAGCGGCAGGGTATGTTTCTCCTCAACAGTCGGCCCACAAGACGGGGTCTCTCCGCGGCTTGCGCGCCACTTCCCCAGATCAAGGTTGAGCCAGTCATACTCGTGGCCATTCGTGTGACTCAGAAGCATCCTGTTCCGGTCAGTTTCTCAGCAGCTAGTGCATTAGTACAACGCTTGCCTCAGGGTGATCGGCGTGGTGTTCGGCACAGTGACCGCCTCATTTGTCTTTTCGTCGAAGCTCGTCATGATGCCGTACTTCCCAATGCTAGGCAAGTACTTGGCCACGTCTTCATCAAGCGTGATTAGTCCTTCCTCGACGCACCTCAAGGCTGCCACTGCAGTCATGAGCTTTGTCATTGATGCGATCCCGCATATTGTATCGAGTTGAAAAGGACGTGTCGAGCCTTCCGCAAGTGACTGAACACCTTTTGCTCCAGAGTACAAGATGTTGCCTGTCATGTCGTTAGATGGTTGTTGCCTTGTGCCAAGCATGAGTGCGGACCGTTCTTGTCGCCTGCGAGAAGAGCGTATCCGGGAAGAATCCTGTCTTCAATAGCTTTTTCGTACGCCTTTTCGAAGTCTGTCATGATGGTAATGCTTTCACTTTCGGATAATCGAGTTTCAATGAGCGCTTACTCCGAAGTTACTTTTATACCTACAACATGTCGCGGATAATCAAGGCGTTGGCAAGGCGTATTGCAAACCGTAGGATTGCTGACTGCATGGTCAGAACCATCGCTACTCAGCCAATCATTGACGTGTTGGTCAAGAAAAAGACAACTATACTCCCATCTCTGTTAGGAGTTCGTTGCGAACCAAGAGTCAAACCTGTGCAGCTCATATACGATACTTCGATGTGAGCACATGCACCGACGCTGATACAGTGGGGCTGCTGAACGGGTACAATACACCACCTGCACCTTCCTCAGACACCTCTACTTCGGCTTGAGCGATGCACCACGCAGCCTCTACGAATCGCTCGATGCACTGTCGCAGCGCCCCTTTGTCCGAACAACTATTCCCAGAATACGCAAAATAGGCGATTGCTACGACAATTGCCGATCACATTGGCGCGAGCACAACGGGGCATCGCGGCTGTCGGGTGGGAAAGGGATTGAAGAGGTGCCCTGCAGTTTACATTAGTATCGAAAATGGGTACCGGCAAAATCTGAGTGCAATGAAGATGTCTAGATTAGTATTTCTACTGCCCTCGGTGGGTGTTAAAGTCTTCTCTTGATCATGATGGGTCGTAAGCTCATTGCGCACGCGCTGGAGAAAAGACGACCCCCATGACCCCCAGTGCCGCTCTTCCGTAACACCCGTGGCCCAAGCCCGTTCCAAGTCCCACAGGCACTCGCTCCTCAATTTCCCCGAAAGTCAACCGAGTCATCGTTCGTCTAGGCGCTGAACGTTGAAGCCACGCGACAAACACGTTCGGCATTGACGTAGTGCAAGGCGGCACATGGCAACGTTTGTTTTTTTGGAGCCTGGAGTTGTGTTTGGTTGGGGATAGTTGATCGGCTGGCCTGCCGAGTCAGGACTGAGGAGGATCGCCTCATTCGTGTGGACCCGATTTTTCTGCTTTCGCGATTCCGCGATGCTCCGCGGTACGATCATGCGGCTCCATAGACCCCGGTCTGGGCATGCTGCTTGTGTGGTCTTGGACGCGCGTGTGCAGGCGTCGCCGTACATGGGAGGGTAGGCACGAGGACCTGCTTGACTCTTCATCTGAAGAAGTACGTGGTTGGATTTGTCTATTGGTTCTGATTGTATTATTTCGTAGTTCTCTAATGTGATGTGGCTTTCGTGACTGTGTTCAGTTTGCGCTTTTGCGGGTGGTGTACCCCTAGTCTTTCAAAGCGCTTGATCGTTGCTCGACGCTCCTGGTAACCTGTATGCCTCCGCCTTTCACAGGCAGGATGTATTCCTCACTCCCGGTACTCCCTTGCCCATGGACCATATTGACCATCTGGCCATCTTCCAGGGCAACCCACTCTTCGTCTCTTCCACTCAGACGACTCTTTATGACCGGTCGTTTCGCGTAGCCTGCTGCAGGCGTGTGGGGATGTGAGCTACCGCTGCTTCCGAGTTTGAGTACGCGCTGGAGGAGAGGGCGAAGTGTGGCGACGCATCCTACGATCATGCCGACGCCATTCTCGGCGTAACCCCAGAGGATCACCTTAGATACACCATCTGCAGGATTGATCAGTACGTTTGCCCGGTGGGAACAGAAGGATATGGGAACTTACGGAGGTAATCGGTCGCATTGGTCAGATTAACAGTGTATACAAGACGAATACATGCTGAAAGACTTGCTCTGTGGAGCATTAGATGGTGATCTGGTTCCCAAGAGATAAGCGAAACTTACAATGCACCGAGACCGAGAATCACGCCGACCGAAAGCTTAGCATTACGGTTCAACTGTACGTTCCAGAGCAGCGGTATGGGCAGGAGTGCGCAAAACCAATCCGTCGCAATGTTGACTGCAGTTGTCGCGTAGTATATGTCGGCCAGTGTTTGCGCTGGGTTGCACTTTCCACCAGGGGTCGAAGTATCCCAAGCGTACGACACCGGCGCGCACTGGAAAATGATGTACAGCATCGCAATCAAGTTCATGACGATGAACATGGCTGAAACAGTGTACAAGCTGTAGATGTAGGCCTTTCTCCGGGATGCGATGCGTATGAGCATGAACGAGATACTCATCTTGATAGGGATGATCGCTGCACAGTAGAAGACCTCGAAGAAGAAGAAGAACTACATGGTTTAGCATAGAGGAATTGCAGAGTTAGAGATAGGTGTAAACGTACCTCCATCCCTTTAACTTTCTCTTCTGCGTTGAGCTTGTCGTCGTGGACTCCGACTCCGCTGAAGGCACCCCCAATGCATGCTATTGTCAAGCCAGTAAAGGGGACCTGCGTCATTCCTGTCAGTTGAGTTGTCTTGTATGGAATCCTAGAGGTTGGCTCACAGTCGCAGCTGTCATGCTCCAGTCATCCAAGCCCCAAGCATTGTTGTGTAGTCTCGTATAGACTCGCAGTCCGAAAAGAATATAAGCAATAACTGCCAGTGCGATGACTGAAGCAGCAAGCTCAGGAGCGTTGTCGCCGTAGTAAGTCATCTTGATACCCTTACGCTGATAGCCACGGCTTCCCAGAGCGCGAAGTGGGGAGCGAAGGGATGAAGTATGCAGAAAAGATGCAAAAGAAGGACTAAGGAGGGAACATGTGGAAACACATCGGGATGCGATGCAAAGATGCATATGCTTCAGGACATTGCGAATAGTTGTGAAGCAGACCCAAGCGGAGGCAACAAGCCGACCTGGTTTCAAGAAGGGAAAGAATTGGACGCATATCAACCTGTTATCGTTGATCTTCCGGGTTTCTCGAGTATCCACATCAGTCCAACAAATAATCTGACAGCTGTGTCGAGCACAAGCCGCCAGAAAGACCCGCACGAGACAGATTTTTGTCGCATTCTGGCATAGCTTCTGGGGCGTAATCTAGGATGCTGCTAGGAAAGTACGGCGACCCTCACCCGACGTTCGTTCCCGTGTCGAGGTTAGATATGGCGTGGGTCGCCTGACGATGTGGAACCGGTGAATGTGGCACGGCTGGACCATAGTCCTGGGTGCTGTTACGTGCCTGGCTCCTGAACGGCTCCTATAGATGGACCCTGAAGGATTCGAAATCTTCGCGACGACACTCGCGTACTCGCCGTCCATGGAGTGGCCCTGTTGAGCTGTAGGGGTATTGACATTCTGATACATCGCGCAGTGCAGGATAGATCCATTGGTGATCGTGCGATGTTTCTTGTCATGATACTGGGAGGTGCCGCGATGTCGGGAGTGCATCATCTGGAAAGATCGGCTCTCTCTTCTTCTTAGCTTCTGCACAGTTCTCCGTGCCCGGCCAGCGTGCCGTGAGGCTGCTAGCCGCGACGGCTGATGGACTCGTTGTCGGTAGGGGGTACGGGTAGCGCGTCGCTGGCGAACCTGCGTTAGTCGCGCCTCGCTTGCGAAATGCTCCGCAAAAGGCCCGACTCCCAGACCTTGTACCTTGAATTATCAACTCTCAACCGCTGCACGAATCCTTCGAGACGGCTGGTGATGAAGATGGGCGGATGGAAGGAGCCCATAAGGATAGGAGAGAACATGGGGAAGAGACGCGCATGGAACCATCAATTCAATCCCCGTGGACGGCTCGGAGCTGTCATGCCTATCTGAGGTGAGGCGCGTGATCCCAGTTTCTCAACGAACGCGTTGTCGGGTGATGGATACACGAGAGCAAGAGTGCCGACGTCGTACTAACAGTGGCTCTGTACGTTATGGCATTGGCCATAGTGCCTGGTGTGGAGTGTGAAAAGTCGGTGTTTCGACGTGCGACTTCTCCTTACGTACCCAATTGACGCGACTTGCCATGACGTAAATGTGCAGCGCTAGCCGGATGCAGACATGCACTGATCCCAGATCCTGCACTGCGAGGCGCGGGTGGCTGCCGAGTCGTTCGCTCAGACCTATCCGTCTCTAGACAAAAATGGACCTAATATTGGGTTTGGATGAGCGCTGGTGGTTTGTTGAGATGGGGGCCAGATACCTAGGTATGTACACATCCTAGCAGTGAATGAATAGGTGTACTTTGGTTGTTGAGTTGAGATTTTTCTGAGTTCCCATGGTTGAGAAACACTGAAGCCAAGGCTTACTTCGGACACGTGATGACAGTGAATGAATACCAGACCCAAATGTACAGGGAGCGCCCAGAACGTCTCCTGTTTGGCTGGGATATCACCAAGCTTCTGTAGTCGCTACAGCCACCAAATAAGTAGTCAGTACCCGCTCAAGAAATCTGTAAACGGGTGGAGACTGGATATTTGGAAAGGCTGCGCACACAATTCTTGAATGTTCTCCCCAGGCCAACAGTTCATCTTCTCACGACACTCGTCGTACAAAAAAAGGTTTTGCCTCACACCAGGCCCTATCAGTGCCAGGTAGAAGACCTTGTACTCTGCCGTTTGACAATGCTATTACTCTTTAGGGCAAACTCACAGGTTACTCCTGTCGGAAGGAGGTATCAACACCCTCGCGCAACCAGACATCGTCGAGCATCATTGGTTGCTGCGTCGTTACAACGACAAGATCATTAGTGTGCGCCCGCCGGCACTGCTGCACACTCGGCCTCCATCGACGGGATAGACTAGCGGCAGGATACCCTGATCTGAAATGTGCCTCCGACTCCTGAAATGCTTTGAACTGATGGGCGTATGACCACAAAGCCGCCAGGGGAACATCTAGATGATAAGATCCCGTCCCTTCCACGATCTTGTTAGTGTGCAACACCACGCGGAACCAATTTGAAACTATGAGCTCAGAACACACCCGCCTATGCCAGCTGAGTACCTTCTGATGTGTGGCTCCAATGTCTGGCTGCCAATCCTCTTTGCTTTGCTCGAAGTACACCCCCCTTTTTGCGTGTAGATTTAATCCGGGCCACCGTGGCTGTTGACACGTGCAACGTTGGAAAAAGCATAACCCCCTATCTAAGCACCAAGTCTTGTATCCGGGAATCATACTGCGTGTGAACCGACCAATTTGCTGGTGCTCTTCCTTCTCCCCCAAATCCGATACCTCCAGGTTGCAACTTCCGGGTTGTTTTGCACACATAGCATTCATCGGGAAGTCGAAATATCTGCGTCTTCGATCAGCAACGAGTAGTTGGTCTACTATCTACTAGTTACAAACCGTGAGTTCTTATATTGAACGACGGCCCTTGAGGGCACTAGTGCGAATCTGATAAGGTGTGTTTCTGCCGTTGTCCCTATACTCAGGGCTTGCATGTGACCTAGCGTATTGGAAAGTAGTTCGAACCCGCATAGGCACCTCAGCTCTCCGCATGTCTTGAGCAACATGTGCAAAAAGTCCTCGTCTGAGCTGCCGTAGTCGACAGGGATTGTTGAACCCTCAGCGACAATCCCCCGAAGAGCATAAATACGGTCACGGCCGTTTTGACATTCTTGGTCCGGCAATCTCTGGAGTGCAGATGAGAGACGAGTTCCAAGTATAGTGCGATGATTCTGCGCTATATTAATGTGAGTACGAAACCTTTCATCAATTTCTGCAGCTGCAAACCAGGGGACTCGAGTGATTAACCGGAGATCTTCGACCTCCACAACATCGGCCAGAAGACTGAGTACTCTGCTATGCGCGATCTCTTGCGTAATCCAGGCCCGGGTCCAGTATGTATGAGTCGCAAATTCGATCCAGCCAGTCTTCACCCTTTCCAGCTCTTCCCTCATACGCATCCACCAAGATACTCGAGACTCTGATTCATCGCGCTGGTTCCATAATCGAAAGAATTGGGTGATGTTGTTGCTGTTGCCTAGCCAAACCACGACGTGTGCTGCGGCGGCGTATATAGCTCCCATCTGAGCAACCTGATGGTTTCTCTCGGTAATGCTGCATTGATCGATACAAACAGCATCTATCCACAAGGGCCTGAAAGGATACGACATTCGGACGACGTGGAGAAAGCTGTGCAAATTCTGTCGGACGAAAAATAGCTGACCATCGATCAGGATCGGATATGACGTGCTTTCATCTCCCCAGGTGTAGGATAAGCAGATATAGTCGTCGTCGTCGATGCTGCCGTGTTCGAGAGTACACTGCACAAATCCCTCTTCGGATAGGTTCGGTACTACCGCGATGATTCGGATGGAAGGCTGTGTATGATCGAGAGGGGCGTGCTTGAATAGCGGGGTGCTGTTGAAACTCTCTGAGTTTAACAGCGACATGATAGGCTGTAGATTTACAGCTTCTGGGGGAGTCGTCGCTGCAATCTAAACTGTGGTTGTGCCTCGCCGTTGGCGTGCGTGAGCATACTATGTGGGCGTCGAACAGGCCACTTTAATAGCTTTAGTCCAGGTAGGTGTAATGGGTGTAGTAGGGTAATTTTGTGGAACAGCTTTGGAATGTGTGTCGTGGTTCACAGGTAGTGTGAAGAAAGGCAGCAACGATTGATAGTTAAGATAAGTCGCGTGACGGCTGAACGTAAAACCATCCTCATTCGATCTTAGATCGGTGGCGTACACGAAATCGTTGAATGCATGCAGCTCGTCAACATCAGCAGGCTCGAAGCTCAACTTCTCATGCAGACCGTCATTCTAAGATAATAGAATGACGATATGAGGTGGCGGAGGGAATACTCTGCTATGGTAGTTTCGTGCCGGTTGCACACGGCATCAGTCTCATGTTCTCATGTATAAAATATGATTACCAGCCGGTTTCGCGCATCTCGCATTTTGCTTGTTGTCACTACACAGCTCCACCGGCTGGCAACGTAACCGGTCAACAGTAGCTGTAGACGAACGCGATTATGCACAAACATCGAGTGCGGGAAAAGCAATGTGTCGAACATCTCGCCCACATGACAAGCTAGGATTCGCATAAGGAAGTACGACGCGTACTTGGCGTGAGCGAACTGATGGGGTAGCAGCCAAAGAAGCCCGTGTTAATGCGATGCAACGGGAACATGCCAACCGACATCAGCGTTGTCAATTCTCGACGCGCAAGACGTGGTAGACAGTGTGATGAAGGTTTCAGAGAGTTGTGCAAGGAGTGATGGAGGAAGTTTTGGGTGAAATCAAGCCTCGCACAGTCAGATCAGGTCGCACATGTCAGGGCGTCGGTGCCCAATCGGGCGGGCGTCATGCGCACCTGCCTTCAACAAAGATAAGAATTCGGGATGTGGTCGAGACGATGCAAGAAGTCAAAGTGGTATGACTGAAGCAGGGCAATAAGCCTGATTCCATGGAACCCTTGTGAGACGGTGTTGAGAGTTCACCCCGCCATGCTGCCTGCCTGTTAGTCTTTTCCCCACCAACAGCCACGGCCGCCCAGACAGTCGCCGTCATCACCTCTGCTGTCTCGTACTCGCGCCCGACGACGCCAAACAGCACCCGCGGCTTTTGATAGACAGCGGCACTTAACCCTTTCCCGACGCCACTCGACGAAGAGGGGGAAAGTGGGGCTCCGCTAAGCCACCCTATGCGTGAGCTAAATCGCTGTTCGCCCAACGACATCACCACAGCACGACGACTCCGCCATTGTCGCCCGCCAACCTCACCTACGCGACCTCCCTGCCGCCGCCGCCGACGACGCGTTGGACCGGCTGTTGCTTGCGCGCAGAAGCTGCTTACATCACGGCTGCCTGCCCGAGCGCCGACGCATCCCTCGCAGCCCACCACCACCGCTGGGCACGTAGTCACGCCGTCGCCTCTGTCGGTGAAGAAATCTCCTGACGCCCTCCGCGCCCACCTGCCGTAGACGACCGCCGCCATGGCGAACGTCGACGAGACCGTTGCCAATGTGCAACGCAAAATCGACCGTGAAAGGGCCCTCATCAATGCCGCCAATGCCATGCGCCAGTCGACGAACAACCCGGCCGTGCTTTCCCGCCTCGATGGACAGATCAAGGACGGCCGCCGGAACATTGACTACTTCGAGTCGAAGCTGCGGGACCTGGACGTGCAGAGAACCTCTACAGGCATGGAGAACATGAGTTTGCAGCCAGGCCGCGGCCCCAACAACCCTTTGACTCCTCCCCCGAAAGACGGCTGGAACGGGTATGTGCAAGAACAGGGAGCCTACGGCGGCCCTGAAAGCCAGTATAGCCAGCTTAGCGGAGGGCAAGCTCTGCAGCCTCCTCGCGCGCCATATGCCCCGCCAGCTCCCGGTGCGCCCAACAAGCGACCGAACTTCAGCAAACTGGGTACATACACCTGCTGCATACGTCAGTAATCTATTCAGCTAACACGCGCAGACCTCATCAAATATGATACCCCGCATCTCGGTCCCCGCATCCAGCTCATGCTGTCCCAGCTCGAATTCAAGCTCAGTGTCGAAAAGCAGTACAAGGATGGAATCGAGAAGATGGTGCGGTTATACCAAATGGAAGGCGACCGCAAGAGCAAGGCAGACGCAGAGGCCAAGCGCATCGAGAGTAACCAGAAGATCCAGCTGTTGAAGCACTCATTGAAGCGTTATGAGGATCTCCACGTCGACATTGAGGGCGACGCCGATGGTGACGGTAAGTCCCAACGATATTGTGTGCTGCCAAATGCTGATTATGCCCAGATGACAGTTTGAACATTCCGAGCCAAAGAAAACCTTTGAGCGGCCACCTCTCCCTCCGCGTACATGCCGTCGCCGATGTCGATCACGCAGCTACTGGGCGCTTTAGTCGAGGCCCGGAAACATTTGTCAACATCAAAGTCGAAGACTCAATCAAGGGTCGCACAAAGCCCACACGGAACGACCGCTGGGTCGACGAAGTTCACGACTTCGCCATCGACAAGGCGAACGAGATCGAGATTACCGTATACGACAAGACAGGCGACCACCTTCTGCCCATCGGCATGTTGTGGGTCCGCATATCAGACATCGCCGAAGAAATGCGAAGGAAGAAGATTGAGACGGAGCTCGCGAACTCGGGCTGGGTGGCTGCTGACAAGATGGGAGGAGCTGCAGCCGGTATTCAGCCCGACATGCAGTTCCAGCCTCCGCCAGGGCAGAACTTTGCAGGCGCCGGTGCTGGGGGCCCTGGCCCTGCTGGCGCGAGACCGGGTGGTCCTCAACCCCAAACAGGACCCGTTATGATTGATGACTGGTTCTCACTGGAGCCGGTAGGTCGCATCCACCTCACCATGTCTTTCGCCAAAAACACCGGCAACAAGCAACCCTTCGATCTTGGTCTTGGTCGTAAGGGTGCCGTTCGTCAGCGCAAAGAAGATGTCGTCGAGCAATACGGACACAAGTTCGTCCAGCAGCAGTTCTACAACGTTATGCGTTGTGCGCTCTGTGGTGAGTTCCTTAAGTATGCCGCCGGTATGCAATGCTCGGACTGCAACTACACGTGTCACAAGAAGTGTTACCCCAAGGTCGTTACCAAGTGCATCACCCAGTCCAACGCCGAAACCGACCCAGACGAGGCCAAGCTCAACCACCGCATTCCTCATCGCTTCGAAAACTTTTCCAACATGGGTGCCAACTGGTGCTGTCACTGCGGTTACGTCCTGCCACTTGGTCGGAAACAAACCAAGAAGTGCAATGGTGAGTGGACCTACTATTCTCATCTGCAAACCCCACTAACGGTGATTCAGAATGTGGTCTCACCTGTCACGCTCACTGCGTTCACTTCGTACCTGACTTCTGCGGTATGTCCATGGAAGTGGCTAATCAGATTTTGATGGAAATCAAGAGGACGAGAAGAGGACAGTCATCGTCGGGCCCAGGCATGAGCGGACGGACCCTGCGACCGGATAAGCCAGCAAAACCTCTGCCACCAGCGCAACCTCAATCTCCAGGTCAACCCGGTCAAGACCAAGCCCAATCCGATAGGTACTCTTACGGGAAAGAGCAGATGAGTCCTCCGCCTGGCCCTCCACGACAACAATCCTATGCCACATCGGCGGCGTCAATCGATGCGGCAAGAGCCTCCTTCTCTGGATCCAGCTCTGGTGCGGCTCCCACATCGCCTACTGCAGGCTCAAGACCTTCATCGGGCCCACGCACTCAATCCTCGGTCGCTGCGGCTGCAGCTGCGATGAACAAAACCACAGCTCAACCTGCCTATGGCCGCAGTAACACGGACTATGCGCCACCGGGCGGAAGGACGTCAGGTAGTGGATACCCAGCAGATCAACGCATACCACAACAGCAAGCTCCTCAATCGGCCACTTACGATCCATCGGCATATGCCAACATCCCGAGCTACCCACCGAGTCATCAACAACCCGCAGCGATGCCCAACTACCCACAAAAGTCTTCATACGCTCTACCACAGCCATCGCCACAAGCGCAACCCCCGCACCAGCAGCAAGCGCCTCCTTCGCAACCGAAGATGCAAGAACCCTCCGCACCCGCGAAACAACCCCCGTCGGCGGTAATAGAAGCACCAGGCAAGAAGGTCACACCGGCAGCGAACACACAAGGAACTGGAAAGAGGATAGGCTTGGACCACTTCAACTTCCTTGCAGTCCTGGGTAAGGGTAACTTCGGAAAGGTCATGTTGGCAGAGACGAAGAGCACCAAGCAGCTTTACGCTATTAAGGTCCTGAAGAAAGAGTTTATCATCGAAAACGACGAGGTGGAAAGCACGCGCTCAGAGAAGAGAGTCTTCCTGATCGCGAACAAGGAGAGGCATCCGTTCCTCTTGAGTTTGCACGCTTGTTTCCAGACCGAGACCCGTGTGTACTTCGTCATGGAGTACATTAGTGGTGGTGACTTGATGTTGCACATTCAGAGAGGCCAGTTCGGCACGAAGCGCGCTCAGTACGTTTTCAGATCACGATCTTTAAGGCAATCGCCGCTAACATGTCCACAGGTTCTATGCTGCTGAGGTCTGCCTTGCACTGAAGTATTTCCACGAGAACGGCGTCATCTACCGAGATCTGAAATTGGATAACATTCTGCTCACGCTAGATGGACATATCAAGATCGGCGATTACGGGCTGTGCAAGGAGGAGATGTGGTACGGATCAACTACCAGCACCTTCTGTGGTACTCCCGAATTCATGGCACCGGAGGTAAATATCGTCCATCATCCACAAATTCAAGTCACTAACGCAAATTTGTAGATTCTTCTTGACAAGAAGTACGGCCGTGCCGTTGACTGGTGGGCCTTTGGTGTGCTCATCTACCAGATGCTTCTCCAGCAGTCACCCTTCCGTGGTGAAGACGAAGACGAAATCTACGACGCCATTCTTGCCGACGAACCCCTCTACCCCATCCACATGCCGCGCGACTCGGTATCTATCCTCCAGAAACTGCTCACCCGTGAGCCTGAGATGCGTCTTGGATCTGGACCGACCGATGCCCAAGAGATCATGTCACATGCTTTCTTCAGAAACATCAACTGGGACGACATCTACCACAAGCGTGTACAACCGCCATTTACGCCACAGATCACGAGCCCAACGGATACTAGCAACTTCGACACCGAGTTTACAAGTGTCACACCTGTGCTTACGCCTGTGCAGTCTGGTACGTTGCTCAACCCTGTATACATATGTATTACTTTTACTAACAACACATCTAGTGCTTTCACAAGCCATGCAGGAAGAATTCCGTGGCTTCTCGTACTCGGCTGATTTCGCCTAAAGCTTGCCTTGCCTTACACTTCTGATACCCTAGGCTTTCGTTTGGGAAAATGGGTTGTTCCTTTTGCTTTTGTGTGGTTAGCGTGCTCAACAACCTGCCTTGGCGACGAAGGGGCGGTGGAGGGGGAGGGGCAGTAATGCACCCGTACGTATGTTATTAGCATGAAAAGCGCAGCGTGCTAAGCGTAATGATCTCTTGAGTGAACGGACGGAGGGGAAGGGTATAATCACGCATGGATATGTTCGGCTCGAGGGGGTTGGATCGTTGTGGTGTAGTGTAGTAGTGTGTGATAGGGAGATGTTTGTGGAGCGAGCAAGCGATAATGATTTTGCATGGGCAATCGACATTACAGGATAGACGAAACAAATGCCTTCGATTTGAGAACATACTTCAAATCTATCATATCCAAACCACAGGTAGATAACCAAACCCACCTACTGACCCTCAGTAAGCACCCTCGTCCAATCAAACTTCCTCCACCCCTTCCTCCATCCCTCAACCCTCCGATCCCCCTTCACCCATCTCCCCTGCCTCTTCACAACCTCAACACCCGCATCCAACATCCCGCCCAACACCTCCCTCGCAAACAAATCGCCCCTCGGCCACGCCCTCTCATCCTCCACAATATGCCCCAACCCCCCATCCAACTCAAACCAAACATGAAAATACGGCATCTCCTTCGCCAGACTCCTGCGGAAAGCCTGTTTCCCAAGCCCATTCCGACTCGCCTTCTGCGTATCAATAAGCGGTTTATGCTGCGTCCAATCGCTCGCAGACTCGAGGATCGCTTCTTTGAAAAACGCAGGCGCCGTGTCACCTAGTTCATACGGTATAGGCACGGCGTTGAGCGCCGCGTGTCCTTTTCTACCCGGGAAAGCGGCGTTTTCGTAGAAGACGACGTCGCGGCCTTGGTCGTGGTACATGCGCGTGAGGCACTTCATGAAATTGCGTATTTCGTCCCATTCGTCGTCGTCGCATTCGAGCAGGTTGGTGCGGTGCTGGATGGGGACTATGACGGCGCCGCCGGTGCTGATTTCGGGTTCGGTGGGCAGGGTCAGGAAGACGCGGGTTGCGAGGCTGATGATGGGGGCGATGGGGGGTTGGGGCGGGGATTTGTCTTCGTGGTGGCAGAGGGGGCAGGCGTCGAGGATGCGGTTCATTTTTGTGTAGTCCTGAATCGCGGCGTTGCGCAGGTTGATTGAGGATTTGGGGGCGCGGGCGGCGAGTTTGGTCGCGTTGTCGTCGATGTAGTCGAGGTCGTTGTCGAATTTGCTGTCTTTGGCTATCTTTTCGGCGAGCAGGGCGCCTTCGCCGCCGGCTTGGTTTTTGGTGCGCCGTTCTTGTCGGACCATGTCGTCGATGGTCATTTCTTCGTTTTCTTTGACAAGGCCGCGCTCCGTGCCGCGTTTGTTGGTTAGGGCGATGACTTCGCCTTGTCGGCCGCCGGCTAGCATGCGGTTGTCCATTGCGTTTAGGACGACGACGTCGCGGTTTTGGGAGGTTGAATTGCCTGTGAGGGCGGCGTTGTATTCGGCTTCCAGTTGGGCTGCTTCGGGGGCCTTCTTCATCTTTGCCTTCATCATCTGCGCTTTTAGTCTGTTCAACTCGGTCTGGCTGAGCATGACAGTGTTTGTTGCAGGTTGAGGGTCTTGCACTGTTTCGCCTTGGGGTAGTTCTGAGGGTTCGTGCGACTCGCGAGACGGCCTGTGTATGCCTGCGTTCAGTCTGCGTTCTTCATAGAGCTCCCCAGATGGCTTCTCCTTTCCGACGTAATCTTGCCCATACATCTTTCTGCGGTCCAGCTCAATCTCTTCCTCGCGCGCCTCATCAAAGTCCCGTAGATCGCCATACTTCTCCATGGCTATTTCTTCCACACTTCGTCCTGACTCCTCTGCGTTTCGGTAGATGCCCTTCAGTTTCGTCATGCGCCATTGTGCACCTGAGTCACCGAATGTGTAGCTGACTTCTCTTTGCGCGGGCTCTTCGGCGACGGCTTCTTGGTCCTTGGAGTTCCCCAAATCACGGTTCAGCTCCGCGTGATGCATCTTGAGCGCAGGTTGACCCTCATCCGACGCCTTCACATAGGTAGCCTTCTCCTCCTTATTCTTGCGCTGCACGTATTCGACATCCATGGAAGAAGGCGCCTTCATCCAGTCGTCGCGTTGCAGATCTGCGTTCGCTGCGTCTTCGAGCTGCTGATCGAGGATGTCGTCGTCTGGTGGCGCGTAGTCCTTCTCCTGGGGCACCTCGTCTCCCGACGACTCGTCTTCGTCATAGTGTCGCGACTTGCGCTTTCGCGTCAACCGGTCTTCCTCGTCACTCGATGCGGTTTCCTTGTGCTTCCGTCGCGACCGGTCATCTTTGTCGTCCCTCTCGCGCCTTTTCCTCCGCGCGCGCTCTTCCGAAGTTTCGCGATGGTGTCGCGATCGCTTGTGACGGTGGCGCTCGTCTCGGTCGTCGTCGTGATGGCGCGATGAACGGTGCTTGTGGTGTCTGTCGCGACTTCTGCTTCGATCGCGTCTCTTCTTGTCGTCCTTCTTCTTGGTCTGCGCGAGTTCCTTCTCAAAATCCTCCAGGCCCATGTTGACGGTGATACTAAGTCGATTGGTGTTGATAGACTTGTCGCGAGAGGAAAGTTTGGAGACAGAAAGCTCGGGCCTGACATCACCGCGGCGGATTCCCTAGCGCGCGTCCGCCCCGCCTAAGAATTTCTAGAACAACTCTCTACATCCCGCTGTCAACAACGTTGCTTTACCTGACCCTCCTTACAGAGCATCACGCGTTTCCTCCGATAGACCGCTGCCACTTTTCCACTCGTTCTCCGAACCTTCACTTTCACCCCTCGATCGTCTACAAAACATGCGCACAACTTCCGCAATGTCCTCCGCAAAGGCTCCAGAGGGCTCTGCGCCTGCCGCGAGTTCAAACACACCCGTTTCGATTGTCTGCGTGGGCATGGCTGGTAGCGGCAAGACGACCTTCATGCAGCGCCTTGTTTCACATCTCTATACCCATCCCGACCCAACTCAAAGCGAACCCTCCGTCTCCAAAGCGTCCCCGACACCCCCGTACATCATCAACCTCGACCCCGCCGTCCACCATGTCCCGTTCACGCCCAACATCGACATCCGAGACAGTGTCAACTACAAGGAGGTCATGAAGCAGTTCAACCTAGGACCCAACGGCGGTATCTTGACCAGCTTGAACCTATTCAGCACAAAGATTGATCAGGTCATTGGTCTGTTGGAAAAGCGAACACAGCCGCCAGCGCCAGTAAAAGAGCCAGAGCAAAGCACAGTCGAATTCATGACAAGCGGGGGCAAGGACAAGCAGGCAGCGCCGGCGCAACAACCGCAGGTCAAACACATCCTCGTGGACACGCCAGGGCAGATCGAGGTCTTTGTCTGGTCGGCAAGTGGAGAGATCCTGCTTTCGAGTTTAGCCAGCACATTCCCCACCGTCATCGCATACATCATCGACACACCGCGCACAACTAGCACAAGCACCTTCATGTCCAACATGCTCTACGCCTGCTCCATTCTCTACAAGACAAAGTTGCCCATGATACTCGTCTTCAACAAGACCGACGCCCAAGACGCCCAGTTCGCGAAGGATTGGATGACCGACTTCGAGGCCTTCCAAACCGCCCTACGCAACGAGGAAGAGGGTGGCAGCTTCGGTGGTGAAGGCATGGGTGGAGGAAGCGGATACATGGGCAGTCTGCTGAACAGCATGTCACTGGTACTGGAGGAATTCTACAAGCATCTCAGTGTTGTGGGCGTTAGTGCTATGACCGGAGACGGCATGGATGAGTTCTTCAAAGGCGTGCAAGAAAAGAAGGAAGAGTTTGAGCGCGACTACAAACCCGAGCTTGAGCGACGTCGGGCGGAAAGGGAGCAAGAGAAGAAAGCGACACGTGAGCGCGAGTTGGACAAGATGATGAAAGACATGAAGGTGGGCGGCGCGGGCGCAAAACCAAAGAGCAAGCCGCGAAAAGAAGAGCCCGAGACGGTCAGCGACGCAGAAAACTCCGACGAAGCCGGCATGATGGACGAAGACCTAGACTACGAGGATGAGATGGACTCAGATGATCCAGAAAACGGCCTAAAAGAGCGATACAGGCAGGCAGTCAACGACCGCGGCGTCGACCAAAGCGAGGACCACAGCTTCGCACGATATGTAAACATGGCGAAGTTCACATGAGAGACGCAGCACCCACCATGCAAAGACACCCGACTCCAGCGATGACAATGGTTGGGCCTTGACATTGCACGATAGGCAGTCTCGCCTCCGGATTCCTGGTTCGTGTTCGGGAAGTAGCTGCAGGCGCTCACATGTGCGGCCGCGAAGACATATGCTGTTGAGAAAGTTACGGGCGACGTGCATGGTTGACGGGCCGCAGCGAGACTGCCGTGTCAGTGTTTTGCATCAACATTAGTCACACACGCACGCGTACTGAACCCTTTTCTCACCCATGCTCTCGATGCTAAAAGCAGTCTCCTGCCCACGCACGAGCGGCTTGTTTCGTCTTTACCTGCTTCCTACTACCATGGCTTCGTTATACCCTCGCTCGCGCTGTTATGTGTGTCTTGGTTACAAAGGCGGGAACACGCGTCTTACTTTACTAGACTAGAAGAGAGAGGGTCTCGGAAGCGAATGTTGCACCGCGTGCATGCAGGGCAGAAGAATAAGGGTAGCGAGACGATAATTCTGAGTTGTCGCTAGTTACACCTGTCAGTTGTCAGCTTCGTGCATGTGCAGTGTGTAAGACATTTTCAAAGTTTGTTCTGGATTACCCTTTTTCACTGGCGAAATGACTTCTCATGTGATTTCTTGGTGCTCGGCTGTGGCTGCTTTTCTGGATGGTGAATAGGGTTCTGTGCACGCTGAAGTGGGACGAAGGGGTCTTGGGCACAGCGTGTATGCCATGGTGTTCGTTGTCTGCATAATGCTGGGCGTTCCTTGACTGAACTCTATAGGAGGAGCGGAATAAACAGAAGACTTCGTACAACTAGATACTCAAAACACTTGTGAAGTTTGAGAATATGGTCGCCCCTTGCAGTGATATCTCACTCTATGCTAATGATCACAGCGGCATTGCCACATTCATCGTCATAGTCCTACAGCTCAAAACTCCGACAATAACATCAAGTCCTTAGAACTCATTGCCTAAAATCCCATCCCCATCAGCCATACCCGTACCGCGACTCCCGTCCTGCCATCCACATCACCTCAACACAGCGTGTCGCCTTCGCCAATCATGCCGTGTCCTCCCCTTCGCCCAAGCGCGACATATCCTTCTTCTACATAAAGGCACACTTGTGTATCAGCCACAGTGACACGGCATAAAGGGCCTGAGTCCCTGGCTTAGATGGTCTGTGGCTTGCAGGTTGTAAGATCGACTTTGGGGATGACAGGTCGGTGGGCGCGGCCCTGGGTCTTGGGCTGTCGTACGGGGCGACGGTGGAAAGGGGAGAGGAGAGGGGGATTGGGATGGGTCGGGATGTTGTGGGATGGTGAGTGTCTGCTTACTTCGTGTAGAGTTTCTTTGTGGTTGGCGTGCGTTTGATGAGTGTCTCAACGAGCGTTTATAGAGAAGTGTAACTCTTAGGGTTGGGACTGCCCTTGATCTCTCGTTCATTTGGTATTTCACGTGCGCCGCATTTTTTGTAGCTCTTCTGAATAACAACTAAGGTAGATCCCTTCACTGGAAAACATATCGAACATGCGAGTACATTTCTATGGAGGGCCGTGGAAACAAGGTGGGCTTCTCGTGTTGTGAGACTGCACGACGTAGGACCAAGCGGCCGTCCCTCGCGCCCACGTCCCCGGTGCGACATGAGCACATGGCGTTAATCTGGTGCGACGTAAGAAACCGAAAACTTTAGGATCTCGCTGCTCCTCTAGCATACTTGTGCAAGCACTGTAACTTGAGCAACGTGGCGATAGAAGGGACAGTAACACGCTGCATACTATTCAGAAGCGAGAGGGAAGAGACGTCAGTGACCTCTGCCGCATCACCCTCTCGACAGGAGAGGACGGAACGAACACATCATCCCCGCCAGCTCCACATCACCCTACTTACCCTGGAAACACCCTTCCTCACTTTCCCCGAGCCAGGGAGCAGGGAACGGGGAAGGCGGCAAACCCGCCAACACCCTTACCGTATACACAGCAAATGGCGAACTGCACACATCCATCGTACAAGATGCACAACATCAAAAGACCCGACCATGCATCTCATCTCCGCCCCCCCGCAAACTCGCCTACTGGAGCCAGGCCACGCTGTCTCAGTCATCTTGAGATCTGCAGGCAGATAAACGAACGTCTCACGACAGCGACATCCCGCAGTGGGGCCAGTCCCATCCCTCGCAGCTCGCGTCCAATGTTGTACAGAGCGGGACGAGGGCTTGAAGGCGTGCTGTTGTACGAGTACCTGGGTAAGGGAGAGACATGGGGTACTGCTATAAAGGTATACTGAGGAGTGTTGGGTGTAGCGAGTCGGGTGGTACGACACTGCAATATGTTGTGTTTAGCGAATGCGTGGCTACCGTACAACCATACGCAACCACCGCATCCAACTCTCTGCCCTCGCAACGAGCCATGAAAGCCGCAGTGGCATGAGGTGGAATGTCCAGTCTGACATGCATGGACGCAATCGCCAACGGGCAACTCTACCCGTCAACGAAAATGAGATTAGGCAGAACAGGCAACAAAGAGGCTGATACTCCGAGTAGAAAGCAAGAAATCGATGACTGCAGTCCGCAAACCTAGTTGTTACCTCCTCTTGTATAGCCGTAGCGTTTCCACTAACCACCTCGCTCCAGAAGATGCGAGAGGTCACATCCGCGAGGTAAACCTTATCTTCTCCAGATAAAAAAAGTAAAAAGGTACATACTCCATAGTACAATCGTGGAACCAGTAAGTTGGCCCGCGTAGCCGCGGCAGGGGCACAGACAGACTTTACCAGCAAGAGACAGCGGAAGCCTGATGGTGACACAGCGTCACGGTCCCAAAGTTTGCGTGTTCGCAGCGCCGCTGCTATTATATCCGAAAGATGCCGTGTCGGGTTTAGTAAACGCAGAACGACCGACCCCAGCGCCCCAGCCACACATACGCGCGCCTCGAGATCGTCGTTGGAGAGGGGGGAAACCCAATTTGTTTTCGCTTTTTTGTTGGCTTTGCAGGTTGCATGTGCATGCTGGTTGAGAAACAGATGCGCCCTGTCCTCGCAGCAGTTACGTGCTTACTTGCTCTGCCGATCCGCAAACTTCCGTGATGTACGACCGAACGATACTGCAAACTGCGCGCGAAACATGGAACGACGCAAAAAGCAGAGGAATTGCTGTTGTTTGATGCACATATGATGTCACGCTCAGTTCATCCGTGGGGACAGCATTTCCACGATGGGCACAGATTGCGATGCAAAAGCAGAGGAGCGTTGGAAAGTGAGCCGAGACAGCAGCGGTGCAGCAGGGCAATGGGAATCCGCGATCCGGCGTCAAGTCGGATGTGGGGTCCCTCCCAAGGCGGAACTCGTAACCCAGGGCGCGCCATTTACAGTGCAACCGACGCTGGGTGCCTTGCGACACGTACATTGTGGCTGACGAGTCGAAAACGCGCCCTCGAAGCCAAGGAAATAGACTCCTAGGATGCAATGTTGGGGAATTTCGTTCTCTCCCCGGAGAGCTGGCCTGTTGTTTGGATAGAGTTTGCCCTGCTACGATTTCCGAGCCAATGACAGGGCTTGGAGCCGTGTCCTTCCGAATCGGGGCTCCCGGACCTGAGGGTTCTTGTGCAGATCGTTAAGGTTCAGAGCTAGGCTCGAAAAAGATCTGCAGGGTCATCAGCGTTGTGAAAGGCCTTTTATTAGTGGGTCGCTAGCGTCAGGTTCTACCGATGATTTCGTCGCTGCGCAAAGGGTTGAGGACGAGACCGTTGGACGACGTGGGCTGACTCTAGGCGCGGCGGAATGTGAGCGCTGTGGCGTGTTGATGGGACGAGACTCTGGCATAAGCTTTGGAGGGGTAGAGATTCTAGCGCGGAGGCGCGCCCGCTATGTTAGTATGGCTGAACATGTTGGCGTGCCATGGTTAAGAAGCGGGCAATAGTGCGTTTGGCACGAACTATGAGCTGACAGCGGGGTACCAATCCGCAGTTCGCGGCCGTTTCTTGTCGTCACCATTGCAGGTGAAAACTGCAAGTGAATGCTATCCGTAAGGTTGGTGATCGGCTGTGTCCCAAACAACCCATGGTACAGACGAGCTGTTGAGGTCAGTCACCCGTGCACGGGTCACAACGCAGATTGGTGGAAGATGTGTTTGTAGTAATTATTTGTATTGTTTTCTGGCGGAAGCCACGGCATTACTCCGTGGACATCCGTGATGTGTTTGAACTATGAGAAATCGAAGGTTGATGCCCCTTGAGCAAGGGCGGGTATCCATGTTGCCTATTCCGAGCCCTAATCCCTATCGTCGAATGACATCCTCCACGTACACTGCTCAACAAGAGGATGCTAGCGGAGAGACCGCTGAGAAGGACACAGGCTGTGCGCGGCCAAGTACCGAAGTAATTGGTAGTATATACAATGAAAGAAAAGAAATGCGTGCGTCGATGCGCACTGCTCCCAAACGCCAAGGTCCGTTCGTAGCCATGACGGCATGCGTCTATTGTTCCGTCGGACTTTTGAACTCCATGATATCGTGGTCGTAGCCCTAAGCGCCTCGCTCCAGAAATCCGGTGGTCTGATGTGAAGACCCGAAGAGATGATCAGAGATGTGATCAGATGAACGGTGAAAGAGAGATGAGATGAGCGACTATGACTCAAACTTGCGCTTCTCACCACTTGCTGCGATGGCGAGTGCGTCAAGACCACCGTATTGGGCGGGAGCGGGGTTGTAGCTGTAAGCAGTCGGGTCGGGGTACCGAGAGCTGTTGGGGAACTCGAGGAAAGAGTCGGTGGACTGAACAGCGGGGGCCATGGAGAATCCGGACGGGCTGAGGGGAAGCGAAGGGTCTACCATGGAAAGCTGTGACAAAGACGGCATCGTCGAAGACTGGAGCGGGGCTGGCTTGGGGCGCTTTGCCTGGTGTTTGGCCTTCTTGACGTCGCGCTCACCGCCCTTGGCAGCATTGCGGCCACTTTGGTGGGTGCGGCGATGCTGCTCCATGTTGTCTTTGCGGGTGAAGGCCTTGTTGCACTCGGGGCAGAAGGCGTCCTTCTTGCCAGTGTGCTTCTTGGCGTGACGGGCGGCGTGGCCAGAGGTGGTGAAGAAGTCGTTGCAGCCGAACTGCTTGGCCATTGGGCAAGGGTAGCTGTTCTTCTTGGGACGGGCGTTCATCACCGCTTGATCAGGGTGCTCAGACATGTGGTCGGGTCTGAAGTAGCCAGCCTGGGCAGGGTTGGTGTGGTAAGGAAGAGGGCCGGACGATTGATGCATGGGGGCGCCGAACTTCTGGTCGACGAAGAAGCCATTTTGCGCGAAGACAGGCGAGTCCATGCCGGGCTCGTAGGAGAAGTCAGGCGTGATGGGCGACGGCGTCTGCATGGTAGAGTCGGAAGAGTCGCTGCGGACCAGGCGAGGAGGTGAGGCGAGGGGTGAAGATGAGTAACTGGAGGTCCGGGATTGGAGGGAAGGAGTGATGGAGGGAAGTCGGACAAGTTGAGGAGGAGGCGCCGGGCCGTCGTTTAGCAATGACACTCTGCGACCTGTCGAATTCTTGCCGGACAAGGCGTCCATTTTGAGCAAACACGTGCCAGTGGGGGAGCGACCAAATTCGCAGAGAGAGCGATGGGCTGCACGTGAAAGTGGTGGCCGGGTGGTTGAGGCGCTTTATACAGCGTGATGTGTAGGTGATGTGTGAGGCAGGCGACTGACGTCGACACGACAATGAGACAGGTGTTGGTGGGTGGGGAGCGGGCGTGGTGAGTGAATTGGGAGAGAGCTTACTGGAGCACCACACGACAGATGCGGGACTGGGAGCAAGTTATATTGGGCAAGGCACAAGCAGGGCAGAAGCACAGGGTTCGCTGGTCCCAGGATCAGGGCACTATCAGGGACTGAGAATTGCATGCGTGGGGATGGGAAAGTGCAGTCCGCCCTAAGACGCTAGCGCCAGGCAGTGGCAGGGGCCCCGGCTGCCGGCGATCAGCTCGCAGGCGACGCGCACTAGGAAAGAGCGACCGACCAGGAAGCGGCATCAGCGCATGACACCGTGGAACTCAGTGCGATGCACCGCGGAGCGTGCTGCTGGGTTGCTGGGACGAAGCTTCAGCGGTCCTGCAATCGACATGGGTCAACATGGGTGGTGCAGAAAAAGAAAGCCATGCAAGATTGCCCGTCGGTAGCAGGCTGCGCCGGCCAATGCTACGGCGGCGGACAGGTGCCGTCTGCTCAGGAGAGATCGAGATCTCGAGGGCAGTTTCAAGGAACTCTGCCACCTTCGGGCGCCAATGGCAAGAAACAGGCCCTGTGCCAGCTCACACCCGCACCCTCCGCCGGCCTGGTGCCGGTGCGTGTCGGCGTCAAAGAGTCAGTTGTTTTGTTTGGGGATGCGCATCGGAATGATGTATCGCATCGGTCGCATGGTGTCGACACGACAGATCGCGACACCACAGAACTACACAGCGCAACTATCGCAGCGACATCGACAGCGACAAGTCGTACCAAGACCGTCAGAGCCTGTCATACCAGCTTCCTCTGAGCGCCCCAGGGTCTGCATTCTCGAGCGCATTCGGTACTCGAAAAACAACGCGCCGGCATAACGTCGCTAGGTCTGATGTAATACAGAATCAGGGTCTTCTCCGCTTACGCATCCCTGCCAGCCGTTCCGACCTATCCGCTCGCAGCCTAGCGCCCCGCTGGACGTTAAGCAGTGATCGGGTCATCTGGTGGGGGATCGGTATTCTCGCAAAAAAGATGACGTCGGGCGCCCGCCATCAGCCACAGCCCCTGGCGCTCTTTTTAGCGGCAAAAGCCCCATAGACTCCTCTGGCCAGACTCTCAACCTTGCGCGCCGTCCTCGAAACGGCAGCCGCGCAGCACTGACCGAACCCCTCCATCGAGTTTTTGCACCACATCGACGTGATCTCCCTGCCCTAGCCTGCTTCGTTCCTTTTCACTTTGCGCGGCCACCACCCATCCGGTCCTTTTGTCCCCTCAAGGCTGCCCGAATCACGATCTCTGCCACCCTCGCGCGGCCTTTTCCCATCGCTGTTTTATGCAGGGCCCGCCCAAGTCCCCCTTCCTGCCGCCGACTGACCCGGCGTTAATCTTCTCTTACAAACGCTGATGTCACTCCTGCCCCGTGCCTTACGCCTCGCATTCGGCACCGGTCCCCACTGCCGCCCTGCCTTATCGGGAAACTCACGATGGCCAAATCCCATGCTGCCTCATGTGCGCAAAATTACCAGCCGGCCACACGAGGGGTCCCCTGCTGTCGTGGCTGCACCTTATGCAGATACCGTGTCCAATATCTCACCGACTTTGGCAGCGCATCGCGATCTCCATCCTTTTGCTGATGGGAGCAAGGGCGCCACGCAGCCACGTGGACCAGCCCGGTGCTTCGTGATCGTCCCGCCCAACATCTGAGAGATGAGATGCGATCTTGGCCAATGCCAGCCTCGTCTTCAGCCATAGATCCTCCTGAAATGTTCCACGGTACTGCGCGCTTGGCCCCTGCTGCAGCTGCTTTTTCCTCGTTAATCTGGGAACTCAAGATGCTCACCGCGTTCAGCTAACGCCAATTTACTTCTTCGCCGCATGCTCTGCTCGCGCATCCCTCTTCGTGTGCTATTCCTCTGCGTGCTCCAGCTGCCATTGGTGCAAGACGATGCGCCCACTTGAAGACCCTGCAGATGAATTGATGGCGTCTTCACAAGCGCGAGAGCTCTCAACGTCCGGCGGCCTCAGCTCTCCACAAGATCAACACGTCTAGGATGTCAGATTGCGCCCGCATCCTCGGATTTTCTTTTGATCTGACCCAAACAGCCGTTTTGCGCCGTCTTGCACATCTCTACTGATAGTCACTGCGAACTGTTTGGATGCCAATACCATCGTGAACCCATTGTCGCAAAAGAAGCGCGCCCCACCTTACATCGTCTGTATACCGATTTTCCAGGGAGCTCAATCCTCTATTCTTGGCAACTATATACCCCACTCAGTGTCCGTTAGCAGGTCGCCCGCGCTGTGTCGAATGAGAGCGGCTGGACAATACTCCGAGCAGCGTTTTCACGGTTGGCGCTACTCTGAACTGTAAGTGCTCAACGATATCGTGACCAAGAAGTCATAGATGGCACTCCATCACTCCCGTTTATCCAGCCTAGGGCATATCCATCGGCTGTTGCACTCTTCCTAGCACATCTGCATGGGTATCGAGTAGACCTGCGAGAGCCCAACGCGGCATTCACATCCGCTTGCTTGCCTTGCAGATGCCTGTCGCCGTAATTGGAAACATCCTGGCCGCATGGAATGAAGGAAACATGTTCCTACCCAGTCAAGTCAGGCCCAGCGCTCTCCAGCGACGTCCCTGGACAAGCTCCTGGCTACGAACTGGACCCTGGATAGTCCATCGTCAGCTCCAGATCATGTACGCGTATTGTCACCAGTAGTCCCGCATAAATCGCAAGGTTCATACACAACACCTACGACATGGACAACACAAACCCATATCGCCGATCATTATCGTTTTACCCACAAAACTAGCATACGTCACGTAAAAGCCGTTAAGCGACGCGGTTTGAGATCAGTTGTCCCGTGGCGCCACTAATTCCGAAGATATTCGGTGTCGAAAGAGCCGTGTTCTCGTAGGTTGATAGCCGATCTTAGCAAAGTCTAGTCGCTCTCACTTCCACGTTCGAACTACGGCAAGCGCGCAAACTCCAGACTCCTGCTTACATTAGTTTTTTACGCCTCTCATTCCACATATGCCGTCTTGAGCTCAACCATTGATTGCAGGGTCTTGCAAGGGAGCTATTGACCCCTCCAGAAGCGAGGAGCAAGCTCCGGAATGAGGGTCTCTTACTCGAAACCCCGCTCCAAGCTGCGTTATTGGTCAGAACGCCCCGGACCAACCACCCGTGAGGCGTCGACCGTTGCCGAGTAACCGTAGCATATCTGAGAAACAGGTCGCGCTAGGTTGTCCCGCCTCCCCGCGCTTACACTACACCCAAGTCAATCCACGTGGGAAGGAGCTGTTCATTGTAACCCTTTTCCTTTTGCTCCCGACCTCTCAGCACTGAGCGACCCTAGGATCACACCCAGCACTCTGTGGTCCACCGTGTAATGATTATGCGCCAGGTTCCCAACTCAACACAAGGTTCGCATTCGTGCGGGGCGGCTCTCCGCAGCGGTATCAATGCTTCATGAAGATCTCCAATCCTTCGAGCGCGCGCCATCTCACCTCTCAACAACGCTGGGGCATGGTTCTGCGAGATTCAATTACGCCATCTATGGACCCTTTGAAAGTTGTCATGGTGCATGCCGGAAGAGGTCGGTATCCGGTTTGCAAGGGGTTGGGGTTGGTCAGCACTGCATCCCTTGAACAGTGGCAGATCTGGACCATCGTTGACCACAAGACATACGGACCATGGCGTAGGTCTATCCTTTGTGTAGCTTACGCAATCCAAGGAAATGTAGCTGTCAATAATCCGTCAACTTCCACTGCAGTCAACGCAGTTTCGATGACCCACAAGATGTCTCCTGCCAGCGACCAAGCCGTCCGCTGTCAAACCATCGTATGATGTGCGCCATGAATAATGCGAGTCGTGACCGCGTATCGCTGAGCTGAAACGCGCATCGCCAACCCCATCAAGTTACACCTCCAAGATTCCGCCCCAAGTAACTGAAGCGAAAATCCACACCTTTTGCAAAGCTCAACAGTCACGCAGCATTCCTTCGCGATGTCGAGACTCAGCCTGACCTCATTACACCGAGCAAGAGGCCGACTCACAAGCATCATGACCGGCATAAGCGAGCGCAACGAGTCGTCCCTCTGACGTCTTCTACCGGGCATCTCCTCCGTGTCACACATCACATCGCATCACATCCGCGGTCCAACCAACCAACCCCCTTGTCTTCGCTCGCTTCTTCTTTTCCTCGGCATTTTTGTGATGTCCATGACACTCTTCCGCCTCATAGATGCCCGACCATCAAATCGCACATATCCACATATAGTAGACCACCAACGCGAAAGCGAAAAACTTACACGTTGCATCGGGACATCCGTTTTTTCGCTTAATTACCGAACATCGAACGGAGAGTCTTTGCGATCCCGGGAACGTCGGTCCCCACTTGCATTGTTTGACGTTATCATCGCCGGGGTAGTCAATTGCTACTATTTCTATTCGTGGTCGTCTGCGACTCAAGATGCCGAGTCAGAATGCATGTCCCCCAACGCCCCCGAATTTCATGTGTGAGATGGTCTTTAGGTAAGGGTGGCGTACCGAAATCCACATGCCGGATGGATTGCTTTCCCTGTCACTTGGCTGTTGCGCGGGATGTTATGTTTTGTGGCATTGGTCGCGGGTGAAAGTTCCGCTGGGGGAGATGGAGATCGGGTTGGTAGATGCGCTTTGTTGGCGACTCCTGTTACAACGGCATCATGACGGTACATTGGCAGTGATGCACTCCTACGTCGTAATCTGTAACTCTCAACAATCTCTCTTCTAGCCCGGATACAGACCATGCTTCCGCACCGTACGTTATCTCTTTCTCATGCTGCCAGATTAACTTTTCGCTTAAGCAACATTTCTCTGGAGCGCATCTTAATCCAGATCAGAGCCAGAGCCAGGGTGTTAAAAGTAGGTTTTCGAGCGCCGCGCAATGTTCATGCACATACACTACTTCCCTTTTCGGAATACAAAATGCCAGGCCCGAGGCATGGAATACCATACTCAACCGACCTGAGCCGCACCCTGTCCTATCTTGGACCTGATTATAGACTATGTAATGATATCGCATACGCGACTTGCTGTCTACTGCAGACTACTCGAACGATCATAATGTAGCGTATTCGCTTATCTCTTGGTCAAAGTGGTGACCTGGCGGCCTGAAATATGTATCCAAAGCAAGGAGACCGTAGTCATCTCGCGCATCACTAGTTCCTTCTCCTATAGAAATGGTCAAGTGATAAATTGGTCAGCACGGGCTGGAATAAACGCAGTAGTCAAGTGGTAAATGCTCCTCACGCGGAGTTCTCGCCGCTCACCATACCCATGGACATGCCCAGGTGTCATGTTGTTGTCAGAGCAAAGTACGCGGGGCTGAGCTGAATCTATGTATTAGAAGCAGGGAGCCCCATTGTTATTTCATGCATAGACTAGTTCTCGCTTCTGTAAAATGCGTATAGTACTGGTAATGGTAGTACGAAAGCTGAATCGTGTATCCAGAAGCAGGGAGACCATGCCTATTTCCTGCACAGACTAGTTTCTGGTTTCTGTAGAATGCGCATAGTAATGGTAATGGTAACACGATATCTAGATCGCGTACTCAGAAAGCAGGGAGACCATGCCTATTTCCTGCATAGACTAGTTTTCACATCTGTGAATTAGGTATAGTTGTAGTGAAACGCGGAGATTGAGGCTGCACGCGCGCGCTACAATAGTATAGTGAGTGTCGGAACGGGGAAGTGCGCGGGGGGAGGCGAGGCGGGATGGGCGAGGCCTTGATCATTAATCCGAAAAAGGGTTCTTGGGGTGCTTGGGCTTCTTGGGTTCTTACACCTTGACATGAACATTCGCATGGTACACCATGCGAGACCTACCTCGGGATGGCTTTATCGGTCTTGAACGCCGATGCAGAGGTTTAGTGATCGTGAGGACGACATGATGCTTTCATGAGGTTTGAATGAGATTTGGATGAGTGTTGTTGTTGGGCTTCAAGAAACGGGATGGAGTTGCATGAGTGTTGTTGGGCTTCAAGAGACGGGATGGAGTCGAAAGAGTGAGGCTGTTGAGCTCAAGGGACGGGATGGCGATGGCGATAGTCCGTTGAGGAGATGCGAAGTTTTGGGGGTGTTGGATATGCCCCCAGATTTCTGTTCGTGAGGTCTCTCGCTTTGTGTCTACGTGTGGGTGGATGGTAGACTGCTATAAGAGGAGGGAGGGCTCTGCAGTGAAATTTATGCCCTCTGTCCCCTTCTCGTCCTCTTGGAGTGTTTGTAGACACCCAAGTCTAGACGGGGATAGTGAATAGCATATCCCTCTTACATGTTGCACATCAGGCTGACAGATATATAGAGTTTGTATGTGATAATTCTGTCGCTGGTGTGTCATGTTTTTGTTACAGTAAGTACTAGCTTGCATGCTCAGGAATCTCGAGAGCTTGTAAAGCCAGATCTCGAAACGTACTTGCCACCATCTTTCGAAAAATTGGGTAATCGGGTGTCTCAGCCACTTCTTCACTGCGGGATACGTGGGGTTTCCATCTCACTCTCGTATCTTGTTTAGAATTTGCAACTATTGTGGTATCTAGACATCCTTGCTCAGCCCAAAGAGATTGGATTTGAGGTGAGGGAACTAATACACTGCAGATTTGACAATGTAGGTGTGAATCAGTTCCTGGGCGTTGAAGAAGTACGCGAAGACGGGCGGGAATTTAGACAGACAACGTATCTATTTCATGCACCAAAACATCAGTAGTAGCGATGAACCCATTCGTCATGGTCTATGAACTCGTCCATTACAATGGTATGGGATATCTACAATAAAACTCAAGCCATGGACAAGACGAATAACGCCACTCGATGAACCGCATCAGCATTACTACAAGACTGACTCCTCGCACCTGCTTTTTCCTTACGCCCTACAAAAGACCCAGCTACTCGCTATCGTCATCGCCGATAATCTTCGCGTAGTCTTCCATAGAAGCGAAAGTGGGCAGGCTCTTGAGCTTTCTCTTCTTGCTCTTGCGGCCGTCCTTATCCTTGTCTTCGTCTTTATCGTCGCCCAGGTTGAGTTCGACTGGAACGTCGGCGTCGCTGTCCACGAAGGCGTCTTCATCGTCGAGGTCGAAGTTCTCAAAGTCATCGTCATCGTCGTCTTGGTGCTGGCCACCGGCAGCCTCTTCTTCTTCCTCTTCCGCCATATCCGCATCATCATCGCTACCAAGGTTGAGTTCAACACCGCCGTCCATTCCTCCAGCTTCATCGTCGCTCATCATGTCGTCCATGTCGAAGTCGCTGAGGTCGTCATCGTCACCCCCATCGCCTTCAACATCCGGACGACTCTTGACAAGCGCCTGCCAGATCTCATCATCATCGTCGCTTCCTTCATCGCTGTCGTCCTTGTTCTTATTCTTCTTCTTCGTCTTCCTGTCAGCTTGCTTGGCTTTGCCGGATTTCTCGAAGTATGTGTGGAAGAAGACTTCGTCGACACGGACATCGTCGACTTTGCGTCGCCAGAACTGCTCAGAGTTGAGCGGGTCGTGCGTGCGGTCGCCGTCGCGGGCGGTGATGAGGTAAGACGCGGCCTTGGAAGTTCCAGACATAGGCTGCATGATCGACGAACCATGTATACCTGGAGCCTTTGTCTTTGCGTTGCGGAAGGAGAACTTGTCGAGGAAGTTCATGAGAGTGTAGATGGTCGGGTCAGGCTTCTCCTTGATGGGTTCCTGGTTGACAATCTTGGAGGCCAGGACGTGAACAGAAGGGTGGTAGTGTGCTTGCAGTGGCAGCAACTCCCATAGGCAAGACAGATCAGCATGCGCGTATTCTGGGTCTCGTTTCCGGGAGTCATAGGTCACTTGCGCGGGCTTCTCTTCCACCTTCTTGGTTGTGGGCTCCTTGTCCTCATCGACGTCCTCGTAGTGCTCATCGCCGCTATCATCGGCATGGTCTTCAGGCGTTGACAACATGGTCTTGATGGTCGGGAAGGTAGCTATCAGTTCGTTGACGAGGTACAAGACACCGCAAATGAAAGGTGGCTCGTGCATGTGAATGATCTGGAGTAAGCGCTTGACAAAGGCCTTGACACGCTTGATGCTGGTATCAGCCTTGAGCGAGCGGTAGAGCAAGTTCAAGAACATGATGTGCTTTGAGGTTGTCATCAATCGGGGATCCAAAAGAGATTCGTACAGAGTCCTGTAGAAGCGATCCGCGGAGTAGTGCTTTGTCGCGGAGATCTGCTGGATGAGTGTCATGGCCTGTATACTGGTGTTGAAGTTGGAGGAGTGCGTGACCTCGAAGATCATGTTCAGCTGCTCTTCGAACTTTGCGTCGTCGGTTTTAGCGAATGGGAATGCGCGGTTGACACCTGTTAAGATGGCTGAGATCAGCTTCTCTCGCGACTCATCCTCGACCTTGAAGGCCATGGTTGCCGCCTTTTCAGCCTTCTGCTTGGCCATCTTTCCAGGCTGACCGCCACCTCCCTGAACATGACCGTACTTGTTTATCCTCTTCTCTTCCTTCTCGTGCTCTTTCTGCTTCTTCAGTAGCCCAAGGAAGATGCTGAAGTAGATCTCGATAAGCTTGTTGGCGACCTCGGGCTCCTTCAAGCTGAGAACGGTCTGGTTGAGTGTAATGATCGCGTAGTATTTGGCAACGCCACTCTGGTTCGGTCGGAAAATGAGGTCGGATTCGATGGAGCTGATGATGACGTTCTTCATGAGCGGGTGGGTAATTTGGAGCTGGAGCAGCAGGTAAGACGCCCTTGACGCAACCTTCTTTTCCTTATCTCCAAGCTTGTTGATGAGCAGGCGCAAGAGGTTCTCTTCCTGTTCCGGCTTCTCTTTCAGCAGCTCCCAGACATATGTGACGGCACGATTGCGCGAGTATTCGACCTCGTCATTGGACCATGTTTCCAGGATCTTCAGCAGCTCAAAGTATTGTTTCTTCAGCCAGTCCTCGTATGCCCAGACAATCAGATGTGTCTTCTCCAGAGCGCCCGGCAACTTGTCGCCTGCTCTCCACTGTACGTTCTTTCCTTGCAGTGCCGCAGTAAGGCCTGGCTGTCGCGCAAAAGCCTTGAGCTTTCGGTCCGGTGGCAGCAGAACACCCTGACCCAGCAAATCCTTCAGCGCAGCCAAGGCCTGCATGGCAGCATTTCTGCTCTTCTTCTGCGATAGACCCATGAGCTGACCAAAGGCCTTTTGCGTGTGCAGCGGCGACTCTTGAACCAACAAGGTCAACGCGGACACCTTATCCTCCATGGTACCAGACTCCATGACGGTCGACATGAACTTATGCGACGAGTCCTTGGCCAAGTGGGTGGCGGCATACTCGCTGGCCTCTGCGTCGAGGAGCTTGATGGCATACTCGTGGATGTTGTCGATGATGTAACGGGGCGGGATCGTGGGATTCTCGACGGTCGGGAGCGCTGGCAACTCTATCGCATGCCATTCTGGCTGCGGCTTGAGCAGCTATGCAAAGTTAGCTTCGTGGTGAGTTTTTCTTCTCTTGATGATGCGCACCAGCTGCGACCGCGGCTTCTTCGCGTCACCGTCCTTGCGCGTGTCCTTCTTGTCGTTGCGCGCGCCATGCTTCTCGTCGTTCTTCGCGCTCATCCGGTTCTTATCCGGAGAAGGCTTCTTGAAGCCATCCTTGGTCTCGGCATGGGTTCGCTTCTGCCCCATTTGGTTTGGTCGGTGTCGCGGAGGGTGGAGCTACAAGGTCCGTCAGAGAAGAAACTCTGACCGTCATGACCTTGAAAAGATTCCAGTCGCTCGCGAGAGCACTGAGTCGAGATTTTGGAGGCCTTGGCATCGGCGTTTTGTGTGGCTAACGGCTTAGGGACTAGCGCGGTGGAGCCTTCATCGTGGTGCATATTGCGACACAAGTGCGGACTTTGGAAGCACCTCCGTGCGGCCATGCTGTGACTCAACTGGTTGCTTTGATTCAGGGTCTTTTACATCACACATCAATTCGGTCCTAACCTCGACATACCAAGAACACCACTTGGTATACGTCGTCACTACCAGCACATCCCCCACCAACTACCCCGCCAGCTCGCATATGCTGGAGTAAGGCAAGCGCGCAAGGACCACGACTACCATTCCACATCATGGCTACCGAAGCAGGCGATGAGGATTCCAAAATATCCATCACACCTCTTCTCAAACGACTGTGGCATGAGTCACCGACAACCAAACCAACAGCCGACGAGATTGCAGCAGCCCTCTCCCTGATCTTCACGAACAGTCTATCGGAAGTTCAGACTGGAGCGTTGTTGACATGTCTCCATTTCACGGACCAAGACAGACAAGCAGAAGTATTGGCGAAATGCTCAAAAGCGATGCGCGACTATGCTACTGGTATTGACGTCAAGGGTCTTCAAGAACTGATCAGTCAACGAGGAAGGAAAGAGGGTTCCTACCAGGGAGGTTTGTGCGACATAGTCGGTACAGGAGGCGACTCGCACAACACTTTTAACATCAGCACTACCTCGTCCATCCTCGCCAGTGCCCTCCTCATGATCGCAAAGCATGGCAACAAAGCGTCGACATCACGCTCTGGTTCAGCAGATCTCCTGTCCTGCGCACCTCCTAAACCACCGGTCATCACCGCCATCGCACCCAAAACCATCTACGAAATCTACTCAAAGACAAACTACGCTTTCCTATTCGCCCCAATCTTCCACCCTGGAGCCAGACACGCTGCTTCCATCCGAAGGCAACTGGGCTGGCGCACCATCTTCAACCTTCTCGGACCCCTCGCAAACCCGCTACACGACTTGATCGAAGCGCGCGTACTGGGTGTAGCAAGAAAGGAGATTGGACCCGATTTCGCCGAGTCGCTGAAGCAGTCTGGCTGCAGGAAGGGCATGATCATCTGCGGTGACGAGGAACTGGATGAGCTCTCGTGCGCTGGACCAACGCACTGCTGGCGGTTAGTCGAAGACCCTTCTACAGGGGAAACCAACATCAACTACTTCACCGTAACACCCGCGGACTTCGGACTACCCGAGCACCCACTGAGCGAAGTCAGCCCTGGACAATCGCCCGAACAGAACGCCCAGATCTTGATGAAGATCCTGATGGGCGAGGTTCCACCGGATGATCCAATCCTACACTTCGTCTACATTAACACCGCGGCGTTGTTCGTTGTCAGTGGTATCTGCGATGCGGATACCAGCGACATGGGCGAGGGTGATGACGGGAATGTCATCAAGGAGGTTGGCCCTGGAGGTGGACGCTGGAAAGAGGGTGTCAGGAGAGCCAAGTGGGCAATCTCGAGTGGAGCGGCGTACAGTGAGTGGCAAAAGTTCGTTGAAGTCACGAACAAGGTAGCATAGATTACATTACGTGGGTTTCCACACAACAATGTATTCCAAAACTTTATCGTGAAGGTACTCCATGGCTTCTATCAAGCACGCGCTTACATCTGCAAGTCATGAAACCCCACATCTCGCCCTATCGGCTACTTGAATGCCCTACTTCGTTCCTGTTATCTAGCTTCTCGTTCTTACTCCGTCCACCAGCCACCAAATATCTGACCTAGTAAAGCACCATTTTCGCCTTGCCAGTATGAACGTCCGATCTTTTCTGGTCGGATTTTTCCCTTTTACGACAACCCGCAGCGTCTGGAGCTTCTTTGCAATCATATCAACATGCTCGAGCGTCTCCACTAGACGATTGGCTATGTCGACATCTTGATAGTAATATGACCATACGAAGGTCAATCTTCGCAAGTTAACTACGTGTGTAGCGATGAAGGACAGAGCCCGGTAGTCTTGCACTGGTCCTTGTCCCGACGAGATAGTAATGGATGTCATGTGTGCCAATGTCGAAGGGAGAAGACGCAGCCAGAATACGGTATCTGGCCATTGGATGCGAGTACGTAACGCAAAAGAACTCCATGAGTGGTACCTGATTGTCAGCACATCGTCGAAATCGATCTCAGTGCGTCCAAACATCAGATCCAGAAGCTCAGCCCGGATCTCCTTGTTCACGCCAAGTATACTCAACTCTGTTAGGTACCAGTCATTGAGAGCATTCTCCCAAACATCTTCTTCATCCGACGAATCATCACCGTCATCGCCATTAGGCGTAACGAGACAAGCGCGCATGCCCTCCGTATTCCGACGCCTGCAGCCGAACTGTAATTTCGTAATCTTCCTGCGCACTTGAAACACCCCGTTGCTTGCGTGCTGCATTCTTGGAGGCTTGCTATTGGAATCGAGGGTGAAGTGTGACGCGTAGGAGCAGTCGTTGCACCAGTAGCCAGGGCAGTCGATCCAGACGTGGCCTCCGACAGGGAAGCCGAGGTGAGAGTATATTATATCCCGTACTTCGGCAGGAAGACGAGAGAAGAGATCCGGGGACGCATGCGTACACATATCCGTAGACGCATTCGTAGACGCGGCGATGGGCGGCGGCGCCGAGGGCAATACTAGATCCGGCTTGGTCATAGATCGTAGTATTGGTGGCATGAATGAAGAGACGAGGACGCGAAGGTGCTGTAGCATTGCACTGAAGAGCAAGTGAGACCGTCGGGGCTGGAGTGTTATCGTGTGTTGACGATTGGGTGCGAAAGATCCGGAAGTGCCTAACTCATGGCTGATTTTATGGGAGCACGCGGGCGGGCACGGGCTATTACTGCCTATTGAGAGATATCCACAACTCGTGCAAGCAATAAAGCCCGCACGGTCCGTGAGAGATATGGTTGGTCATGGGAGCGCCAAGTCTGACGGTCATTTGTTAGCCCTTCTATCTAGCGAAGGTTATTCGTTTGACACTCACACGTTCTACACGCTGGAAGATATGCAGGTAAACAGGATAAATTCTGTATTACGATCTCAATGTAGATTAGACCCCCACACTTTTGTATTCGCTGTACGCAGCTACCTCAATCGCTAAACTCCGTCTCATAGGCGTCTACGGCGCCTTGGAAGTATCCGAAAATACTCCATAGCTATCTCAGCCTCATAACGCTCCGAGCGAGTTTCTTCCTCACTCCTAAGTCCATCTAGAATCTGCCAAACTTCAAGGACAACCGCACCCCATCTAGGCTTGTCTAAAACCATGAGCTCCTTCTCCCATTCCTTCTTTGAGTAGCCAAAAGGACTCTTCCACAGGACTGGAAGTCTCTTGAGCTTCTTTGCAGTCACCGTGACCTCTCGAATCGTTTGTACTAGTGCCATGATGCCTTCGGTAGACATTCGGTAACACGAGCCTTCCCATATACTGTAAGTTAGGCAGCGCATATTGATAGCGTGCTTAGCGATGAACCGAAGAGATTGGCAGTCTTCTTTCCATGCGTTCTCGCGCCCTGTATGGCCATGGCAACTGCCAAGTAGAATGATGGACGTCATATGTGCCATTGTCGAAGGAAGCAGGACTAAGCAACTTGGTTCGATGGCGCAACGGGGCCGAGAGCTGTCGTCAAACTGGAAGGCAGTGTCGTCTGTCAGAGGCCCATAAAACTCTACGTCATTGGCTCCAAACACCAGATCCATGAGCTCCGTCCGGAGTTCCTTGTTCACCCTCAGTAGACTTGGCTCCATTATTCGAGTACGATATAATTGACGGGGCTTGAGTTCGATATGAGCCGACATGCCCTTGCTTGGATAACAGTCATCAAACCGCACCTTCGCAATCTTGTGACGCACTTCGATGTTACATTCGTCTTCATGGGCCCTTTTCGGACACTTCCAAAATTTGTGTCGGACAGCCTTTCTGCGATAAGGGTATTCGTCACAGTTAATCCATATATGTCCTCCAACTGGGAATCCAAGATACGAAAAGATGATCTGCCGTAGCTCGGCAGGAAGACGGAACAGAATGTTCGAGGACGTGTTCGAAGATATGCTGTTGGACGGTGTCGAGGGCGCGGCCATGACTGGAGTGGCCCTTGGTGATAGTTCTGGTAGCATAGCGGACCGATGTCGAAATCGCTGGAGTAATGTACTGATGCGCGTGGAAGACTACAGCGATTGGATTCTCCTAGTGTTGAGGAGAAATAGACTGTTGAGCGAGCAGGCCCCTGGGCAAGGAAGCGTAAAACCCACGGCTTATATGCATGGGCACAGGTACAGGCTACTGCAGCCTAATGTTTATTGCTCCTAGTTCTGCAGGCAACAATACGCACTCCTTAATAGTCCGTGAGAGCTTACGGCGAAGTTGCAATGGCAGTGACATGTTTCACTGCCAGTCCATTTCTTTTCAGGCTACGAAAGGGTAACTATAATCCCATCATCAAATACGGCAGTACTAACAGAATTGAATGCACTATCAGGTAGCTAGGATGTGTGATAAATTTGCGGTCAAGGAACGTATCCGGATGGAAGCATGTTATCGCGAATATAAAACTAGGCGATTTCAGGAGCGGGCCTACCGTAGAATAGCCGAAAGCACTTTCTGGGCTTTTTACTCTCAGTAATCGCATAAGTTATTGTACCAAAGATGATCACCAAGTGGCGCGTACGATGCATCGCGGCAAACGTGTCTGTGACGAATGTTGATGTTATACCTCGACGTCCGTTGGCGGGCTTCAACTGTCGAACCATGGTACGGTACATTACTTGTGAGTCAAGTCGAAAGTACAAATTCTTCACATATAAAAATGCTAAACATATTCTTCCCTTGACATCGTTCAGCTGTGGAAATTCGAACAATATGTCTATCTTCATCCCCACTTACTATTATCCTCGCCAAACGAGCTGCATCATCCCGTACGACCCAGACCTGAACGAGGCAATAGGCTTCACCCCCACCGTTATCAAAAGATGGAAGCGTCTCCTGGCCATCCAGCGAGTCTTCAGCGCGCGTGTTATATCCATGAGAGAAAAAGTGAGAAAGTTGACGAAGGAAATGCGGCGATTGAGGAGACCTGGGGACCTGGAATTTCCAAATGCTTGTAGGACAAGGAAGACCTATCGATGGATGCTTCAGTGTTTGAAGCGGCAGCTATTGATGTGCAACAAGTAAGGCTGAGATGAGAGATTGACGTACGGAGAACATGAAGCTAACCCTATCGCAGAGCCATTTGTTCGATCATAGAAAACGCAGATCTCCCTAGATATGCTTATAGCAGTTGTCGCTCGCTCACATTAAGGGTCAATGCTCTACCGCGGGAACTTCAGGACCTCGTTTTCGATCACTTGCTCGGTCGCATGTATAAGCCGTATGTGCGTGATCGCACATTTAAGCGCTCATATGTGCTTTATACCCGGGATAGGGTGAGCCTGCAGGATGGCATAAAATCCCACATCAACTTGGAAGTTCAGTGGGGTGACCGTATGGCCAGAGAACGCACCCAAGGTACCGTCAGCCAATGTCCCACCTTCTGGAAGGAATGTAGCCTGCATAATCAAATACTGAGGTTAGCATGGGCGAGGATAGACTCAGTAGCAGTAGAGCAGGACCATCGAAGGACCGGAAACCCTGAGCTGCCGTACCCGGTTTTCGACACGCCGCACTTCATGGAGCCCAAATTTGCACATCCGGGAATGGTAGCCGCTCTCGTAGAGCAAGCGAGATACAAGATTGCACGGGAGACAGCGCGTACGATCTTTGTCGATTCCAACGCACTCTTCCACTTCGGTACAGCACACTCACACGTTTTCGGTGTACCCCTCGCAGGTTTCTACAGCACAGTGCATCTTACCATTTGGCCGGGCCATGTATTGGGACGCATTCGGCACAACCGCAAGAAGATGCATGAGAAAGATTGGGAAGCAATCCCGGTACACTTACGGTACATAATGCTTACAGCGGCGGAACCCATGGAGAGGTATGGTGGACGCTTGTGCATCAGGGCTTCCCCCCCACGTTGGGATTACTTACCAGGAACTTTCGACACGGAGCGGTACAAAGCTATGTTTGAAAAGGTTATTGAGGAGTTGGAAAGCCGAAAGATGGCTGTGATAGACTTCTGTTGGATGTAGCCAGTGAAACAGAAGCCAATGAGGCTTTACACAAGGCTTTCCATAGGGCCATTGTTCGCTCATGAGAGGTATACACGTGCGGTCGAGCGCAAATCCAAAGGCTTTCGCAAATTCGTTCTGAGATATGAGGGGATATAAGTTTTTTAGGGTCGAATAGTGATAGCTGGCCTGGTGAGCTGGCTTGAGTTGATTCATGCCCTGTGGGTTGATTGTAGCCTCCTCGCATCTTGATGGTCTTCATCTGTAAGACATGTAGTCAGCGAGGTCATCCGCAAAGCCTCTTCTGAGATGACCGTATCAGCGCCACCATGCCCATAAATGGTGGATCTCTAATTGTATCGAGCGCCTGGAAGAGGCAGTATATTGGGGACTGCGCCCTGTGAGGCGTCTTTTCTTCGTGAGACGGTTGCAAACGTGTTGAAGGCCTGGTGAGGTTGAGGTGTGACGACCCGGCACCTTCTCCGTTCGGGGCTTGGCACTCCCATCCAGCAAGCGCGTCAACACAACAATTGCTGGCTGCGAGAACTTTCAGTTGCGGACCACCGAAGATACGAGAAAACTAACGTCCTCAACAATCGTCCCACCGTCCCGATCGCAACGTCCCGCTCGCATCATCACCCTTTTCGCATGAAATCAGAAATGAGCCTCAGGCCAGACCGGCTCGGGTCCCGTTTTCGGATCCAGGCCCTTGCTCAGCCCGCGCTTTACGAAGGCGCACGACCGCCGAGGTGGCATCACACACAAGACAGCGAATCTTCTCGACACGAGGTCACGCCGACAAGACGACTAATTTTAGGAGCTAACTTCATTGGACGCGTAATTAGTCTTGCCAACAGCAACGCGACGATTTTGCACCTGCGGCATACTAACCTGTCGTGGTGTATTTCTGGGGATTAGCGTGTGCGGCACGGTATCGATTATGTATCAGCATAGCGAGGTCGGCGCGCATGTGCGCGTGGTTGGAAACATGGTTGGGAAAGCAACGTGTGGTTGGTGGTGCGCCGTTTGACGTTTGACGTTCGACGGGCGCGCATGAGGCCGCATGCTGCATGGGCAAAAAACGATGGAAAGTGGAGGATGTGTCAGGGTAACAGGCCATTGGCTGGGGAAATGACGACAAGATGTGCATTGTTCCTATAGGAACATGGTTTGTTTGGTGGAACCACACGGGCTGGAAGAAGCGAATTGGTTCCTGAAACCCGGGGCATGGCTGGGAAAATCTCGAGGCACAGTGCCCGACCGCAAGCGCCTGAGGCTGACCACCCGAGTCGGCGCGACGGGATACAAGCTCCCATCTTGACTCTCACCGCAACGACGTTCAGGCATCCATGTCTAAGACGTTTATAAGATCGCCATCTGGACGCCTGGAAGCAGAAGACCATTGAATGAAAAAATCTCCGCCCACATCACGAACACGAAACATCCTCGCCACGGAGGGTTCTATAATTGGCTGTGGAGAACCGCTAAGGCCATGTCAGGTCGACAGTTCGCCTGTTCCGGGATAGCATGGGGCTCGCGTTAGGGCTGGTTGCCGGGTCAAAGTGGCGCTCCAGGGCCAGGGTTAGCTCCGATGCTTGTTTCTTGGGTGCGGGTGAAATGGCAGCAGAGGCAATAAAAGGAGGACGCGTCTCGCGGGAAGTTTGCTTCTCATCTCGCATCACTCAATCACTACTCGCATCGTCTTCATCGCATCCTCACGACTTGACATATCTTCAGTCAAAGACTATCGTTTAGAGAGATCAATCGTTTCCAAACAAACAACACACAACCGTCAATATGCGCGCCTCCATCTTCGTCTCCGCTGTTGCGTTCGCCGTTGCGTCGGCTCAGGTATGTTCATCATCATTTCACGATCCATGCAGAACATATCACTGATTTTCATCTAGGACTCTTCCTCTGCCCCTTCATCGTCCATCGACCCGGCTCCCCAGACCACCTACCTCACCCAGACCAACTCTCTCGGTGTCGTTACTGGCATGCCCGCTGCTGATACCTCCATCGCTACTCAGCCCGATGCCGTGACCAGCCAGCCTGCCGCCGTTACCACCCAGCCAGTACCCGCTGACATCCCTGCTGTCGGCCCTGGTGTCCACACTCTCACTCTTGCTGGAACCGGCACTGGCTCCATGGTCAACTCCACCCGCACTGTCACCGTCAGCGCCAACAACAGCACCACTGTCGCTCTTGTTGCCTCGCCCACTGCCTCCGATGCTGATGCCACCGGCAGCGGCAGCCGCCCATCTGGCAGCGGTGCCGACGCTACTGGCACTGATGCTGATGCCACTGGCACTGGCGCCGACGGTGCTGACGCCACCGGTGCTGCCGTCAACGTCAAGGCTGCCGCTGGTAGCATCGTTGGCTTCGGTGCCTTCATGGCCGCGTTCTTGTAAACGCTCCCCCCACCAGTTGTTTTGTCGTTTTAGCTTCGAGAGTTTATTTTTATGAGGATAGCGGTCCTTGAGATACCTTGGGTTTTGCATTAGCATTGCGTTACACACCTGCATCGCAATACCATGGGCGTCGGCACTGGCATGTGTCTTTGACGGGAATAATGTCTGTTTAGTTTAGTCATGGCTTGGATGAAACCAACGGTCATGAGGTTGATAGTACTCTTTTTTGTGTACTGGATGGGAAAAATATCAAACATTCATGCTCAAAACACTTCTTCCATGCTTGTGATGGTTTCTTGTCGAGTCTACTACAAAGTCTAGCTTTCAACTTAAGGTTCATTGAACTACAAACGTGAAAAAGTGACCGACCTCGGCACACCTCAAAGTTTGGGACCTGCACACCCCGCCAAACAACCACTCCCCAATCAAACTAAAACATGACAGCCACCCCATTCCCCAGACACATCCCTTCAATCCCCTACAGCGATCCCCCAAGTCGCCTCCAAACCCTCGACGTCTGGCTCCCCGAACCCCAGGAAGCCACATCTAAACCCACCAACGATGCGCCATGGCTAATCTACATCCACGGCGGCGCCTGGCGCGACCCCCTCATTGAAGCCCCTAGCTTCACACCCACCATCACCCACCTCGCCGCTTCGCACGCCTCTACTCTAGGGAAAATTGGCGGAATCGCAAGTCTAAACTATAGACTTTCGCCGTACCCCGACCACGCAACGCAACCAAGTGCGCCCGATGACCCAGAGCGCTCAGCGAGACACCCGCAACACATCCGCGACGTCGCCCGCGGAATCCAGTATCTCCAGCGCGAATACGGAGTGAAGAGATGGATAGGAATAGGTCATTCCTGTGGAGCAACACTGCTATGCCAACTCGTTTCCGGTATAGGACTTACACCCGACCTGATCCCCACGCCTCTCCCTGAAGCCATGATTCTGATATCAGGTATATACAGTCTACCGCTCATGATACGGAACCACCTCCCACCCACGACACCAGAATACATTTCGAAGATTTACAAAGAGTTTGTGAGGGGCGCTTTTGATGGGGGGTACATCGAGTGGCAGGCTGTCTCGCCGGTTGCGGGGAAATACAATAAGGAGCAGTGGCCGGAGGGGAAGCTGTTGATGCTTTGTCATAGCTATGAGGATGAGCTTGTGGAGAGGGCGCAGAGGGATGTCATGTGTGTTACGCTGGATAGGGAGGGGTGGAATATCGTGATGGAGGTGGGGGATGATGAGGATGAGGTTAAGGAGGAAGGGAGGAGAGTGGTTAATGTAAGGGATCTAAAGGGTGGGCATGATTGGATTTGGGAGGATGGGAAGCAGATTGCGGTGTTGGCTGCTGAGGCTGTAGAGCGATTAGTTTAGATTGCGGGGTGATGGTTGAGGTGAAAGTGTAGTTGAGTTCGCGATTCCCTATAGACATGCGAAAGTGGAGTTCCAAAGTGGAAGAAGAGAGAAGACTCCGCGAATGATGCTTGCTTTTGGGTGGTATCCCATATCCAATAACCCCGATGCGGTCGCTTGCGGCTCGTTGCTATTTATACAGCGTGGTATAATGTACAGTCGTATCCCGTTCCTATCCCATCATCTCTCATACAAGGTCGCTGACTACCTCTTGCTCAGCCTCTCGTCCATGACCCTGTTGATCTCGTTGTGCATCTGGTTGGATCCGCTCTCAGCATCGTTCAGCTTACTTTGGAGCTCTTGAACCTTCTTGCTGCTTCCGCCCTCGACCATCTTTGATGCTTGCGCCTTTGCTTGGGAAGCGTTGACGTTGCCGTATACTGCCATGGCGCTTGCGATCATGCCGCTCATATCGCCGACATTGCCGGGAACGACGATGCTTGTGCCCTCCTTAGCCAGGTTACCGAATGCATCCACGTACTTCTCAGCAACAGAAAGCGAGATAGCGTTCTGTGCTGCGCCGCCACCTTGAGAGATGGATCGCGCGACTGCGTCGATTCCGTTGGCAGTCGCAGTAGCCTTGAGCAAGATAGCCTCAGCCTCTCCGTTGGCCATATTGATCTGCTCAGCCCTCAAGGCCTCGGAAGCCAGGATGACCGACTGCTTCTTTCCCTCAGCGATGTTGATAGCGGATTGTCTCTGACCTTCTGACTCTAGAATCTCAGCTCGCTTGGATCGTTCGGCGGTGACTTGGCGGTGCATGGCTTCGACGACGGGTTCGGGTGCGTGGATATCACGGATCTCGTATCGCAGGCAGGTGACACCCCAGTCTTGTGCTGCCTCGTTGATCGCAGCGGTGATGTTGGCGTTCAGGTTGGCGCGTTCTTTGAGGACGTGGTCGAGGGAGAGTTGACCGATTTCGGAGCGCATCGTGGTTTGTGCCAGTTGGGAGATGGCGTACTCTGCATCTTCTACGCCGTAACTATGGACTGTCAGCATCCTCGCTACACTCAAATATGTGACATGCTCACCTCGCCTTGTATGCGTCAAAGACCCTGGTGTACAGAACACCATCCAGCTCCAATGTGACATTGTCCGCGGTGATGGCACTCTGGCTGGGGATTTCGAGGGCGTTTTCCTTGAGGCTCTTGACGTAGGCTATCCTATCAATGAAGGGTACCAAGATGGCAAGACCAGGCTCCAGTATGCGGTTGAACTTTCCCATGCGCTCTACAATCCATGCTGTTTGCTGTGGCACGAATCGGATGATTGTATTTGCAGGCCGACGGTTCTGTGTTGAGAAGTACGAAGGAACGCCACCCGACTTAGAGCCGGTTTGGAAGGCAAAGATGTTGGTCGGGTCTGAGGCGGAATGCGAGTTGAGCTGCGAGAAGCTGCGGGCGGAGGATGTTGTCAAAGCAGCAGCGAGCGGCGATATCCTTGAGGTTGCGAGTGGTCTTGAGCTTCGCAGTAGTCCGGAAGCCGTAGTGGCTGCCAGCCGTGTGCGCGACGCCATTATGGGGAGATTGGGTGCAAGCGATGATGATGTCGGACACGCGAAGCTCCAGAGTCATCGGCGAATCTGGCAGCCATCTCCGACCGCCGCATTATGTAATCCGCCTGCTCCTTCTCCAGAGATGCTCCTTCCACGCTTCCAACATCTCGCCTTCGACATTTTACTGCAAACCCTCCAGCTATCTTAAAGTCAATCCAAATGCGAACTGATGCGTTTGATAATACATCTGGAACCAGTCTCTGTTCTCGAAAGCTTGAGAATGTACCTTCACACAATGTTCGATGGATAGTACCTTCAGGCTTGCACACGCGAAAGGAATACATGCTCGAGTTTACTATGCGTCATCCTCTTAGATGAATACCGAGGTAGCGTCTTTTGTATGCGCTCCTCGTTGATAACGCGTTCCTTCTATCTGAGACTCTCACCTTCACTCTTGCACACGGAAGCGCACAAGGCCCGTGCTTTCATTGCACTTTCCTCTTCTGTCGTGTTTGCCTTGACCTTCTCACCTCCACTTTCGCACTGGTAGCTTCCCCGCCGCAATTCAAAACACTCAATACACCAGCAGTTCAAGTAACGCAAGATGCCTCCGCAACGGTCTCAAAAAGTCGCTCCTCGCCATGGTCTCAGTGACAAGCCCAAGAAATCAGTCCGTGGCCGACGCGGTTATCGCAAACACAAAAGCGGTCTCCTCAATGTCGAGCCCATCGGATCGGAGGTCGAGCTGTAAGAAACATCCCATTTGTAGTCATATATCAACGGCACTGACCTTCCACCCAGAGCAAACAGCAATGCACGAGATTCTCCCCTCCTTCGCCTACCTGCTGAGATTCGCAACCGAATCTTCAGCCTCGCGCTCGGCGGATCACTAGTCAAGATGCCATCGAAATATTGGCCGATGGAGAAACCCGGAAAACATCGAGCGCGCTGGAATCTACTCCGTGTCTGTCGCCAAGTCTACGTCGAGACAGCCATGATCGCGTACACCACCATCCCCTTTTGTTTCGTTTCCATCAACGATATTAGGCGCTATCTGAGGACGTTGAGACTTCAACACGTACACACGATTCATTTTGGGGCTCGCGCGTCACAGATGAGAATGGCACTCCCTGAGAACGCTTGCGCCCGCTTCTTGCGTGCCAATACGCTCAGAGCCCTCCAAAAAGTCAAGATCACACTCCATATGTTGAGTAGTATGCATCCTGCTGGGAAGGCAGCCGAGTTGGCCTTGGTGAAGGTGATGGTGGAGGCATACCTCCCGGGCAAAGAAGTCGAGGTATGTGAGGGGACTCAAGGGGAGCATCTCAAATATTGGAAAGAGTGTTGAAGTGAGATCTGCGTATGCATTGACTCCGGTCATACTTCACGAAAGAGTTCTCAGAGAGCGCGAGGGCTGTGTAGTATCTGATATCTGAACAGGCACGTGGGCAAACGGCAGAAAGATGTTCATCATGTGGTTAGGATGCAATGAAGATCAGTTGCATGACGGCATCTCATACTAGAGCTAAATTGAACACTTCCCCTTGTAGCAGGAAAACGAAGCAAATCACTCAAAATTTTACATTTGAAAGGTTGCTAACGATCGCCCCCATATCAACATAGACTGCAGGGTGTTTAGCTCTTTCCTTGAACGTGGTGAGTGGTTTTAATGTAGTTGGATCGTACTGCTGAAACTGTCTTGTGTGTTTGCTGTGACAGGGCACTCGATTGGAAGAATTGATCTTCATCCAAAGAACCGCATATTTGCCTGTTGCCGAAATCCTCTCCTTCCTCGATGGAATCAACCTTAGTTGTCCCTACAGCGCCGGCGCTACCAGCCCTTTGCAAATGTAGCAAGAATTGTTCCACCGACCATCTTCTATCAGATCCCATCCACCGTGCTTGTAGCACAGATAGTAAGGGCAGCAAGTATGCTTCTCCTTCACACATCCACAGTCCATCCATATCTCACCTCTCTCATTCTTCGTCCATTTCACCACATTGTCGATGTCTGGATACGCGCGGTACAGCTCCTTGCGCATCGCCTCCCAAACATGCTTTTTGATGCGAAAGCTCCCCCGAAGCGGCCCATTTGGGTTAAACACGAAGGTCTCGCCCATCAAGTGAGCTTCCTCGAATTGTTCGTTCACTCGCGTGAAGTTCAGGCTCCAATCTCGCAGAGTCCACTTGTCAACATAGTTCGTGTGAGGGCTGTGAGTATTGTACCTTCCTGACATGTCCCATACATAGCGGAAGTAGCCGTCGGTTTGACATCTGATGTTGATATCGAATCCCAACTGCCGGAGTTCGTGGAAAGGGCCACTCAGCGAGCGAAATAGATGGGTGATGTTGCTGGGTACGCCTCTCGTTTGATCCTCGAATTTGAAGGTGACAGGGCGAGGCTTTTGGTTGCGCAGAGAGGAAAGCGTATTGATGCAGCGGCGAAGTTCTGCGTTTAAGTTTCCTGGTATGCCTATACGCTCTAGACCCTCGTTTCCGTCGATCTCGTCCATGCAGTCGAAGACGATGACTAGAGCCATGTTTCCCAGGAGCTCGTACAGCGTGACGTCGGAGTGAAACGTCTTTACTGTGGTCAGGTCGTGTAATTTTTTCCACGAGACGTGGTAAGTCTCGTCGTAATTAAACCCGCACGGGTTGTGAGTTATATCGGTCCCATCTCTTTTCCCAAAAGCCTTCAGCATCTCTGTTGCCACCTGCCTCCCCCCAAACCACTGTTTGACCAAGTTTGGGAGAAAGTAGTCCAACTTCCCATAACGTTGAATCCAGAGCGCTCTACGTTGATCATTCCTGTCGTCTGCATCAATAAGCCTATCGATGAGTGTTTCCTTGCATGCATCCAAGGCCCAGAGCTCATCGTATATCATGTCGCGAAGTTCGCGTGGCAAGACAAAGAGTCTGGCTACGATTTCGCGATGTGCAGCTTGTGAGTAGCGCGAGAGGGCTTTTTCGAGCTCTTCAACTTTGCCATTCTGCTTTTGTCTTTTAAGCTTGAGCATGACTTCTTCAAGTGTAAAGTACGACCGATTTTGTACCTCTAACAGGAAGTGGTTCGCACAAAACCATTCTGGTGTAAACCGGGATTTCTTGAGGTATATAGCTTTGAGGTATATAGAAACTGAACTGCGGATGAGAACTCGGAGAGCGCTGTTTGCACACCTTTTCAGGTTTAATTCCGCGTTCGCCCTGGCTTTTGCTTTGCCTTCGATAAACTGTTGTGATGTCATCTTGATGTTGTTGTGAGAGTGTGTTTTGCGTATTTTTGGTATTGCCGAGATATGTTGTGATAGTTGAGTTTGGGGAGGGCATTGGAGATATATACGAACCTGACTGTGAGTCAAGTAGAACAGTTTGGTCGAGGGAACCAGAGTACGCATGCTCACACAACCAATGGCAATTCACCAGAAGACCAACGGCAAATGCTTTGATCCAATCCATTCAATTTTATTTGCAATAGAGCTATACGGCACGCTTCCATCCACCTTCCGCTTCGAAAATTTCACCAACCTTGCTGCTGACGGCGAGCAACCGTCTATCATGGTAGCGAGGTGCAACCAGCGACACTCCGATTGGCATCCCGTTCTCGCCCTTGAAACCTGGAACGTTGACTACTGGTGTGTGCAGTGCCTGCGCGAATATTAGTCAAGTTCTCTGCACCTGAACACAAATATCACTTACCGTCCAGATCAAACAAAACGCCGCACTGCCCGTCTTCTCAATACCCAGCGGTGCCTCATCTGGAACACTCGGGGTAAGTACCGCAGCGTATCTGCCAAGTATCTCATCGACAACCGGCCTCGCTGCCGCAATCTTGTCGAAAGCTTCAAGCTGCGCTTTGCGCGAGATCTTCCCGCTGTTCTCAACGTGGCCGACGAGCTGTTCCGAGATCTTATCCTTAGCCACTGTGTATTCTGGCAGAAACGCGGTTCGGCCGTCAGAGTTGAGTACCGCCGCGTGCCACGCCGGAAGATCGTTCAGGTCATCTGGTAAGCTTATTTCCTCAACCTCGGCTCCATGCGCACGAAGTAGCGAGACGGCTTTGTCAAGTGCGGCGGAGGTGCCAGGGCCGACGTTCGGCCAGACCATGGTTTTGAGAAGGGCAAACTTCGCGCCTTTCACTGTGAAGTCTTTTGGAGGTGGTGCGTCGTCATGAATGGCGAATGTATCGGCGAGCAGCTCTAGATCAGCCACACTACGCGCGTAGAGGCCCAATGTGTCCAGAATCAGAGAGTAAATCTTTTGGCCTTCGCGAGTAATAGAGTTCCATGTGGGCTTAAGGGCATAGATGCCATTGTACGAGCCAGGACGGATGGTGCTGCCACCGGTTTGGGTTCCTAGACCGATAGATGCTTGGAAATCGCCTACTGCAGCACCAGATCCGGATGAAGAGCCACCAGGCGTGCGTTTTGAGTCGTGCGGGTTTCGTGTCTTTGGGCCTGTGGTTGTCGCAGCAAACTCGGTCGTTGTTGTTTTGCCGAAGATGAGTGCACCGCTCTTGCGCAGTATCGCTATGGAGCCAGCGTCTACTTGAGGCGCATCATTGGCAAATATGGGTGAGTTGAACTGTGTTGGCATTTCTATACGATTAGTTGAAATAGATGAAAAGATGGTTCTGGCAGCTCACCCTTGGTGTAAATGACATCTTTGACAGCAATGGCTACGCCGTGGAGGGGACCGCGCTCAGATTGTGGAATAGCATCGAGCGCTTTCGCTTGCTTGATAACATATTCGGGGTCGAGGTATGCCCATGCTTGAACAGCTTCGTCACGTGCTTCGATGCGTCCGAGGAGTGATCTTGCGTATTCTTCGACTGAGGTTTCGCCCGCTTTGATCTTTGCCGAGATCTCAGTGGCAGTGAGTTTGTAAAGATCTGAGCTCATGGCTTCTCTTGAGTCGGTGATCTTAGGAATTGTTGGTGTGTAGATACTGGAAGGTATTCTCGTTTTACTTTCTCAGGTCGGTTGTAATGTCAAGAAGAGGAATTGGAGAAGTGGCCTTTGAAGCCGTTGGAGTTGGAGACACGTCCAGACGCCGAAGGCAGCGACCTGTCAGCGTCAGCGATGCCATCGGCCCAAAAAGCCCGCATCGTGATAGGGAGCAATTGCGTGTCCCGTCCAGACCCGCTCATAGGCGATAGCCAAACACTTGCCCAACAAGGATATACCGGTTGTACTAATAAGTTGGAGCCGATAACGGCATCCCACTTTTTCGGAATGCTGGTTCCGATCGGAACTGTTCAGTCCATGCTGGTACTAGGAAACACGTGAACAACATCACACCTGGGCAGTTCACAGGTCCAGCCGCCTGATCAGCAGTCTCAATTCTATGATATCATAGCAAGGCTAATCTGATGTCGTAGTTTCTTAGTAGAACATTGTTCAAATCTATCGTATTGCAATTACATGATGTGAGTACATGGTTTCGATTCTGTTACAATCTAGGTTGCTGCTCTGAGCTCAAAAGGTGACCTTTGGTGACTTCTCGCCAATCTCAACATCTTCTCCTCCGTCGGTCATGGGTGGCGTTGAGGCGCCATAAATCACACCATCATCCCTGTCTCCGTCGAAGAAGCCCTCGCGGCCGTCATTGGCTAGCCATTCCCGTTGGAAGGGCGTGCTCTCGCGTCCAACAGGGAACACGCGCGGCTTGACGAAGAAGGTGATGACGAAGTAGACCGTCGCCGCGGTGAAGAAAGTTAGCAACCAGCCCATGCGGTACATGTTCTGCGCAGCCGCCGAAATGATCTGTGGCTCGTACTGGCCAATAAGACCAGGAATACCCATAGTTGTACCAAGTAGCCAGGCTGCCACACCACTCCAGTTGACACCAGACCAGTACCAGTAGAGACCCGTCTTCTTGCCATCGTAGCACGATGGTATATGTATGTTTCCTTTGCGCGCGATGTAGTAGTCGACAATGATGACTGCGCAAAGAGGGGCCATGAAGATGTTGTAAGAACCCAAGAAACTAATCCATCGTTAGCATGGTGAGGGGGAAGCCTATTAGGGAACTCACCTCAAGAAGGCCGTTGCGTTCTTCATCAGTTCCCATGGTTGTACGACGACACCAAGAATGGCGCAAAGCACTTGTCCACGGCGAATGGTGAGCCACTTGGGGAAAAGGCCAGTCATATCACTTCCGAACGGAATTGAGTTGGCTCCAAAGTTCGTAGCGAAGACACCGAAGTAGAACGCCAAAGCGACGAAGAAGATCCCCGCACGCGCTCCGGCGCCGAAGTGGTGATCAAGGATGGCTTCGAAGAGATCCCAGATGTTCCAGTAGGCAACACCATATGCTGCTTGCATCGAAGTGGTTGAGGCCATGCCAAGGAAGAAGACGATGATGGAGGACACAAAGACGCTGACACCTTGAGTCACACCAGCATCCCGAGGCTTCTTGCAGTAACGAGCGAGGTCAGGCTGGTTGACCAACATAGGCGAGAGCGAACCGAAGATGGTGTTGATGCCGGCCATGATACTCCATCCCAAAGGGGTCACTGAGGCGGCAAGCTCGCCTTCGCTGGAAGCAAGGTCCATAGCGCCGAGTCCGCCACCGTTGGCCATGCACCAACCGAAGATGGCGAAAGCGGCAATTGGCATGATGAACCCCTTTACGGTGAAGATGTAGTGGATGTGCCTGGGGTGAACCCACATGAATGGAAACTCCATCAGCCAGGCCATGAAGAAAGCCAGCAGCTGCTTCGAGGTGACACTTGCGGTGGGCGATAGTGTGTTCGTGAAGTTTTGCCAGGAACTGCCGAAGATGCAACGGAGCATGACCGAGAGGATGTTCCCGGCGTAGAAGGACTGGATTCCGTACCAGATGATGCATACGATCGCTCGGATGAAGACGAAGAAGTAGGAGCCGTACATACCCATGACTGAGCGTGCAATCACAGGGAATCCGATGTGGTACTTGGCACCTGGACGAGCCATAAGGACGACTACGACTGCTGCGAGGAAGGATCCAATGCAGGCTGACACGAAGGATTGTTGCCATGTCTGTTCACGCCATTAGTTCCCAAATTTCGCTTGCATGCTTCGACGTAGCTTACCAGACCGACTGTGACAAGAGCGGAGCCCGTATTCCAACCAACGAGGGAGAACTGGTTCGAGAACCAGTATAGAGGAAGATTGAACCTTCATTTGTCAATAAAAGCTCAAAGATGTACGTCGTCAAGATCCTTACCAGGTCCAAGTCCTCTGTTCCACCGGCGTTGGCTCAAGATCTTTGTTAGACCATCTCTCGTCTCCGATTGGGGCATGGCCGTCGTTCCCTTGGGGAGCTCTGATGAAGTCGACAAAGGCCTCTTTCGAGCGAAAGGGCGCCGCGATTTGGCCCCTGGTCGGAAGCTGGACTTTCCCCATGGTGCTGTAATGGTGTGGTTTGGTTGACTACTGGGCGTGGTCAATCCTCCAAATCCTCTTCATGTCGGCGGACCATGGTGTCTCATATGTCGATCGGACGTCACGCCAACTCCAAGTCATTCACGTATCGCACGCATATCGGGCTGTGATTGACCACGGGCATGGCTTCTGGCGCAGCCTCTTCGGGCACTTTCTAGCCGATGTGCCATGTTGCCATGCGCGCATCAGTCATTCCCAAGCCTGACATCAGCGTATGCGGTGCGATAAAGAACAGGGATGGAGATAGGAGTGTGATGTAGACCTCCGATATGTTGCTTGTTATGGCGTAGTTCCTTCGCAATCTTTGGGGTCTCCAGGCGCCGGATGGGTGCAGCCGAGATAAAGCCATTGGAGGCCCGTGCCATCTTAGCCTATCATGGATAATTCGCGATAAGACACACGTCGGCTCACACATTCCACCTGGGCCTCAACGGGACTATCGCACGTGGGAAACATGGAGCCAAACGGTATGAATCAGAGCCGACAGCTGCAGGGCTGTCGCATCAACGCCATACTCCTGACGACGAGGCCATGTTGCAGTCCTACCCAGAGAGCCCCGTAAGCCCCTCCTCCGGTCGGGGTGTGGGAACGGCCGCAGACGCAGTACCCGCATCCAACTCTCCGAAGGAAGCTCAGTCGAACGCCTCAAACCTAGGTCCTGCGACTAGGAAATCTCGGGTGGCCTTGGCCTGCAAAAGATGCAAACGGAGAAAGCAGCGTGTACGTCACGTGGGACGTTGCTTCATGCACCCTGGCTAAGAATCATGTAGTGTGACGGTGCGCATCCAGTCTGCAGATCTTGCCAGCGAGCTGGCGCAGCCTGTGCGTATGAAAGGACTATTCGTCCTCAGTACCCCGGCGGCAAGTCTGTGTAGGTTCTTCCCATGGCCATTGACATGCGCACGAACTGTTCCCTAACTTCTCAGCTATATCAACGCCCTAGAAGAGCGGATCGCTTTTCTGGAGGCCCGTCTTCCTGACCATGCAGAGGACCATTATGAAAACGGCCCAGAGACTTTGCAAAGAACATCTTCCATGAACGTTGAAGAGCTGGCGCTCGCTCTTCACCCACAGTCCAGTGCATCGCGTCGCGAATCACGAGATGATTGTTTCTCTGAAGATCTTGAGGGTGAGGATCGTACTTCACTCGTCGATGGCGTTGCGTATCTCTCCTTATGTGCATCTGGTACCACAGATACAACCTCGGAGCCTTACTATGTCGGCTCTAGCTCCGGCGCTACCATTGCTCGCATCATTCAGTCCTCCATCTTCCGAAGTTCTGGCAAGAGAGCAACAACTCTGCCAGTGAACCAAACATGCCAGGCTACCGGAACTTCACGGCCTCCTGTTCCTCCCGAGTCTACTCACTCCGATGAGCCCGTTGCGGATTTCCCAGACCGACAACAGGCACGCATGCTATTTGACGTATTCTTCGAACGTATCCACACGCGCTGGCCATTGCTGGATCGTGTAGTCTACACGAAGCTTTTCGACAAGCAGTTTGTGCGAGGTGCCCTCACTATCATTGAACGCAGCATTTTCCACCTTATATATGCCATTACTGCTCGATTCCTGTCGCTGACGCGGAAGCCATGTGGGGTGGATTCTGAGCATCATCTTGTCGCGGCCACCGAGCCAATGGACTACATCCTAGACCAGCACAACCTTGCGACAGTGCAGTTCCTCATCCTGCTTGGAGTGCATGGTCAGAGGTCTCCATATGGTGCAGGCGCCTGGTCCCAGATTCGATATGCGACTTCTGTCTGCATTGAGATGGGCTTACACAGGAAGAAGAAGGTCACAGGCTCTCCTGAGCTTGCAAGAGACGCTGAACTGCGGCGACGTGCGTTCTGGGCGTGTTACTGCCTTGACAGAGTGACTAGCATTGTGCTCGGTAGAGCTTTTGCTATCGCTGACCGAGATATCAACGTCGAGGTATGTCACCCAAGTAGACTATGATATGTGAACTGACTCTTCAAGTTTCCCAGTACTAGTCCTGAGTTCTGGACACTAACGCATCCGGAAGAGCCAGACTCGGTCAGGCCCCAATGGTCAAACATCGAGCCTTTCATACACATCATCAAGCTTGATCAGATTCAGTCGCGGATCCATAAGACAGTCTTTCGTGTCGATAGAGATGTCTTCAACGGGACGCCAGAACAGCGGGCCAAACTTGACCGGAAGATGGCTACAATCCGGAGCGACCTGGATGAATGGCTACGAACATATCCGCAGACGCCAAAGAACGGGAACAAGATTACTTGGATGTACGATCCCGAAAGCGCATATCTCGATGCGCGAGACTTTTACGGCGTTCAATATCACAAAGCAATGCTCTATCTCTTCACTGTCTTTCTACCTACGCTGGACACCTTGGACATACGATTTCTCACTTGCGCGCGCTCGGCCGCTTGTGTCTGCAACGCATACAAGCGACTAAGCCAGAATCGGACGCTAACCTACACGATGATCTCACTACATTCGTGCTTTGTAGCTGGCCTGACATTGGTGTACTGCATCTGGCGAGATAGATCCCTTTTCTCATATGACGTTCTCGAGGCGACACGGGCCTGTTCTCAGATTTTGACTATCTTCGGTGAGAAGTGGCCCGGTGCCGTCAAATACCGCGATATCTTCGATGCGCTATCCGGAAGTTTGTTCAAGACGATCGTAAACTCGGCGCCTACTACCATGATGCATAGCAATGGTTCGCGACCGCTGCAGCTCGACGTGGATGCGGAGCCTTCTATGGCAGGACTTTCGCCAAGGAGCCGACGAGATAGCCGCGAGCAGACGTCACAGCACCCAACGATGGGTAGTAAGCCTACCATGTCACACATGGTTACGGACGCTGTGAAGGAGGCGTTTATGGAAGTGGACGAAGAAGCGCCAGGCGGGTGGCAAGGTTGGCGGATGTGGAATGAGATGGTAAGCGATGACGCCGCATCTGCCGCGATGAGGTTCGATGGCTTTGGCCAAGGCCAGACTGAGATGAGCTGGAATGCGTATGAAGGGTCTGGTCTCTACGGCGTGGACCCCATTCAAGATGCAGCTATGTCGATGGATAACCGCGGTATGATGGATGGCAGTCAGTGGAACTTTGGAGAGTATAGATAGGCAATGTCATTGGCTTTAGTTCGAAAGGCCCCAGGCACTGTTGTCTCATGTGCGCAAATGACTCCGAGTTTAACGTTGAAACAAATTGGATTACCTATCTACGCGAGCTGACCCTTCTTATACGGGAACTGCTCCCTGAACGACTCCGCTATTTGCGTCCTAGTCGCAACCCAAACACCTTCCTTCTCCGAGATATACTTGACGAAATCTTGGAGCGCCTTGAACCTTCCCGGCCTACCGATGATACGGCAGTGCAGACCGATAGTCATCATCTTCGGCTCTCCAGCTTCACCCTCCTCATACAGCACATCGAAAGAGTTCTTCATGTGCTCGTAGAACGCAGCCGTACTGCGGAAACCAGTTCCCTGGCAGTGGAATTTGAAGTCGTTGCAGTCGTAGCTGTAGGGAACCATCAGGCAGCCCTTGGGGTTTGCGCTGCTGCGCTCTTGGGGAAGGTCGGTCCAGTAGGGTAGGTCGTCTGCGTAGGCGTCTGAGGCCCAAAGTAGCTCCTCGCCCATCTCCTCGTACACGAGTGGGATGAGTGCTCTGCTCTGTGGTGACGGACGGCCATAGTACCATCCCTTTGGTGCATAGCCGGAGAGCTTCTTCAGCGCTGTGATACCATCCCTGATGTGCTGCTTCTCGGCCTCGACAGAGAGATTGGCATGATCGATCCAGCGGTAGGCGTGAGAAGCAACATCGTGGCCCTCTTCCACACACCGAGTAACAACTTCTGGCTGTTCTTCGACGGCGGAGCCAACGGCGTACAGGGTGAACTTCATCTTGTAGTCATTGAAGAGCTTGAACATGCGCCACCAGCCGCGGCGGGAGCCATACTCGAATTCTGATTCGCCGCTGTAGTCGCGCTCGTTGATTCTGTGTTGAGCTGGGTACTCGCGGAGGTTGATCTCGGATACTCCATCGCCTTTCATAACTGAGCGCTCACCACCCTGTTGCTTGTTAGTTGTGCATCTGAAATAGGATTGCATGTGAACTCACCTCCTCATAGTTGATGACGAAAGATACGGCGATTTTGGCATTGTTGGGCCACTTCAAGCCCTGAAGACCCTTCTCGCCGTAACCCTTGAAGTTACGTGGGAAGGCGTAGTCGGGAGGTGCGGCGTAGACTTCAGGCATGATGACGATATTTGGAGGACGATAAGCTTGATTTGATTACAGAAGTTGTGGTAGATTTGAAGTATTAAACGTCCAAGTCTCGCGATGCAACATATATGTATCACCAGCGGAGCGTGTCGCGGCGGCCATCCTCCAGCGCCTACCTGGCTATCGGCCATTCTCATCCGTGACATCCTCACGTAATCGGCCATTTCCCATCTTCTGCCGTGCCTCACGATGCGATGTCATTTCTGCGGCCGGCTGTGACCCACCGCCGTGTTATCAGACGGATGAATGTGTTTATCGGCTTGGAAGAAACCGTATGGAGAACATGGCTTGGAGGGGGATCGTCGAGAGATAGGCCAATCTCGACTCGCCGATAACGACCGGCCTTTGTGGGGCTGTATTGACCTACCTAAGTTGGCATACCAAGGATTAGAGACCAGGTTGAGTTGGAGACGGTTCTCTGGTAAATTGATAGTGAAAGATGGGTCTTGCTGCGGGGTATTGTTGCGCTCAAGTTCCGAAGTCGCTGGTGTACGTTTGGTGGTCTCATTCAATCGTTGCGCTTCACTCGGTTGGTACTCGGCCATGAGGACAGCATACGAGAAGGGCGAATGCATGCACATGTTACTCACCTACTAGATCAGGACTCAGACGTGCGGTGCGTAGAAATTGCCCTAATAGTTGAATAGTTTGATGGTCTTGGGTAAATGTGCTGTATGCTACGAAACTTTTATGAAGCATGTCTACGAGACTTTTATTCTAACATATCAATAAGGCCCGAACAAGTACTTCGCAAAGTCATCCTTGGGCCCTGATGATATGCTATATGATCGCTCATCTTGTATGAACGTTGCGTTCTACGTCAGCCTCCCCTGTCATTGGCCTCTTCTCATCAAAGATCTCCCCTTCCGACGCGACTTCTCGACCTTGGATGACTTGCTGCTGAGGTTCGTCCTGCGTCTCCATCGGCTGTCCTTCATCCGACTTCTTCGGCGCTTTCAAGCTGGTGTTTCCAACCCAGAATGTCAGAGCCAGACCGAGACCCGAGCATACTGTGAAAAAGATGAAGATGTAATGCAGACCAAGCATGTAGGTATCAAAAACCTCTTCTTTCTGATCCAGAGAGAGGCCAAACTTATCGAGGTCATACGTTGAGGAAGTCAACTGGGCCATTAGGGTGTCCGAAACAAAGGGCCGCTTGGACAAATCTCTGCTGAGCGTATTCGAAAGGATAACTCCCGAGATGACGAGGCCAAAAGCGCCACCGATAGTGCGGATGAAGTTGCGTAAGCCAGTTGTCACAGCACGATCCTCATTGCGACTGTTGGCGTACATACCCACAAGGGTTGGTTGGAGCGTCAGACCAATACCGGCACCCTCTATGATGAGTACAACAATCAACACAGCCAGACCCGTGTCTCGGCCGAACAGTAGGGTGAGGCCACTCCCAAGAGTCCAGAGGGCGAATCCGGCCAGGATGCAGTGCATGTAGCTGGCGACTCGGTTCATGTACTGACCAGATGCGATGGACGCAAAAGATGTCGTGATGACTACTGGTAGAATCAAAGCACCCGAGGCCAGAGGCGAGTACCTGAGGACCGATTGGAAGTAAATAGGCAGGTAGAAGAAGTTGCCGAAGTACGCAAGGCCGATGAGAAACGTCTGTAGATATAGTGCCCAGCAGTGCGGCGCGCGGTATAGTCGAAGCGGCATGATCGGGAGAGCGACGAGTTTCCATTGGTGAAGCACGAATAGTATGCCTATCACAGCGCCGGTAACAGTGCAGGCGATGAAGAATGGAGATCCCCATGCATATGTCACTCCGCCTCCTGACAAGGGGATGAGCAGGAGCAAGGTGGATGCAATGTTCAGCACCATGCCGCCATAGTCAATCTTCTTGACCTTTGCGAGGTAGTCACCAGACCGATGCTTGAGCGGTAAGAAGAATAGTATGACCATGGAGGTGGGTACAGTCATGATGGGTATTATCCAGAATACCCACCTCCAAGTTGCTCCTTCGACGATAGCACCTCCAAGAAAAGGTCCTGCACCGTTTCCCAGGGCGATGACTGCACCTAGCCATCCTACAAAAGAGTATTAGCACTGCTTGGTTACAAGATACACAACGGTACATACCTTGATATTTACCCCGATTCTGCAACGTTGTGATATCACTAACGATGATCATGACAAGACTGTTGATGCCGCCACCTCCAATACCAGCAATGGCACGGAGAACAAATAGCTGCACTGAAGTACGCGCGAAACCACATCCAAGGTCTCCCAGAGCCATCAACATGAGGCTGATCAACAACAGATTCTTGCGGCCAAAGATGTCCGACAAACGACCATTTATCAGTTGGAATGCCGTCGATGCGATCAGGAACGATGTACCGATCCATGATGTTGCAGTTCCGGTGTTCAAATCCACAGCGATCGCGGGTGTTGCTGTTGAGACGCTGGTTTGGTCGATGAACGAAACGAAGAGACAGACTGATAGTGCGGGGATTGCGATTCGAAGTTGCGTCGATGTCATGGTGTTCCTTTGGCCGCCAATGGATGCTGCGTCGCTCTTGTCGTCGTCATCCTCTTCCACGTTAGGCGAAGGGGACGCGCCATGAGGATTTGTTGTAGGTATGTCTGATTCGCATGGCTTGTCGTCTCTGGATGGCTTCTCAACGAGAGTATTGCCAACGCATGAATCGCTCTCTTTGATGGGTCGCGTCGATTCCATCTCGTCAATGGAGGTGTGCTGTTCCCGCATCATCGGATTCTTCCACAGTCGCTACAAGCCTCAAAAACATAGCGATTCTGCGTATGTGTATATTTGGAACAAGACCAACGGTCCAAAACATCGTAGCTAGCGTTGGAGTTGGGCGTGGAGCCCCGGGAGGCTGTCCGAGCGGGACTGAGCCCTGCCATGACGCCGGTCGACAGCTGCGAGATCGTCGGGAGGTGTGTTCCTCGTAGAAGAATTGCGAAAGCAGCCAGTCACAGTTGAGGGGCCCACTCACATGGTAGAAACGCTTACACGCTTCGATGGCGTAAGTGGCATTATGGGATGAAAGCCGATGACGGTGAGGCTGCAAAGTGGGTCGTCCTAGCAGGGCACGTGCGGGGCCATCTCATCGGGACTTTTTGAGCCGACGCACTTTCGGCCCCTTAGACCCTCCGCCGATGGCTGTTCGTATCGACATCGGACCATAACGCTGAAAACGGCATTGAAGGTATTCAGGCGAGTTCTCGGCGTCACGGTTGAGACTGACAGATGCCATGTGTCAGGTGGGGTTTGCGAGGCTGCCCAGGTGGGTTGCCGATAACGACCATGGTGACCCATCACAAGGCTTGGGCAATGGCCATAATATGTGTGGTAGACACAGCCCTACTCGCTCTAAAGAGCAACGAAGCATTGACATTGTAGGCTATTACAGTTCTTGTGAGACCACTTGATCAGATCCTACCTCGTCTTCTGTTGTACCAACATCGACTGCCAAGATGACGAAACTCTTCCAACCATTGACGGTTGGAGATGTAAAGTTGGGCCATCGTGTCGCAATGGCACCGTTGACACGGTATCGCATGGGCGACGACTACAAGGCGACGCCCATGAACAAAGGTACCTTGAACACCGTCACTACGAAGGGCCGATATTGACCAAGTATCGCAGAGTATTATGAGCAACGAGCATGTGTACCAGGCACCCTTATTGTCAGCGAAGCAACCATCATCTCCAGGAACGCCATCGGCGCCCAAAATGCTCCAGGAATCTGGCAAGAAGACCACATCGTTTCCTGGAAAGACATTACGTCAGCAGTACATGCGAAAGGCTGTGCGATATACTGTCAACTCTGGCATCAAGGCCGTGCCGCAAGGACCGATGCGCTGGACGCAGAAGGCATCACGCTGGTCTCATCCAGCGCAGTACCCATCACACCTCAAGACCGAACACCAGTGGAAATGACAGAGGGGATGATTTGGGAGACCATAGCAGACTATGCGAATGCAGCCAAGAATGCCATCGCTGCCGGTTTTGACGGTGTCGAGATCCACGGTGCTAATGGATACCTGCCGGATCAGTTCCTTCAGACGACTTGTAACCAACGGACGGATAGCTGGGGAGGTAGCATCGAGCAACGCGCGCGATTCCACCTTGAAGTCACCAAGGCTGTTATCGCTGCTGTTGGCGCTCAAAGAACAGCAATGCGCCTCAGCCCTTACAGCGACTTCAACGGCATGCTAATGGACGAGCCCGAGCCAACTTTCGAATACCTCACCGAAGAGCTGAAGAAACTGGGTCTGGCTTATCTCCACCTGATCGAAGCCCGCATCACTGGCAACGACGACTCGGAATGCGGAGGCCAGAAGACTGTGCAGTGGATGGTCGAACAATGGGGCAACGCGAGTCCCGTCATGCTTGCAGGAGGCTTCCTACCCGACTCAGCGAAGCAGACTGTTGATGAGACGTACAAGGACTACGATGTCATCATCGCCTTCGGCAGATATTTCGTTGCCAACCCCGACCTGGTTTTCCGCGTCAAGGAGAGCGTACCGCTGGTCAAGTATGACCGCTCTGTTTTCTACACTCCAAAGACACCGAAGGGGTATATCGACTACCCGCACAGTCAGCAGTACTTGACAGCCGTGGCGAAGGTTTGAGATAGACATGCTCTTGATACCAATTTTACGTGTACTTCTTCATGCCCGTTTTCTCTCGTGACCATGTAACAGTACGAGACAGCCTGTGCCTTAACATATTTCCAGATATCTTTAGGGCTTCTTCGACCTTTCTGGTCCTTCATATCTCATCTGTAGGTATATCTGAAACTCTCGGCAGACCTTTTAATTCTTTCCCACAGGTCGCTGCAATATGTTCAATAACCTGTTGTATGCATTCCACTTCATCGCGTGTACAGCCGACCCGCAGACACCCACGTAGATGCCATCTTGTTGAAGTGGGGAGACCTTGGCACATGATCGCGGGCAAGATGACGAGCTCGGATTCGACGATATCGAGGGTATTGTGATCTGCCAGGAACAAACCATATGATATGTCGGTCGAGAGCCATGCTATATGGTGGATGAGCCTCCAAGGGAAGCGCAGCGGAGATTTGCGGGATACTCACGTATATCTTTGTGTGAACCGAACGATGCCCAGATCTTCTCATTATCATCGCCATAAAGCGTTTCAAGAACCTCGAGACCGCGCTTATGGTTCGCTTCATCAGCTTTCCAATCCTTGCGTGTGAAACTATGATCCTGATCTTCGGGCTTTTCTTGCTTCGCAAGAGACACAAAAGCTTCCATGACGATGGGAATGCCGTTGAGAATAATACATTTGATCATGGCTTCTCTCATGCGCCGTACGAGACGTTGTCTCTCCGCAGACGTCTGATATGACGGCTGTGAGATGATGTAGTTGTAGAGAGGACCTATCAGACCCGGCTGGCCGCTGGCGATAAGTGCCGCTGTCTGTCAAACACGCGCAATGTCAACGTTAAAGTCTCTCCCGGAAAGATCGTACTCACAGTGGAAAGATACCATCCATCCTTCCTCCATCTTCCCGGGAACCGCGCTTCAGTATCTTTGAACAGACGGTTCGCGTCGATGGAAGAGTCCGGTGTGCCATAAACAGCAAGGGTAGGCATGTACTCGACTATGGTAGATAGCTGGGAGCAGAACCTAGAAATAGGCTGGAGAGCGCTTGCGGCGGCACACATCGCGCACGTCGTGATAACGGGATGATTGGTGAGACACGAGTCACCAGTGTAAATGGATGTGAGAGGCGGTTATGAGATAGCTCTTGGTGGTAAGCGTGACCAAAATGAGAGAGTCCAATTGTGAAGACCTGCTTCGAAGCCCCGAACTAAAACGACCGAAACAAATTATTCGCAGTACGATGGCGAAGGATCACGGGCAAGCTATATAACAAGGAAATAGAGTTCCTGGTTAACAAACAGACGGTATTGAATGCGAAGAAATAGCAGCGGAACCTTGGAACAGTGAATATTTTAGCCTAATGGCAAGTAAGATTCATGTAAGAATTGATGTAAGACGATTACTGGCGTCGTACATCAAAGTTTAAGCAAGTGACATCGGTGTACGAAATGTAGTAAGACATTGATTGACTTCGTGCAATCAATCTTTAGGCACCTCACGTGCACGTACCTGCCCCGTAGCATGGTCTGGACCCAGGGACTTCTTCCGGAACGGGTCTTGAAGTCGAGATGTCTACTGTACGCAGAATACTGACTGGTACAGAAAGTTGGCGACCCAGTAGACAGGATTGGTGGGGAAGTCTGGGGTTGTCATGTTGAAGGGACGCGGCCCAAGCGACTAGCGCGACCGGAGCGGAGAAACAAGCAGTGGAGGTGGGATGCGACGACTGCCATCCCACTAGGTGGGCGCGCAATTCACTCCGCAACCGCGTCCCGACCCGAGCTTGCGCCTGATCGCACCGCCCCACCCCGCCGGTGGTCGCAGCCTACAAACAAGACATACGAACGCCCTAACCCCCTCGGAGACCGTCGCCGAGAGCAAGCGCAAACATGGACGACTTCAACAGCGACACGGACAGCGACTACACAAGCTACTGGCGAGACTGGGTGAGTACCTGAACTCCATACATTACCAACACGGGTATTCTTTGATCGCTGGTCATGTCTCTACAAACCTTGGGGGCGTCGGGGTGGAACTATAGGTACCTCATGGCGTGGTATGCTCTGCCAGCCCTTCATTGCAGGTCGCGTCTGACCATGCGCCAGCGGTGACTGCGGCGAAGACGGCTATATCTCCACGCTGAGGTGCCCCCATTCATTTGAAGTGGATGAAGACTACACTATCTTCTCGGCCAAATGGGGCCCACTCATGCTCATGCAGAGCGAGTGGTGGTCCGACTGGTGGGAGGATCACGACAGCGTAGAAGAGAAGACACAGCTATTCATTTCAACGCAGGCTAACAAACAAGTAGTTCATATCCTCTCGAGGGAACGAATACTTTTGCGAGATTGACGAAGAATACCTCACCGACCGCTTCAACCTAACAGGCCTGAACACCGAAGTTCAGTACTACCAATATGCACTCGATCTCGTCACAGACGTGTTCGACTTCGACTGCGACGATGATATGCGGGAACAGATCGAGAAGTCGGCACGGCATCTCTACGGACTCGTCCACGCACGATACATCGTCACTACCAGGGGTCTTGCCAAGATGGTACGTCAGGCGCTCATATCCCATGCCTCGCGCCCACGACTAACACACCACCCAGCTTGAGAAGTTCAAGAAGTCAGACTTTGGCAAATGCCCCCGCGTAATGTGCGAATCGCAACCCCTCCTCCCCATGGGTCAATCCGACGTGCCCAACGCCTCCCCCGTAAAACTCTACTGCGCCCGCTGCGAAGACCTCTACAACCCCAAATCCTCCCGCCACGCCGTAATCGACGGCGCCTACTTCGGCACCTCCTTCCACAACATCCTCTTCCAAGTCTACCCTGCGATGCTGCCACCGAAATCGCAACGGCGGTACGAGCCCCGCGTTTTCGGCTTCAAAGTACACTCTGCAGCAGCGCTGGCGCGGTGGCAGGCAGACAAAAAGGATGAGATGAAAGACAGGCTCAAGACGCTGAAGATGGAGACTGGGTTCGAGGAAGAAGATGAGGATCTGGAAGATGATGAGGACGACGATGATATGGAGACTCAGGAAGGCGTTGAGGGGGCCGTTGTGCAGCTGTGACAAATGGGCCTATAATGGCCGTTTCACTATTGTACAGATGGATGGGTGAGGGGTCGGAAGCATGTTTAGGAAGATGGAGGCATGAGTAGTTTATAGCATCCGAGAGGAACTAGCATGGGTTTGGCGATAGGCGTCATGGCTGGGTGTTAAAGCAGTATCTGATATACCAAACGACGATGAAACAATGCAGATTATGACTTGCATGTTATCCCGGAATAGTCGAAAACTCCACATGTACACTGGCAGGATTGATATGCAGTTGCAACGATTGCTAGCATTGAAAACTACTAAAAGAGAGGGGGGTATCTATCTGACTTTCCTACACATCCCATCCGCCTCCTGTCCAGTGAATACCCACAGAAACCTAACCCAGGATATCACAGAAAGGCAGCGTCGCTGAAAGATGCCGAACAAAACAGATAGAAGTAATGAAGAAGATAAAAGTAGTTCTCATGAAGTAAAGTAAGTAAGTAAAGTAGACAAGAAAAGATCCAGAGAACGAATCAAAAAGCGCCACGCAATGCTAATCAAGCAAGAGATCCAAACCACGCTGTCGCTTCGCTGTCAGTCCATAATCCAAACATTCCAAAACATATACACATCCAAGATAATCTTTCGTAAAGCCCATATTACATCGTAAACCAAAAGTCCATCGTTGAGCAAAAATTTGTGAGCAAGAAGAAGAAGAGAAGAGAAGAAGGGCGTGGCTTAAAACATCTTCTTAAACCAGCTTCCCCTCTTGACAGCCGGGGCACCGCCATCAACAGCCGGTCTGCCATCCCAAGTGCGCACAGGCGGCTCTTCATACGCAGGCACGTAGCTTGTGCGGCGGGACGCCCTCTTGCGCTCTCTGTCGTCATCAACCGTCTTCATGCCTTCGTAGTGTGTAGCCCGGCGACTGTGCTTGTGCGTCCTATCGCGATCGCGTTCCTTGTCCTCTGCCTTGCGGCGCTCCGCACGTTCTTTATCGCGCTTGGGTCCCTTGCGGCCGGCGATGCGCAGGCGGATGTCTTCGTCTTGCGAGAAGGTTTCCTCGTCTTCCTCGGGGGTCTCGCGCGCGCCGGGGGCGGGGTCGAGGACGGTTTCGGAGATGGGGGGAGGGAGGGGTGGCTCGTTGGAGAGGGATTCCACCCACGAGGAGGTCTTGTCGCCGCTCTTGTTGTTGCTGTACGGCATGTTTTCTTCCTCGTCGCGGGCCTGGCGCGAACTGCGGTGTTTGCGGGCCCCGCCGTTGCGCTCGTCGAAGTAGTCGGTGATGGGCTCGCCGCTGGCTGCGACGGGGTATTCGGAGTTGCGTCTGGCGGCACGGCGCTCTTCGTGACGACGGCGACGTTCTGCGTCTTCGTCCACGTGCACTGTTCGACGGCGTTCAGTCTTTGGGCGGGGCTCTTCGCGGTCCTTGTCTTTGCGGCGCGAAGAACGCTTCTCGCGCTCTCGTTCGTCGGATGGCGGTTTGCGCTCGCCTCGTGCCTTCTTCCGCTCCTCCTTCTCGGCCATGCGACGCAGTTGTTCCTCGGCCTCCTGGTTGCGACGCTCCAACTCAGCCATCTGACGGGCCTTCTTCTCCGCAAGAGTCGCACGCTCGTTCTCGCGCTCACGTTCGCGACGGCGCTCTGCCTTGGCCTCTGCCTCTTCAAGCTCAGCGCGCCGGGCTCCTTTGTCTCCATCGCGTTTGGATCTACGCTCAGCTCGTCGAGCCTCTCGCTCAGCATCGTAGTCCTCAGGGGTGCCATTTGCGCCTGACATCATAACGTCCTCAGGAGGTGGATGGCGCAGACTGCGGCGCTCGTGTCGCAGCCGCTTCGCCTCATCCTCTGTTGCGCCTCCACGGGTTGTCGATCGCTTGCGATGTCTACGCTCGTCTTCGGTCTCGTAGGCGGTCCGGCGGCGCTCGCGGGGTGCCTCTTCCGGCGCAGCCTTCTTGCGACCAAGGCCAAACATTCCCTTGAAGCCCTTCACAGCAGCAGCAGTACCTGCGACACCAGCAAGCGTTCCCATTGCGTCAGAATTGCCGCGCGCACGACGGGGTCGCTCCCGCTCACGTTCGCGGCGGGGCCGCTCAGCCTCAGCTGGGGCAGGGTCCATGTCCATAGGGTCGACGACGATAGGATCGTCAGCGCTAGGCGGTGCAGTCAAGGGTTCAAGGGGTTGCGCGGAGTCGCGCTTGGATTTGCGACGCGATGGCTCTGGACGGGGAGCTGGGGGAGGAGACTCATCGTCAAGATCTTGGTCGTCGTCAATAGGATACGGGTCTGGAACAGCTGCCATAGGGTTAGCTCCGAATGTTTGCTTACGGCTGCGCCGGCCAATGACAGGCGCATCGTGCTTAGCGGGGAACGGCTCACCTCGACGGAAGCCCTTATCTCTGGCGTCCCGAGTGCTGGTCCTGCGCGACGAGCTTTTCATGCCCATGACCTTGGCGGCCTTTGAAGAGACCCTTGCGTCAGTGTCTGTTTGTGGCGGCGACATCATAGCAGCGTCCTGGTCGATTGAGGGTCGGCGCGACGTGGTCTTGGGTGTGCGATGTGACTTTGATCGTGAAGGCGGGGGCGGAGCAACACCAAACATGGCACCTAGCCCAGTACCAGCGCGGGCCGTTTTGGACCGTGAAACCGTTGGCTTGGATGAGTGCACCTTGTCCGAGCCTGATGAACGTGACTTGATGTCATTGTCCCGAGTGGACGAGGTTCGTACAGACTTTGTGCGATCGGGAAGGCCGGCGCCGTCTTCACCACCAGACACCCTTCTGGTCTTAGTCTTGGCCGCACCAAATAAGCCCCATCCTCCAGCGGCCGTGGTAGCGCTGCGACCTAGCTTGACACGCTCTTTTCTTGGAGATTCCGACGGGGGCTCAGGCGCAACTTCTGGAGGTGGTGTAGGAAGTTTTTCGGGAGCCTCCTCGTCGTCGTCCATGTCAGGGTCTGCTTCTTCAGGCGCTTCTTCGATAATGGGTTCTGGCTCAGGTTCAGGCTCAGGTTCTGGCTGACGTGTCCTTGTCTTGCTACTCTTCTTGGACTTCTTGAGTCTCCGCTCCTCCTTGGGGGTGAGTTTGACTGGCTCTGGCTCTGGCTCCGGTTCTGGTTCTGGTTCCGCTTCGGGTTCAGGCTCAGGTTCAGCTTCCGGCTCTGGCTCTGGCTCTGGCTCAGGTTCCTCGACGATTGGTTCAGGCTCCAGAGGCGGCGGCGGCGGGTCGTCGAAACTGAACCCTCTCGATTTGCTGCTCTTTTTGGTCTTCTTCAACTTCTTCAGCTCCGAAAGAATAGAAGGTCCGGGCACTGGTGCTGGTTCAGGCTCAGGTTCCGGTTCGGCGGCTGGTTCAGGTTCAGGCTCTGGTTCAGGCTCTTCTGGCGGCGCTGCATCCTCTGCGTCATGGAAGTCCATCGTATCGCCTTCGTCGTCGGGGAATGCACCAGGTGCAGGAGGGGATCTCTCGGCAGGTACTTCAGGCTCTGGGTCGGGTTCAGGAATTGCAATAGGAGCTTCGACTAACTTCCCGGCCTTCTTCAACTTCTTCAGCCGTTTCTCCTCCTTGAGTTTCTCCTCTTCCAGCTTCTTCTTTTCCTTGGAGGACAGCTTCTTCTTGGGCTTTTCAACGACGACCACCTCCGGTTCTGGCTCAGGTTCTGGCTCAGGAGGGGCCTCTTCAACCTCTGGCTCTGGGGCTGGTTCTGGCTCTGGCTCCACATGCCGATGCTTCTTGGACTTTTTGAGTCTTCGCTCCTCCTTGGGGGTGAGTTTGACAGGCTCCGGTTCAGGCTCTGGCTCCGGCTCGGGTTCAGCTTCTGGCTCTGGCTCTGGCTCGGGTTCCTCGACTTCGGGTTCAGGCTCCGGCTCTGGCTCCGGTTCTGGTTCATCCCAGATGCTAGGCTTTGGCTGTTCAGGCTTGGTCTTGCGCAGAGAGATACCCCACGCACTGCCCCAACCGCTAGCCGCTTCCTTCTCCTCTTTCCTGGTAGGCTTCTCGAGCTCGGCCAAGAGATCACCTGCGTCTTCATCCTTGATCAGATCGAACAGTTCGTCGTCATTCGTAGGCTCGGCGGGTGGGGGCGGCGGAGGCGGTGGAAGTTCTTCAACAATGCCTCTCTTCTTTTTCTTCTTCTTTTCTTTCGGGGCTGGCTCAGGCTCGAGTACCATATCCTGCTCAGCAGCAATACGAGCAAACTCGGCCTCTTCCGCCTCCTTCGCAACCCTCTCCGCCTCGGCGGCTTCAGCGGCTTCAGCGGCTTCGGCCTCGGCCGCGGCAGCTGCTTCAGCTTCAGCAGCTTCTCTGGCTTCACGCTCCAGCCGTTCTTTTTCTTCAGCCGCCTTCTTCTCCTTGGCCTCTCGCTCACGCTTCGCCTTGCTCGACTCCTTCTTCTTCCCTAAGCCAAACATGCCCCATCCGGAACTTGCTTTAGCTTCTTCCTCAGCTATGCGACGCGCTTCTTCCTCTTCTGCAGCTATGCGAGCTCTCTCAGCCTCCTCGGCTTCGATGCGGAGTCTTTCTTCTTCAGCAGCACGCTCAGCTTCTTCTGCCTCAATACGCTCCTGCTCTTCACGCTCGAGGCGTTCCTGTTCTAGACGCTCCTCTTCTTCGCGCTGAAGACGTTCCTGTTCTTCTTGCTCGAGACGCTCCTTCTCTGCTTGCTCGGCAGCTTCTTTCGCCAGACGTTCTTCCTCCTCTTTCTTCTCGCGGGCTCTTCTCTCCCTTGGGGTTTCCGTCTTCTTCTTTGAAGCGCCCCAGATGCTGGCGCCCCAACCCGCCAGTTTTGAGGCTGCTGACTCCTCTTCTTTCCTCTTTTTCTCTTCCTCTTCCTCTGCTAATATACGTGCCGCCTCAGCTTCTTCGGCCTCAATACGCGCCTGTTCAGCCGCCGCCTCTTCAGCTTCGCGGGCCAGGCGCTCTTCCTCCTCTTTCTCAGCAGCCTCCTTCTCCAGACGCTCCTGCTCTTCTCGTTCTTTCCTCTCCTTCCTCTCTCGCACTCTCTTCTCTGTAGGTGTCTCGTTCTTCGGCTTCTTGGAACCACTAAGAGAACCCCAGATGCTGCTCGACTTCGTCTCTTTCTCTTTCTTGCTCTTCTTCTTCTCCTCGACTGGCGCTGGAGCTTCTTCCACTACTGGTTCTGGCTCAGGAGGCGGTGGCGGTGGGTCGTCGAGCGAGATAAGATCCTCGAAAGTATCGTTTGTCGATTTTGGCGGAGAGCTTTCGGGTTCGAATTTGCTGAGCAGGCTACTGACAGTCTTACTCTTCTTCTTCTTGGTGACAGTAGCAGGAGCACCCCAGATGTCTTCGTCTTGGGCTGGTGGAGGCGCTTCAATTTCCTTCGGCGCCGGAAACTCTGACTCAAATTCTCCCGGCGGCGTCGGCACGTTCGGTGGAACTAGGCCCTTCTTGCTCTTCTTTGACTTCTTGCCAATGTTGAAGGCTGCGCTGCCCCAAGGATCATCCTCGTCGGGTTTCTGAACGGGCGTACTGGTGTCCTCAATAACCTCTTCAGGCGCATCCTTCTTCGGATCCTTATTCTTCTTCTTGCTCCAGGATGGCGCGCCCCAGTCGTCGGATTCGTCTTCCTTGGGCTCTTCGACGTCTTCGGGTTGGTGAACGGAAGCAAGCTCTTCGATTATGGGCTCAGGGCTAGGTGCGGGAAGCGAGTCCAGTTCGACGGATTTACTGCTCTTCTTCTTCTTCTTTCCTCCGCCCCATATCGAACTCAGGCCCCAGTCGGTGCCCTTCTCGTCTTCTTGTGCTGGCTCAGGCTCAGGTTCCGGTGGTGGCGGCGGCTCTTCGATGACAGGTTCGATAAGCACACCCTTCTTGCTCTTCTTCATTTTCTTGACAGCAGCAGGAGGTGTTGAGCCCCAATCATCCCACGGATCAACTGGTCTGTCCTCAGCCGGAGCGGGCTCAGGCTCAGCTTCAGGCTCAGGAGGGGGTGGTGGCGGTGGCGGAATTTCTTCCTCTGCACCTTTCTTGCCCTTTTTCTTCTTCTTCGTAGTTGTCGGAGCTGCACCACCCCAATCGCCCCAGGTGTCGTCTTTCTGCTTAGCCTTCTCAGCTTCAGCAGCGGCGGCGGCGGCTTCCTCTTCCTCCATCTTCTTCAGCTCGGCTTCCTCCTCTTCTAAGCGTATCCGTTCTGCCTCTTCCTCTTCCTGTCGCCTGATCTCAGCAGCTTCCTCCTCCTCTTTCGCGCGCTTGGCATCTTCTTCCTCCTTCTGCTTAGCCTCTTTGTCCAACTTGGTTTTGAGTTTCTTCGCCTGCGACTTGCTGAGTCCTGCGTAAGGATCCACGACTGGCTCTGGTTCTTTCGGGGGTTCCGGCTCCGGCTCAGGTTCAGGTACCGGCTCAGGTTCGGCTTCCGGCTCGGGAGGTGGAGGTTCTTCCTTGGCTCCCTTCTTACCTTTCTTCTTCTTGGTGCCAGCAGCAGCAGCCGCTCCCCAACCACCACCCCATGGGTCCTCCTCTTTGGCAGGCGATGGCTCAGCCTCGACGACAGGTTCTGGTTCTGGCTCAGGTGGCGGAGGCTCTTCTTCAATTACACCCTTCTTCTTTTTCTTCTTGTCCTTGGTGGCGCCAAAGCTGAATGCGCCCCATGAATCGTCTTCCTCTTTCTTCTCAGGCTCTGGCGGCGGCGGAGGTACCTCTGGCACACTGTCGTCAATCAGAGCCCCTTTCTTGCTCTTCTTCTTGGTCTTGGAAGCGAGTAGACCGCCCCAGCCATCATCATCAGCAGGTTTGTCCTCAGCCGGGGGACTCTTGAACGCGTCAAAATCGAAATCGAATCCGTCCTCCTTCTTTTTCTTATCTGAGCCCCAAGGGTTGTCGCCTTCTGCAGTCGCGTCTTTGTTCGATGAGCCCCAGCCGGAGGTCCAATTGCCAAGCCCGGGAAGTCCAAATCCAGATTTTGATGCGCCCGTATCACTGAAATTCATGTCAATCTTTGGCGCACTTGCTTCGTCCAGGTTAATATCGTCGAATGTTGTCGGCGGTTCCGCTGGAGGATCAGGAGGAGGCGGGGGTGCGGGCTCGGCCGTCTATCGTGAGTTAGCGTGCTGCTATGTGTAACTAAAAAGCCGAAATGACACACCTTCCCCTTTTTGCCCTTCTTCTTCTTGCCGGGAGCGGCCGCACCAAACGAGGCCCAGTCATCTGCTGCTGGCTCCTTTCCCCAACTCAAGCCAGCTGTAGCGTTTAGTATCGATGGTTTCGCTGCGGCTGCAGCTGCCGCTTCTTCCTCTTCCTTCTTCTTGCGCTCGGCCTCCTCTTCAGCCTCCTTTGCCAGACGCTCTTCCTCCTCTTTCGCCAACCGCTCCTCTTCTTCCTTCGCCAGGCGCTCTTCCTCCTCCTTTTGCAAACGCTCCTCCTCCTCTTTCTTTAAGCGCTCCTCTTCCTCCTTCTCCTTCTTGGTCTTTTTCTTCCCCTTATCCCCGTCGCCACCATCGCCTCCAGCCCCGCTATCTGCAGGCGGGTCACCCCCACCATCGCCACCACCAGCGGCTTCCTCGTCTTTCTTGCCGTCGTCTGCTGGTGTAGCTGCAGCTGCAGGTTTAGCCTTGGCCGCTGCCTTGGCCTTCTTCTTCGCGTGCGATTTGATGCCTGTCTCACTGTAGCCAAAATCGATGTCCACATATGGAGATTTCACATCAAGGAAGAATGAAGTTGTTGGAGACGAAGCATTACGTTTGCGCAAACCATTTCGAACACTAGAACGTGATGATGCGCGGAAAGAAGGAAACGGTAAGTAATCAGGCGTTTTTGCATAGGCTAGCGCATCGGTGGATGTATAGTCTGGGGGCATATCTGCAATAGATTCATCGTAAGAGGGTGGTGGGGATCCATAGTTTCGTGGGGCTGGACTCCATGACTCCGGGAAGGACTCGAGGGTTGATGGAGGAAACCGCGACAACTGGGTCGTGGGATTAGGCCGCTGAATAGTTGTTAGAAGTAGAACCAGGAATCAAACAATGCGGAAAGCAGTTGGCAAGGAGTGTGGGTAATCGTGCACCAAACATGGACAAGAGACCAAACAAAGCAGTGTCGTCGTACCGAGATAAAACCTCTACTCGAACTCTTGTGACCAGCACTGGGGCATTCCAGCCGATCCAGCGCCTGGTACATGTCCGCTATCAACTCAGCAATGGGCCAGTCATTCTCAGACTCCCATGCTGATGTGTTTCCGGCGGCGTAGCTGCAAACATCCTCGGATTGCATGTTCCGACTCTTTCTGTCCCAACCACGCTCAGCCGATCCAGTCCTCGAAAGCGGCAGGGTCCTTGGTCTCGCAGATGGCGCGGCGGCGACGGCGCGACGAGAGCTGACAGGAGACATTGTGCGAGTGTGAGACGCGCAAATAGAAGGAGCAGGGCGGAGGTAGGCACATGAGCGCTCGTGCGAAACCGCGAGCGTGGAGCGGCGAGGTTGCAATTGCGCGGGCGGCAGGTGTTTTCGTATACGGTACGGGAGCGGGCTGGTGCAGCGTGACTTCCTTCGCGGTCCTGGGCTGCTGCTGCAGGGTCTCGATGCGGCGAGCTCTAGTAGTACACGAGGGCAGGAATGCGGCGCTCAACAGGTGACGATGGTGATGCAATCCGTCGCAGATTACACGGGCCAAATATTAGAACTCCAAGACGCGGCGATCGGCACAGGTCGAATAAGACAGTCGCGGTCGCAGCAGGTACAGAGTGCACGGAGTATGCAGGAGACGGGCGCCGCGCAGATTCAGATTCAGTGAGCGTCAGAGGCGAAAGCAGGGGAGCAGGCGTCGCGAGTGGTCACAAGGACTGTGTGGTGTGTATGGATGTGTTTCCGCAACGCCAATCGTTATCGGGGTCGAATAGGCTTTAGTCGTTGCGCGCACCAAGCCGGTTGGAGCTTGCGGTTCGTTTCATCCACCTTCGTCACACACGCGCCCGGACCAGCCGCAGGCGAGATGTCGAAAAATGAGGGGTGTGAGTCGAGGGGTATTCGGCCGGAGCTGTGGGCGGCGGCGGGTGCTGAGTGAGGGTTGGCCCAGCTATCGTGAGATGTGTCGATGCGATCAGACGCAGGGAAACGTCGATGCGCGATGCGGGCGGCAGGTTGGAGTTATTCCGCTGGGCAAAATTTTAGGGTTAGAGCCGGGGCGCATTGCATGAGCCTGTCGTGTGGATAATTCAATGTTGTGCTTCAGTTCAGCGCATGGCCGTCCGGAACCATCCCTCTCTGTCTAGCACGCCCCCAGCCACGCCGCGGTGGGCCAATTGCGGAGGCTCTAGTGGGTATCCGTGCTGTTGGCAGCCTTCAGTTGCAGTGGTTACCACGGCCGACATCTACACCGCCAGTCCAGCGTTGCCGTGCGCGATCCAATCGTAGCGCGCTGCCGGCACACATCGCGCTCCATCGCTGAGCGCGGCAAACCTGCACGCGTCGCAGACGTGCATTAGGCCTGCCGTCGCTCCTCGTTGTCCACGATGGTACATGAACAACGCACAGCAGACTGTATTTTGCATGCATGCAGTGGCTTCGTGACGGTGTTTGGTGGGGCGCTCTCCCCAAACTTGGAGGCAATCCTCCCATGGATCTAGGTTCGTGACAGCCTCGGGAGGGGTAAATCTCGCGCCGACTCCACCCCGTCGTTCCACCGCCTTCTGACGGCTTTCTAGACACGGGCGCTGGCATGACTTTGACACTCGGTCAGGCCCAACGTGCTGGGTTGGTAGATCGGTAGATTGGTTCTCGCAGCCCTACATACATGGATGACGGGCATGTTAGATTCTAGAGCTAAGAAGTACTTGCAAACGCGTGAACAAAAAACGTGTCCACATACACCGGAGTCCTGTGACCCCGCCGCTGCCTCCCGGGTATCAATACACATAAGAGAAATTATCTATAGTTCCAAAGTCGTGACCTCCTGCAAAAAGACACCGCAAATCTGCCAAAGCAAAGGAAATGGTGAAGTCGAAAAGAAAGTGGGGATGTCCCAAATTACACATGATAGGGAGTAAGCTCGTAAAAGGTGGAAACGAGTGACGCTAAACCGCTACAGTCGAGTTAGACATTACCGTAAGTCTGAGAAAGGAAAGTTTGAGGGCTAACTGCGGAGCATTAGAAGGATTGGTCATCTGCACCATCCTCGCCCTCGCCATTAAGTATTTTGCGGGCTTCGTCAAGTCTTCGTCGCCATGCCTTGCGTTCGTAGGCATCGCCGTAGGTGTGCTGCAGGTTGGAGCACACGTTCTGGATACTCGCAGCAAGGCCGTATATGAGCTGCGTCTCTTCCTCGCTGAGTGCCACCCGTGGCTCGTCTCTGGAGCCTTCTGTGAGGATGGAGTATATCCTCGAGGTTTGGAGTCCGCTGGCGAGCTCTCCGGGTGAAGACGAGCCACGTGATAGTGACCTCTGCGATGGAGAGGAGCCATTGGCGCGTCGCATGTTGATTGCCGAATCAGAACGCAGAGAGAGGAGGCCGTTCTGTGTCCCTGGGCGCGAGACAGATCGGTTCTGGTTCGACAGTATCTGCTGAGAGAACTGATCCATCTGCTCATTCTCCTCTTCTTCATCGTCGTTTTGTTCTTCAGCTGCAGTAGCAAACGTGGCTACGGTGGAGACTGAGTCTACGCTGGGATTCCGCTGATGGAATGACGCTCTCTTCTCGCCCATGCCGAGTTCATCCGTTGTCTGGACAGCTGTCACGGGCCGCGTAGTTGCGGCAGAGGAGCCCGAACTAGTACTCGATCGGCGATCTTCCACGCTGTAGGTGCCCATTGCACTGTGCAAGAAGAAGGTCTCGTAGTCGAACGCATCTACGCGGTCCTCGTGTCGCTCAGTGGTTGGCATCTCGTAGACGGCGTCCTCGTATACACTCTCCGGATCGGGAACGTCATCTCCATTCACCGAGACGAAGTCTGACTCCTCTGTCTCGTCCGCAGCTTCATCTTCATATGCTTCCGGATCGTTTGATTCAGCCTCGGCCTGGTCGTATGGTTGGACAGAGTACGCGTGTCCGTTGGTCCCATTTAGTTTGCTGAAGTGCGTCACTAGCTTCTCGCCGTGCTTCTGGGAGTTGGTGGTAGTGGCGGTCAAGGGTCGCTCCTGTTCTTCGTACGGGTCTGTCGTAATGCCCAAGCCCGCGTTTGTCGGTGTGCTTCTTGGATGCCATGTGTCAGAAGACGTAAAGGGGCTCGGTGCGCGTAGGCTCTGTATGCTTCTGCGTCGCATGTGATCTTCTTGCGCCTTGAGCTTCAGACTAGAGATTCTACCCTTGAGATCGTTCATCTGGTCGCGGAGACCACTGGCTGCAGATGTGGAGCGATGCACCCTCTGTCCGTCCTCATCCTCTGGCAAAGTCTCCAGTGCAGTTGGGGATCGTGAGCTCCTCGAGGCAGATCTTGCAGCATACTCGCGTTCGCTGCTGTTCCAGGTAGAGCGCGGGTTGCGGAGGTGTTCCACACTTCGGGACTCTTTAATGGGGAAACGTCCCTGGCCGTAGCTCTCAGGCGACCATGGACCGCTGGTATGGCCGAATGCACTCGATGCGCGCTTGTTGGATGTAGTCCGGGTCAGGTACGAGTAGGAAGGCGTGAAAGGGAGTGGCACCGATGTCTCGCTCAAACCGCGTGCATGGCTGGGGCTACCGTTCGGGGTGAGGAGTGACTGGCGATAAGAGTTGATGCGCGGAGGAATCGGGCCCATGCCACCATACAGTCGTCGGTCTCGGTCGCGACTGGCCGCTATGTGCGAGGTCAAGTCGGAAGATGTATTTCTCGAGTGGAACGTGGGTGAGACGACGAGCGACTCTCGCGCACCACGGAGGTTTCCTTCCATGACCTGTTCCCGTTAGCAATCGTCCGATGTGTGGCAGCATCAAGAAGCGCATACGTTCAGCCGCTTCTTCGCATTGGCCAGGATTATCTCTGCCCTCCTACTCAGTGCAGCCGACGAGTACGGGTCGTCCTCGTCGTCACTGCCACTGGTGCGGTCCTCGTGCCACCGCTCGCTGCCCATGCCGTTGCCGGTGTCGCTGTCCCGGGTGTGGTGGTTGCGCTTTTCTTGCTCTTCGAGATCCACGCCGCTGTCCTCAAAGTTGTCGTGGCTGTCAAACCCCGGCCAGTGCTCAAAGTCCTCGCTGAACACGGAGCTGGAAGTAGGGCTGATCTTGTGCTGATCTTGTCCGTGCCACGTGCTGGGTGAATGGCGGCTCAGGGCATTCTGGATGGTGGGCGACGAAGCGAGGGCATCGTCACGGGCAGGCACGCTCTTAGTAGGCGCGTCTGAGTCGGGCATGTTGCGCAGCGTGGAGCGCGAGGACTGTGCTGATAGGGACGGGGATTTCGTCTGTTGCGAGGCGCGGCGCCGGCCCTGCGGTGCGGAACTTAATCTGACTCGGCTGGAGTTTGCGTGCCTGTAGAGGTCGGACGGCGAGGGCGGGCGCTCAGCAACGGGCGGAGAGGCAGCGCGCTCAAAGTCGGCCTCGAACGAGGGGAGGATCATGCCCGCATCGCTGAGGGTTGGCGAGCGCTGTCCATGGGGCGCAGGACGGGAAGCTGCAGCGACAGCCATGGCTACTGCAGTTGTCCAAATGGGTCGGCTACCTTAGCTTGGCTGCAGTACTCAGCATGTTCGGGGTCCGAGGTTTGGCGACGCGAGCTTCCTGTGTGATCCAAGTCGGGCAGTGTAAGGGCAGGGAAATCAGGACTCGAGAAGTGAGAGACACCAGGCGCGTCTCTCTGATTTTCATAATTTCAGCGTGATTAGGCCTTTGGACACACGGCTGCATGGACCAGCCGGCAACTGGAGGCGTCTTTAGGGGCATAGGCTAAGGGCCGACTGTTGGTGATCCCCGGCAAATTACCATCGCGGCCACGGGTGCGCTGCGCTGTGAGTGGCCGTCTCTCCTATCCGGCGTGGGCCCAAGTCGTCTACTGCAAGGGACGCCGGCTCTAATATACGCTATAGCGACGATCCCTGGTTCCTCACGGCGCGGGTACCTGTCGCCTCACACGATCAAATTATGGCATCGCGTCGCGGGCACATGCAATTCCCCGAAAGAAACACTGTGGAACGCTTCACGGACACGATACACAGACACGCGAAAGAATTCCTCTTTCGTTCTATGGTCGCCCAGACCAGCCATCGTCACCGCAGGCGTGCGCTGACCACGGGCTTGTCCTCTTCAAGTAAGCATAGTCTGCACTCTATGGGGACACGGCGGCCTGAGCTTGGAACGTGTGCGAGAGCATATATTTGAGCTTACTGCGCTGTACTGGCCTCTTAGTAATTACCCAGGGGAATCGTGAACCGTGTAACTACACCATCGTCTCGTACGCCAACGCGAATTCCAGAATGCTGTACACGCCGCCCAATGCTCCGATGCTTGCCAATCAATCGTATGCTCGCTAATTCAGTGCCATCAATATGTAACAATCTCACGTAAGTATATCAAAATCCATCGTCATCGTCGTTCCATCCCAAGGCATCGTATATCGATGGCTCAGCATCATGCTTGTTTACGAATGCGAGCGCGATCGGTGCAACCTTATGCGCTGTTGCAGACGCGGGCTTGGTAGGTGTGGCAGCAATCGCAGCAGGTGCGAATTGGGCGTCACTAGGAGGCGGACTACCTGTAGGTTTGACAGGAGTTTCGAACACGTGTGATTGTGCAGGACCCCTGCCGTCAGAAGAAGACGCCGCCGCCTTCAATGGGGTTGCAAAGATCTTCCTCCTAACCGAGTCTGTAGAGAATGGTAGGCTGTTTGGCGCCTTGGACGGTGTCTCGGCAATACCGGACTGCGCTAGACTTCGAGCCGTCGAGTGGCGGTGGCCCGTTGCCGGCACCATTGTAGCTGGTGGGCGGACTCCAGAGGACGGCACGCAGAACTCGCTGGAGGGGGGCGCTTCCGCGCCGGGAGGTCTAACGAACGGATCGTAGTGATGGTGGGTTGGCGTCTGCTCAACCAAATTCTTCGTCCTCCGCCCAGCCCGGGGTGTCGCTGATACCTGAACGTCTCTGATGGTCTTCCTCACAGTGACTGTTGGCTTTCTCGACTGTTTGGGCAAACCGAGACCACGTTGCTCGATGTCGGCAATGTAGCCACCAGCAGCTAGTCCACGGTTGGGCTTCTTCAAAGCTAAAATAGCCTCTTGAAGATCTTCCTCCACACGTTGCTTGTGCTTTATCTTAGCTGATGCAGCAGCCGAAGGTTCCGCGAGATCAATTTGACGACCCTGCAGATGTCGGATCTGGGACATCGATTGCCGAGCGCTCTTAGATGGACTGCGTCGGAAAGGTATAGCTGAGAGAGGTACCTCGCTGCCTTCTCGTTTGATGCCATCTAACAGCGCGGAATCGGTGGCAGATCGGCTCAGGGACGGTGTTATTCGCTCAGTCGTCCGTCCCGTGTTGTCGGTAGCGACCCGGGCCAGCGATCGCCGTGACTTCTTTGCCTCGGGTTCCTTCGAACTGCCGGATTTGCGTGAGGTGAGTGGTGGCCTGACAGCTTTGCGTTTTGTTGGTAAGCTATGTGTGGGCCCACCCAGCTTCTTATTCACCATGAGCGCCTGCTCTGGTAATCGGTTGATGTAGAAGGGGATAATGACTTCGACACAGAAGCTGTGCAGGCGATCGTTCGAATTGTTTCGTCCAGATCCATCGGGTCCGTCGTGTTGTCGTGACGGCTTTTCATCAAAATCTAGTATACCTAGTTCTTCCGTAGCATGCCAGATGCAAAGCTTGTCCAGCAGCAAATCGAGTTGTAGGTTGATGTCATCAAGTTTGTTCTTACGCTTCTTCGGCATCGGCTGCTCGGTCTGAGCTTGACTTCCGTCTGCAGTAGCTTGTTGCTCTGGTGGTTTCTGTGTGGAGAGCGTCTCTAGTGCAACAATTTCGAGCATGAGAATCAATTGCGCAAGCGTCTCGCGAACCCGCAAATCTCCAATGCGCCTCTTGATACGCTGGTCTAGAGTCTCTGGAGCCGTACTGTCACCACTTGGCAATTCCGACTGCCACCACTTCCTGACGAATGCCTCCTCCTGTGGGTATACACCCTCTCGACTGAGTTTCATCTTTTTCTTCGACTTCTTCGGCTTGCTGACACTCGGGGCGTGCTCATCATCCGAGTAGCTTCCGGGTGGCATCTCTTTAATCAATGATGGTAGTTTTTCGTGGTACTTCTTCTCGCTGGCCTTTGGACTCAGCAGCATAGTTCTTAAGAATGTGACAAGTTCATGTGTAGGCGGTGCTCCTTCTTCAGCTGAAGTAAATGTGTTCCGGATTCGAGTGATTGGGCCCTTCGCCAGGTATGCCAGTGAGGTTTTGGACATGTAAATTGCATCCAAGTATTGTTGGACGAGCAAGGCAAGTTGCTCTTGTGGCGATGGCGCGTCCGGCATAGGTTCTAGAGGAAATTCCGTAGAAGTCGTGTCCAGGTATTCGCTCCTCGGGGCTTCTAAAGCCAGGTCCGGTTGGTCTTCATGCTCTTTCTTTATCTCTGGTTGTAACTTGGGTCGCATCATCGTCATTCGCGCTCGTCTCGGTGGCAGGTCCACAGTGTGTGTCTCCACAGCGGCCTGTTGCCACCATTCTCCTTGTACGGCCGCATTCGTCTCTGGTGCTGGGCGTGTTTGCAGCTTCTGAAGATTTCTAGGGTCCCACAAGTCTGTGACATCTTTCTCTTTGAGCCAGCCCGCAAGCTTGCAGATACTATAGACGCGTGGCTTCACTCGCTCTATGGCGTATAGTAGATTCTTTGCCTCGAAGCGTGCGACGAGTATCTTTGGGCCTGCATGGTCTTGGCCATCACATTCTCTATCCTCCAGTATATCGATGTGCGCCGCGAATAGGCTGTTTGGGGCGAAGTTGTCGTCGGCGGAAATGTCGAGAAAGGTCAGAGGCAGCTGGGAACGCCCAATTACTCGTACGGGTCTGAAGGTGGTGGGCTTATTTTTGTACGGTGAGCCAGAGTGCTCTCTGATCGTGAACGGCTTGGTGAAGGCTCCGAGACCGCAGAGAGAGTCTCTCGTCTGCTTTGAGGGCAATGGGGCCTTGGATTCGTCGCGTTTGGCGGCTAGTCGTAACAACTGCGTGGGCGTCTCAGAGTCTGAATGTAGCATTGTCTTCGTTTGCAATGCGTAGGTGGACATCGGAACTACGCATGGCTTTCGGTGTCGTTTGTTGTGAGTGCTGGCGGTGCCTTCCTTAGCAGACGCGTTTCGGCAGTCGCGAATCACGAAGGGTCGTGCGCTCTCTCTTTCCGCGCCAAAACGTCATTCCCGCACCATCATCTCGATCGATCAGCCCGCGACTAGTTTTAGGACGATCCGGTTGTCATTTCATCACCAAGTGTTGTTTTAACTTTCCGATGTTCTGCTGCTGGGCTTGAGGACTAATTACCTGCATCGAAAAAGATGGGAACCTGATGGCACGCGTTCACAGCCGCGTGCAATGCTTACACGTGTACATGCCTATCAGCATTAATCAATGTATTGCGACATGCAGCCTACATTATCCCCGGGGAACCAGGTACCCCTCTTTATCCTCATGGATTACCTGGACTTTACCATGTCTCCATGCGGCTGGTAACCAATAGATACGTAGCTCACGCGGAGGTCATAGTTTCCCTCGGGCCCTCAACAGACGGACGCGGGAAGGAACCATGGGACCTCTAAACGTTATTTCAATGAAGCTCTTCGACTTCTTTCATCTCTAGGCGTAAGACTTCACGTTTGACTGACATATTCGTGAGAACAACAGCCCGCTACAATTTCTCAACATAGCCACAGAAACCCTGCAGCCTCCGAGACGTCCCGAGGTCGTTGTTGTACCGTCCAGATGAGATTCATAGCACTGGCGTTGGGATTTGCTCCCATCTCATTGGCATCAGACTATTTCGAGGTATCATCAGGAGACTATCATCCCTTCGCTCCCGGATATACCACTGGTGCCTATCCCCAAGACTTCACACTCGTTGGACCTCCTCTACAACCTATCCACGACTCCCAAAAGCCCTCCACCGGTCTGGCCGTCGATCCCGCGCACAACCTCTACCTAACATATCCTCGCAACTCGGGCCAGACACCGAGCAACGTGGTGGTTTGCACATCATACAACGACGAAAAGCCATGGCCAAACGCAGCTATCCAGAATTGCACTGCGGGTCAGGATCCGGCAACCTGCTTCATCAACGTTCAGAACATTGTTCTCGACGACCGAGGAAGGCTGTGGGTGGTTGACAGCGGGATTCCAGCCAACGCCAGCCCAGACACCAATGCGCTATTTGGAGGCGCAAAGCTCATGAGCTTCAACGAGACGACGGCAGAGCATCTTCAGACCTATGTGATACCCCAGGATCTATTGTCGCATCGGATGAACATGAACGACATGCGTGTCAATACGACTTTGGGTGGACGAGAAGGATATGCTTTCATCACTGATGCTAGCAAGAATAGCTCGTTACTAGCGGTGGATCTCGAGAACGGCAATGCGGTACGCAGACTGTTCAATACGAGTGTTGTTCGAGCAGACGAGAAGTACGTCGGGTCATATGGCGGCGAGCTCATCTACACCTGGAATGGCACGCAAAAAGGTCATCTCACGACTGCCGCAGATGGCATCGCCTTGGGTACGTGAAATTGAGCTGATGTGTGCTCATGCCACTGACGGAATCATAGCATCCGGCAACTTCTACTGGGGCGTTCTAGCCTCCCGTCGCTTTTATTACATCTCTCAGGAGATTCTAGTCGACCAAAGTTTGACAGACACTGAAGTCCTTGGCGCCGTACAGAATCCAGGCCAATGCGGTTCCGAGCAAGCTGGTTTTACCGCTGACGATCGCGGCCGAGTATACATCGCAGCGAGTGAACAGAACGCGATATACTACGTCGATACGCTGGAGTCTGAAACCAACATGACAGTCAACGGCAATGCGCCTGGAGGATCTGGTCTCATTCCACCGAATGACTATGTAGTAAAGACGTTGGTGAGGAACGCGATGATTCAACATGCTGATTCTATGGCTATCTTGGATGGATGGTTGTACTTCAACACCAATCAGTTGACACTGGGTCCTGGGTTCCAGTACAACAACACAGATAAGAGGAGAGGCCCTTTCCGTAGTTTCAGGCTGTGGATCGGGAGGGGGCCAGCGGTGTAGCACGTATACTTGTACGTGCATTAGCAATCTGAGGTCGATGCAGTTGTAGCCGTAACCGTAGCCGTACACCGAACCTCCTGTATGTCGCATAAGGAACAGCTTAGATGAAGGTCGTTACCATTTTGTATAAGCTCACACCTTGTGATGATCAGATAGTTCATGGCTGCTCGAGGAGTCTACTCGTCATGGTATGCATTTAATGCCTCCTCGTTAAAGAGTCGTGAGGGACCAGAGACGACACTTTATGATACCAATCTTCTGATCCCATGCACCTGCAAAATACCAGTCATTTCAAAAGTGAGACTAAGTGCCGTTGTACCCACGAGATTGTGTACACGGACCCCTGTTTCCTTAACCCGCGATGCGCTATACCGAAAGCTCTCTAGTGGCTTACCCCAGCTTCCACTTGTGTCATCGGCTGCGGTAACTGTCGGCTTTGGTCGTTCACAATACCAAACCTCGGCGGCAGTACATGAAGATGTTTCTTTCACAGAAAGAATCTGCACACAAATCACGCCCACCATGAAGTCGTTCGCCAGCAGAGAAGCATCCCGCGTGTTTTCGCGCCCAAACCTCGCCCACCGCGCGTCAATTAGTACACCCAGGAATGCAAACATTCGCATACACGAGCAGAGAAGAGGGTTCCGGGGGACAAAGCGGCTATTGGTCGTCAAGCCTTACCTTTTGGCGGATATTGGAGAAGGTAAGTAGGCGAGTCAGAGATGCTGGTGGCTGCGGCTAATCATGCTGTGCCCAGGTATTACCGAATGCCAGGTTATCCAATGGTTCGTGAAGCCCGGCGCGCGCGTCGAGCAATTCGACCCTATCTGCGAAGTGCAGTCGGATAAAGCATCTGTCGAGGTACATGCCGTCTAGGATACAAGTAGGACGAGGACTAATTCCCGGCAGATCACCTCGAGATTCGATGGCATCATCAAGAAGTTGTACTACGAGGCGGATGATATGGCGAAGGTTGGAAAGGTAAGCTTGAAGTTCGGAACGTAATACCGACCATGAGCTGACTTCAGAAGCCTCTAGTAGACATCGACATTCAAAGCGACATCTCTCCTGCCGACGAAGCCCTGCTCAACGGAGGATCAGGCAAACAAGACGACGAGGTCCTACTCACCGGAGGCGGCGGCACCCAAGAACAAAAAGCACAAAGCTCTGTAGAGCCACAAGAACAGGGGATTGAACTTGGGAGGAATGACACAAAGGCTGCGGCTGAAGACGTGCCTGGCTCAGATCAAAGCACGAGTCTACCATCCGAACCATCCACAACACAAAGACACCCAGGAAAGCATGCATCGCTCGCCACCCCAGCTGTACGACATATGGTCAAGGAGCACAAGCTCAAGATCGAGGATATAGAAGGCACAGGACGGGAGGGTCGCGTACTCAAGGACGATGTACAACGGCACGTCGAATCGATGAAGCAAACCACTACAACACCATCGGCAATCTCGACCCCGGCCCCTATGATCACACAACAAATGGAGGACCAAGTCAAGCAATTGACCCCAGTTCAGTCTGTCATGTTCAAGCAGATGACCAAATCTTTGTCCATCCCCCACTTCCTATACACCGACGCTGTAGACTTCAGCTCCCTCACTTCGCTCCGCAAAAAGTACAACACAGGCCGCGAAAAGCCAGAGCGGATAACGCCGCTGCCAATCATCATCAAGGCCGTATCGCTCACGCTCCAGCAATTCCCGCTACTCAACTCACATCTCGACACTACCACGAACCCGAACAAGCCACAGATCATACTAAAGGGAAGCCACAACATCGGCGTAGCAGTGGACTCGCCCGCGGGACTCCTCGTCCCCGTCATTAAGAACGTCCAAAACCACAGCATCGCCTCGCTAGCTCAAGAGATCCAACGCCTCAGCTCGCTGGCTCGCGCGGGCAAACTCGCATCCGCTGATCTCACTGGCGCGACCTTCACAGTCAGCAACATTGGTAGCATAGGCGGCGGTGCTGTGGCACCCGTAATCGTTGGGCCCCAAGTTGGTATTTTGGGTGTCGGTAAAGCGAGAGTGGTGCCGGCCTTTGGGGAGAACGATGAGCTGATCAAGAGGGAGGAGTGTGTGTTTAGCTGGAGTGCTGATCATAGGGTAGTGGATGGCGCGTATGTGGCGAGGGCGGCAGAGGAGGTGAGGAAGTGCTTGGAGGGTGTTGAGGCGATGCTTGTTAGGATGCGGTAGGGGTGAGAAGTAGGTGCATGGTAAAAGCGAAAAGACACTTTACTTCATACTCCCGCGACTATCGTCGATCATTTCATGGTGTAACTGGTCGTCAACGGTTCTAGTGGATTGAGTGTTATCAACATCGTATTGAATTTGTGGCTGTGCTACTACCAACTTCCTGCTATCATCCGTAGAGTAGAAGCTATTGTTCGCCATTGTCTTTGCACCACTTGGTGGCAAGAGCAAACATCTGAGTAGACTCTTTCTAGTCTTCCTAACCCCTCATTCCGATTTGTTGAATCGATCTCATAACTATGACGGAATGCCGACAGCGCACTCAAGCCGCGCCCTTCAGCACCTGCTCAAGGCTGTTTTTGCTGTTCGTATACGTCTTCTCAAGGTAATCCTCCTTCTTATCTAGATTGGACATCTCCTTGTTCAACGCCTCACTCTCCTCCTGGAGCCTCTTCTGCACATCTGGAATAGGCGTGCAGACGAACCTGTCCATAGCAATCAGTCTTTACGTTTCATCTCTTCCCCCGCAGTCGCGAGGGGCAAATAGCGAGAGATGCAACTTACATCTTGCCCATACCCTCATACACCTTTGTCTCAGCAGGCAGCGACGAGACTTCCGAGGAAGTGAGTTGCAGCATACGCCCCTCTCGCGTCCGGGCGGCTTTTTGTTGTTTGACAATGACGAGTTGTTGTTCGGCGAAGGCCTTCTTTTGGCTGATTTCTTGTAGGACCTGGGTGTTTCCCGCGTTAGATCCCCGCTCTTTTCTTTATCCATCACATCGCATTGATTGACGCACCTTCTGCAAGGCCTCGTTTGACATGGACATGGTGGGCGGAGATTTGGTAAAGTTGACGATTGGCTCGTAGGTCTCGTGAGAGCGCTGGCCTGGCTGCTGCTTCTCAAGCTTTCTCGGTTCGGCAGTTGCGAGAGACCCTGGGCGGACGTGATTGGCTGTTTGGATTCACACCGAAAACTGCACCGTGAGCTGCGACCTCTGTCAGCTCGGGAGCCAAGCTTTCCGACGTGTGCGAGAGGTATACGTCGGCGGTAGGAATGTGTACTGGGGGCGATTCCTTTTGCGCAGTAATCCTTACTGTTTGCCCACGTGTGGCGTGGTAGTCTGGCAGCCTATCGTTGGAGCATGGGCCTCTCGTGTCGCGGATTGTCGCTCTCCAGTCTTTCCTTCCGCAAAAGCCGGTGCTAGATACAAGCTTGATAGCGAAGTCAAACACCTGCAGTTTCTCTTTCCTCAACCTCTCACTTCTTTCTTTTTCTCTTTTCGAGATTTTGTGTAGAGTGAAGATGGCTGCGTTCTTTTCCCGTCTGCCGTCGATACCGTACCCGCCGGAACAGGATGGCTTCTTCTCTCCGGTCACCTCTACGCTCGATTGGTGTGAAGAGGTTAGTTGAGAGGGTCATTGCGTTGGAGAAGCGCGTGCTAACCGTTTGAAGAATTATGTAGTCACGCAGTACTCTGCGGAGATTATCAACACGCTCACGAATCTGCTGTTTATATACCTCGCTGCAAAAGGCATACGCAACTGCTTGAAGAATGGACATGACACCGTCTTTCTCGTGGCGTTTATTGGCTATCTACTGGTCGGAACTGGGAGCTTTCTCTTTCACGCGACATTGAAATGTATGTTCGCTGCTGAATCGATTGTTCACATGCAGTATCTGATTCGTGTTAGATCCTATGCAGTTGGTAGACGAGCTTTCGATGATCTACACGACTTGCTTGATGAACTTTGCGACGTTCTCTTATGGCAAGTCAAGGCTGTACTCTACGGTTCTTGCAATTGGACTTGTGTCTCTTGCCGCCTTCATTACGCTCTACTACCACTTCCTCCAGGACCCCACCTTCCATCAGAACGCCTATGCGATTCTCACAGCGATTGTCCTGTTCCGCGCCATGTATGTAATGGAGGTGAACATCCGCCCGCGCTTCAAGTCCAAGGAGAGGGAAGCAGCGAACCCGCGCCCGCACGGAGGTGTGAAGGCGGTTCAAGAGAGAGAAGACATTCGCGACCAAGAAATTCTCAGTAAGATGTGGCAGATGATTGCATTCGGCCTCAGCATCTTCCTGGGAGGCTTTGCTGTCTGGCACCTCGACAATGTGCATTGCTCGCAGTTGATCCAGTGGCGGAGGGAGATTGGTATGCCCTGGGGTTTCGTGCTCGAGGGTCATGGCTGGTGGTAAGTATTGCATTCATCTTAGAAAGACGAAAACTCACAATACCAGGCATCTCATGACGGGAACTGGAGCTTACTACTACATTGTATGGGGCGTATGGCTGCGACACTGCCTCAACTACAGGCAGGACGAGTATGAGCTCTACTGGCCCAACTTCTGGACGATGCCGCAGGTTGTCAAGCGACAGGCTGGTGGCCATGCAAATGGCTCAACGAAGAAGGAGCTATAGGCGGTGACGACGTGGAGTCTTGGGCAGGATTAGGTTCGCGTGTCAGGGAGGATTTATGCATGTGCTCTGCAAGATCAGCGTTGTGCGGTTTCCGCGCTGCGAACGACGATACGGATAGGCGAATTTGATAGGGGATGGGATGGGAACAACAAGTCCGCAACCGCCTCCAGTAGCACGTCTATCACGACATGAAACCAACCAGTAATACAAGATACTGCAAAGCAGCGAAGCCATTCGACAGCAACGACTTGTGCCTTGCTAGTGCAGCTGTACATGTTCATGACTAGCCCCTTCAGCCGGCAGGCACCAGCTTTGGCGCGTTGTTAGTAAATAGCTCTAGCGCCGACGGCCCGTGCAGACGACCCACAGAGATCTTTAACGCACTCACCGCTTCTGCTCCTCCTGCTCTCCACACCAGCACCACCACCAGCGACCAGCCATAACCCAGCTCCTCGCATCTTCACCTCTCCAACTTCCATATTCCTCGCCCCCAACCGCCAACATGCGTGAGATTGTACGTATCGCCCGCACTGCCGCCTAGTCGTGGCGCGTCGCTGCCCCGCGCCGAGACTCAGGGACAACACAAAGAACAACAGCTAACGACGTTTCTCTGCCACAGGTTCACCTTCAGACCGGTCAATGCGTAAGTTCTTATATCGCTCCTCTGTGTACAGACGACAGCTAACATTGCCCAGGGTAACCAAATCGGTGCCGCCTTCTGGCAGACCATCTCCGGCGAGCATGGCCTCGACGGCTCCGGTGTCTACAACGGCACCTCGGACCTGCAGCTCGAGCGCATGAATGTCTACTTCAACGAAGTGCGTCCCCCGATTACGCTTTTGGCAGATAAAAGACCAATACTGATCTACAGCAGGCGTCCAACAACAAGTTCGTGCCCCGTGCCGTCCTCGTTGACCTCGAGCCCGGTACCATGGACGCCGTCCGCGCCGGCCCCTTCGGCCAGCTGTTCCGCCCCGACAATTTCGTCTTCGGCCAGTCTGGTGCTGGTAACAACTGGGCAAAGGGTCACTACACCGAGGGTGCCGAGCTCGTCGACCAGGTCCTCGACGTCGTGCGCCGCGAGGCCGAGGGCTGCGACTGCCTCCAGGGTTTCCAGATCACCCACTCCCTCGGAGGTGGTACTGGTGCCGGTATGGGTACGCTCCTCATCTCCAAGATCCGTGAGGAGTTCCCCGACCGCATGATGGCCACCTACTCCGTCGTGCCCTCCCCCAAGGTCTCCGACACCGTTGTCGAGCCCTACAACGCCACACTCTCCATCCACCAGCTGGTTGAGAACTCCGACGAGACCTTCTGCATTGACAACGAGGCTCTCTACGACATCTGCATGCGCACCCTCAAGCTGAACAACCCCTCATACGGCGACCTGAACCACCTCGTCTCCGCCGTCATGTCAGGTGTCACCACCTGCCTGCGTTTCCCCGGTCAGCTCAACTCTGACCTGAGGAAGTTGGCCGTCAACATGGTTCCCTTCCCCCGTCTCCACTTCTTCATGGTCGGATTCGCTCCCCTCACCAGCCGCGGCGCCCACTCCTTCCGCGCCGTCACCGTTCCCGAGCTCACCCAGCAGATGTTCGACCCCAAGAACATGATGGCTGCGTCCGACTTCCGCAACGGTCGCTACCTGACCTGCTCTGCCTACTTCCGTGGTAAGGTCTCCATGAAGGAGGTCGAGGACCAGATGCGCAACGTCCAGAACAAGAACTCCTCCTACTTCGTTGAGTGGATCCCCAACAACGTCCAGACCGCCCTCTGCTCCATCCCTCCCCGCGGCCTCAAGATGTCCTCCACCTTCGTCGGTAACTCGACCTCCATCCAGGAGCTGTTCAAGCGTGTCGGTGACCAGTTCACTGCCATGTTCAGGCGCAAGGCTTTCTTGCATTGGTACACTGGTGAGGGTATGGACGAGATGGAGTTCACTGAGGCTGAGTCCAACATGAACGACTTGGTCTCCGAGTACCAGCAATACCAGGAGGCTTCCGTCTCCGAGGGTGAGGACGAGTACGACGAGGAGGCTCCTCTCGAGGCTGAGGAGTAAGCTGGTCATGGCTGACGTCCCGCTGGGCTTGGTTGTTGGAATATTTCACGTGTGGACACGAGCGTTGTAATTCGATTCGTACTTTGAGCGACCTGGCTGTGATCAGACATGTTGCGAAAGTGACTAGACAGACATGGCAGGCGCCTCAGCTTCTTGTTAGCGAAAAGATGCTATAATCAGATATTGTCCACTAAACAGTGTATTGTGTGTACTAGTTACGTCCTACTAATCTCCTTCGCCGTGTTCTCTTAGATGTTCAAGGTAGCCTACGAGCCTCTTCTTGATAATCACACCCACCAGTTGTCCTGTGCCCTCCTTTGTCACCATAAGATACCTCAACCCCAGCTTAGAGAACATCTCGACAGCATACTCCAGAGGTGCTTTCGCACAGATGCTTAATGGCGTCCGATCCACAAAAGGCGTCAAATCCATCTCCAAGTTCATCGGGCTCGTCGGCTCATCAATCTCCTGGCCTAGCAACCTGACCTGAACATCGTCTTCCTGCGTCGACACAAGCACACCAGGAACGAGTTTTGTCAATCCAAATTCAAGCTCCGACTGCGAAATGTACCCTTGCAACACTTCAACGCCGCCACCATTCTTCTGTACTAGAACAAGACCCGCGTCCATGAGACCCCGTTCTCTCAACGCATCGAGCTTCTCTTTCAGCAGAGTCAAAGCTACTTTATTGCTTGTAGGTACATGAACGGTAATGTCATCCATGGTGCGCTGAGGAGGGATCAGGACCTCGACGCAGGCTTTGTGGCGGCGGACGATGGATAAAGCGGTGTCTGGGTCGAGAAAAGGGTGGGAGAGTAGGGATTGAGCGAGGTCGTAGACGCCTTCTGAGGAGATTGCGTCGGCGACCCATTTTGCGGTTAGGATGGCGAGCATGGACGGGACGGTGTAAGAGAGTTGGCCTGTGAGTTCGAACATCTAGATATATGTTAGTTGACAATGAATACTGAAAGAACGTGGAGATGAAGAGACTTACGATAACAGCAAGAGAAATGGTCATCCGAGACACACCCGCCAGAAACGCAGCAGCACCCACCATGGCGAAGATACCCGGACTGATCGAACCGATAGCCTGACCAACCAGCCTCCCAAAGAAAGCACCCGCATCCAGCGCTGGAATAATAACCCCAGACGGAACCTTGATCCCAAACGTAATAGTCGTAAGAACAAGTTTCGCCAACGTCCCATACGTCAACCAACCCACATACTCCCAATTCGTCGTCCCCCTTTCCCTAGCAACCCTCTCATTCCGACAAACCCAAGACGCGCTCGACTTATCCTCCCCACAATCCACCAACAAATTCTTAATAATAACATCCCCCGGCTCGCGCGTCAACGGATTAGGATACTGAACCAACGCCGTCGCCAGCACCACCAACGCAACCTCCAACACTGGATATCTCTTAATAACGCCAAAAGCCCTGAACCACTTCGACCACAGGAAATTGAACTTGCAAAACAGGCCGCCGAAGATACCGCCCGCTACGCCCAAGAGGACGAAGACGAAGTAGTGAATAGCGTTGTACTCATCCCCAAACCGCGATTCAAAAAGCACTAATTTCCCCGTGCCGGTTGGATTGAGTTCCTTGAGCACCATCGCCGCAGTAAGACTACACAGAAAAGCCCTCCACAGCACTTTCCTTGGAAAATACGTGCTAATCTCCTCGTAACTGAACAGCACGCCTCCGATCGGCGCGCCGAATGCTACTGACAGTCCCGCTGAGCATGCCGCGCTGAGCAGCTCTCGCATCTTGCGGCCATTGGATGCGTATTTGGGTATCAAGCGCCCGGTTAGGTGGCCGATGCAGGTGGAGATGTGGACAAAGGGGCCTTCTTTTCCTAGACAGAGGGACGAGGATACGGCGAAGATTGCGCCGAGGGATTTTACGATCAGCACGGGGAGGGAGAGGAAGGAGGGAATGGAGAAACCGGAGAGGATGGTTTTTATTTCGGGGATGCCGGAGCCGGAGGCTAGGTACATTGTTTTGCCTTGGACGGTTGGTGTGGTGGGTGGGTTGTTGGAGGCAGACGCGGAGGAAGAAGGGGAGGTGGTGTGGCCGTTGCTCGCGTTCTTCGTAATAGGGTTGGAGGATGAGGTCGATGGGAGGGTAGACCGAGTTAACATGGTTAAGCTCGAACTTATGATGCCGAATGCCATCGCCATGGCCACGTAGATTGCAAAACTGCTCTTGTAATCCTCACTCCAGACTTTCCAATCCGCGCATTCTTCCCCCGTCTCTTTCATCATAAACAGTGACGGACTCTTCTCGACAGCAACACAGCAATCTTCTCTGTTTCGCAAGAAATGGCCAGAGCAATACCCGGTTTTCCAGTCTGAAACCGTTACGACGGCGATGTCAACGAGGAAGGCGATACATGCCGTCAGTGCGCCGATTACGACGACAGCAAGCCAGCCTGAACTGGCATCGAGAAGAGTGAGCAGTTTGTAGCGGAGACCAGGGTGGGAGTGGAGGGCGCGGTAGCGGTAGGAGTCTTTGACCTGGGTTTGCGTATTAGCACATTTACAGAGGGTGTTGAGAATTGACGAGATATGTTAGTACCAGATCGTGTAGCCAGTCGATGGTCGTGTAGTCATTGTATGGTAATCGTTCTCCGACTGGACTTTCTGCCAATTGCTGTTCTTCTTTCGTTACGGTGGATGCGATGACTGAAGATGCTTCTTCGTCTTGTTCATGTTGGAGATGGGATAATCGGGCTTGGTGCAGGAGAGGGGTACGTTCGTGACCATTCTCTTCATCAGAAGCCATGACTGTGTATTCGAATGAGGTATCAACGAGAGTGAACAGAAGACAGCTTTACGCGGATAACTGAGGTACATCTCGAAAGCTTCTATGTGGCTTATCCAATGACGCAGACAAGCCTATCCCAAACGCACGCTTATCTGCCGCGGAAATAGATCTACTCGCAAAGCCTGGGGTAAACGTTGTGGGATGGGATGATTGCTGGGCTTGGCTGGGGGTAGTAGAGATAAGGAAAGCACGCTAGATGATTGGTGCGCAATGTCACTTCCTGTGCAACTACACCAACTCTCAATACTTGCGATTGCATTAGAATAAACCACAATCGCAGGAGAAGCATTGCAGTACTCTGAGAAACTACATGGACATGTCTCTGTTACAGGAATCTTACCAGTTCCAACCTTGAACCCACCGCCTTGAACCAGAACACCAGGTGAGGTCCAATATCCAGACTGAACATACACGGTATCATGGAGGCCCAAATCATGACTGACAAAGGAAATCGATGCGGCTCTGAGTAGAGAGGTGATGGAGAAGCAGGCGCTACAAGCGATTGCCGCTAGACGTATTATGCGGATGCCGCAGCGTTCTTCTGAGCAGCGTAGGCGTCTGTGTATTTCTATGATTATGTTAGAGCCTGTATCAACGTCGCATTTGTTATGCATACCTTCTTCTCAGCAGCGCCCAAAGACTTCCACTCCTGGGAGATGAGTTTCATAGCCTCGAGAGGGGAAATGTTCTTGAAGTCTCCGGAGGCAAACCTCTCTTTGACAAAGGCGGCATAGGCGGGTATCACTTTGTTCACATGACGCTCATCGACAAGCTTGGCAGTATGAGCAGGAGCCTTCTTCTTTTCATTCGCATAGATCCTCCGTAACTGGGCACGTGCGTTGTTCGCAATGCGGATCTGGTCGGGAGTGTAGGCCTTGAGCCATGCGTCGTACTCGGCTCTTCTAGCGACAGTCCTCTCGCTTGCGAGGTGGTTGTAGTGCTTCAGACAGTTAGTATAGTGTGATGCACTGTGAGGCGGACAGGGCTTACCTCAAGCTCAGCGGGGGTCAACTTCTGGAACTCGGCCGTAGCAGCCGGAAGTTGCCCAGTCTTTTGGCCCGGAACACCAGCCAGCTTTTCAGCTAAGAAGACATGGAGAGCAGACAATGACCTGCGGCTCACGGGTTCCTTGAGTGCCTTGGCGCGTAGCTCTCGGAGCTTGACCTTTTGTTGTTCTTCGGGCGTCAAGACCTTCTTGACGCGCTTCTTGGGCGCGGGCTTCTTCGCGGCAGGCTTCTTTGCCTTCTTCTTGGGCGCCGCCTTCTTTGCTGCGGGCTTCTTCTTGGGAGCCGCCTTCTTTGCTGTTGTGGCCGTCTTCTTGGGCGCAGGCTTCTTAGCGGCGGCTGTCTTGACCGCCTTCTTCACCGTCGCCGTGGGCTTGGTGGCGCGCGTAGTTGTAGCATACGACCGGCGGTTCTGGAGGGCAGAGGCGAAGGCGCGTGAGAGGGCGCGCGCATGCGGGTGCTGGGCGGCATTGCGGGCGAGGAGGGCGCGGCCGAGGGTGCGGGCGAGCTGCGGCATGTCGTGTGGGGAGGCCCTGGGAGCGTCGGCTGCCAAGCGGCAGAGTGCGCCGGCCAGCATCGTGAGAATTCTTAGGCGTGTCGTCGGGGCGCGTGGTGGTGGGATTGACGAGCGGCGGCGCAGCTCTGGGCGGGCAATTGACGGGGTGTTTAGGCGTTGGAGCGTCGGCGGTGTAACGAGAGGTTGGGAGCTAGAGAGACTAGCAGGAACGTCATCTAAGGAGGGCGTAGTCAGGCACGCTCTGCATCGCATCCTCTACCCCACCATCGCGAAGTCACTGTGCCATCACCCTCGCCAATGTCAATGCGCCAGGGCCACATATCTTTTTTCAAGCTACGACCAGGTCTCATGTATATACAGTCTATTGCGCAAACATGCACGCTCAACACATCGCATTTATATCAACTACTTGCTTATATCACCTTGTAACTGTTGTCATGTTAGCGAATCATCTGCATGGTGACTGGGAAACTCATACCTCCACGGGTGGTCTTCGTCGCCGTACTGGATCGCCTCCATCCAGTCCTTCATCTGCTGTGCAATTGGGCCGGCTTCGACGTGGTCTTCCAGTCCGCAGTCGACAAGCTGTCCCTTCCAGCTGATCTTGCGCACCGGAGCGACAATGGCAGCAGTACCCGCACCGAAGATCTCCATCATGCGTCCTTCGTTGGCAGCGTCGGCCACCTCCTTCATGGTGAACTTGCGCTCCGATACGGTCCAGCCCTTGGGCACCAGACGTTCCCGTGCAAGCTCGAGGATTGAGTCTCGCGTTACTCCCTCAAGAATAGTTCCGTCGAGAGGCGCAGTGAGCAGTTCTGGCTTTCCAGTCTCCTTGTTCTTGATAGCGGCAAACAGGTTCATGGTGCCGACCTCGGTGATGAACTCTTCCTCGCCAAACAGCCACAGATTCTGGTGGAATCCGCGGCTTGCAGCCTGCATCTGCGGGACGATGCAAGGTGCGTAGTTGGCACCAAGCTTCTTGTCTCCAACACCTCCAGGCCACGCGCGCACAGCGTAGTCTGTAGCCTCGAGCGAGATAGCCTTGAATCCGGTTGGGTAGTATGGGCCGACGGGGGAAGCGATCACGTAGAGTAGTGCAGACGCGGGAGGGCCGACGCCGAGGGTGCGCTGAGTGCCGATCATCGTTGGGCGAAGGTAGAGAGAGTAGCCTCGCGCACTGGTGTGGTCAGAGTGTGTTGTAGCCAACAGAGGATTCAGACTGAACGTACTCGGGAACGAAACGCTCATCCTCCTTCACAAACTTGCCAATGAGCTCGATCAAAGCATCGGGGTCGAAAGTGGGCAACGCAATTCGCGCCGATGACTTGTTCAGCCTGGCCATGTTCTTGTCCGGCCTGAACAGCCTGATGTTTCCGTTCTTGTCCTTGTAGGCTTTCATGCCCTCGAAGCACTCGAACGCATAGTGGAAGACGCACGTCGCGGGGTCGAGACTGAGGTTCTGGTAGGGGGTAATGCGTGCTGGCAGCCATCCTTCTGTTGCTGTCCATTCGAGCGACAGCATGTGATCTTGAGTACGTGTTAGATGTGAAGTTTGGTGCCATTGGAGCTGTTACCAGAGAAGTTGCGGCCAAAGACAAGTTCTTCATGCGGCAGCAGGTCTTTTGGCGTCGTCGTCTTGGTTATGGAGAGCTTGGTCGGGTCGATATCTTGTATCTTCTCGCCAACAGACTTGTCAGCATGAATGCTGTAGGGTCGCTGGGTCCGACATCGCAGCGACGCGCTGAGCGGTGCTACAGGCGAACGGAAGGCGCCACGGGACAGGCAAGAGAGCAATCGTGAAGACCGCTGCGGAAGCATTGTGAGGGATGCAGTGCAAGCGGAGAGGGTGGGGCGGGAGTAGAGTTGGTGCAGGTGGTGGATTCCAGAGTAATAATTATTTTGGGCTACAAGACCGAAGCTGACCGCAGCCTGGAGATATCGGACCTCGCGACTGTGTCGCGACAGTCACCTCCGATCGCGCACTGCACCAGCCACCGAACAGGCAATCGTAGGGCGCGAACGACATCTGAATCATCGTCAGCGCGGATATCTGAGGTTATTCGCGTGCTTGGTATCTTGGCCGTTGCTGCATTCACACTGCCCATGTGTGCTGCGTGCGCTCACGTCATGCAAGGCGGGAGACTAGAGGCGGCCCTGGCATCCATGGATCCTTCTCCACAGCTCGCGTGGGGGAACTAACACTTGGCTTTGTCTATCAATCGTGCAATTGACTTTTGGGTCTCCGGCATCGTACCGACGAGTCTAGACATTGCGCGAGTCCTCGGTGATTATCCCTAGACATTTTGCGGAAAGAGCGTCCCGAATGTCTTGATCCTCTCGGCAGTTCCAGCTGTCTGTCTCAGATCTCACGCGCATACCAACACTGCCCACGCCAAACATCACAGTCCATGACGCCCTCGCTCGACTCCCACAGTATCGCCGCGCGCGCGAATAGACCACCAGCACCATGTTTTCCAACGCCCTAAAGTCCTTCACTTCCAACATCTCGAGCAACTACACCCTCAGCCCCCAGCCCACGTCGTATTCAGGGCCATGGAAGATATACGACGCGAAGAAGAAGTCGACGGGGAAGGCGGCCTCTGTCTTTGTGTTCGAGAAGAAGTCGTTGGAACCACCAGCTGGCGCAGGCTTCGGTGGGCGCTCAGCGGCTTCAGGGCTCAAGCGGGCGCATGAGGAGGTTGTGGAGAGACTCAAGAAAGAGGCCAGTTCCCTAGCTCGGTTACGGCACCCAAGCGTATTGGAGTTGGCTGAGCCAGTAGAGGAAACCCGTGGCGGCGGCCTCATGTTCGCAACAGAGCCCGTCACCGCATCGCTCGCCGGCCTGTTGCAAGAAAAAGACGAGCAGGAGAAGGCAGGCGGTGTTGGTGGGCGCCGCAGCCGATATGTTATCGAAGAAGCCGACGGCCAGAAGCGAAGACGCGAGCTCGAAATCGACGAGCTCGAGATACAGAAGGGGCTGTTACAAATCGCAAAGGGCTTGGAATTTCTGCACGAGAGCGCTGGACTGGTGCATGCGAATTTGACCCCAGACGCCATCTTCATCAACGCTAAAGTAGGTAGCCACAATACCACCAATCTTTACGAACACTTTGCTGATCGCAGTGACAGTCTGATTGGAAAATCTCAGGTCTTGGTTTTTCAACACCTCCAGAGAACTCGACGAAGCCCACCTCCGTTACGCCCATCTCGCTCTCAGAAGTCCTCAACTACGACGCTCGCCTGCCACGACACGTTCAGCTGAACATAGACTATTCTTCGCCCGACTTCGTCATGGACAACAACATAACCCCTGCGGCAGACATGTTCAGTCTGGGCATGCTCATCATTGCACTATACAATTCGCCGCACAAGAGCCCGTTGGACTTCAATGGTAGTTCCTCCTCCTACAAGCGGGCGTTTTCTTCGTCTTCCTCGGTTCCAAGTAAGACGAACAACTTCATGTCTTCGCAACCGTTACCGCGAGATGTCGTCAACGGCGTTCTAGATCGCTTGATAACACGGCGGCCGGCGTCGCGCATGGATGCACGAGAGTTTCAACAAGCACAGTACTTCGACAACATCCTAGTATCCACAATACGCTTCCTTGACGGACTTCCTGGGAAGACACCCAATGAGAAGTCACAGTTCATGCGTGGTCTGCCGCGCATCCTGAACCAGTTTCCCAAGTCGGTACTTGACAAGAAGATACTACCTGCTCTACTTGAGGAGATGAAGGATCGGGAGCTTCTCACTCTGATCCTTCAAAACGTGTTCAAGATCATTACTATGCTTCCATCTGGCAAGCGAGCATTTACCGAGAAGGTGATACCCAAGCTGCGAGAGACATTCTTGAGTGCGCCGGCTGCGAACCCGAAAGCCCCAGCTCAGGAGAGGGACAGCCTAAAAGAAGCTGGCCTCATGGTGCTTCTTGAGAACATGCAGATCGCTGCTGATAACTCAAGTGGCAAAGAGTTCAAAGATGATATCCTCCCAATCATTAATCATGCGCTCGAATCACCTACTCATTCGCTAGTCGATGCAGCTCTGCGCACGCTGCCTATTGTTTTGCCGATACTAGACTTTTCAACTGTCAAAAACGAGCTGTTCCCTGTGATTGCCAGCATCTTTGCAAAGACGAGCAGTATGGGTATCAAGATTCGCGGTCTAGAGGCTTTCAAGACACTTTGTGGTGGAGGAAACGATCAGCAGGATGACTTTCAAAGTGATGGCCTTACTGGAGTGGTAGCAGCACCCAAGGCGAAGAGCTCGAATGTCTCAATTCTCGACAAGTACACCATTCAAGAGAAGATTGTACCGCTACTGCGTGCCATCAAGACGAAGGAGCCTGCCGTTATGGTATGTCAATACAGATGAACAAGCCATAAACGACATGCTAACACATGAACAGATGGCAGCACTCGACGTCTTCAAGGCTATCAGCCACCAAGTTGACAGTGACTTCCTCGCTATGGATGTACTCCCCATCTTGTGGTCGTTCAGTTTAGGACCACTGCTCAATTTGCAGCAATTCCAAGCGTATATGAACCTCATCAAGACGACGTCCGCACGTGTCGAAAACGAACAGACGCGCAAGCTGCAAGAGCTCGGCGCAAACGGGTCCACAGCAACTACACGCAACGAGTTCATGTCCTTTGGCGGTCCATCGGCGACCAACGGCTTCGATACTAGCAACGGTAACGGAGACACTGATTTCGAAGCGCTTGTACGTGGAGGACAACAGGGGCCATCGGGAGGCACAGACATGCTAGGTGGGGACCCATGGGCGAACGCCTCCGCATCAGCTGCATCCTCCACCATCCTCCCCTCGCGCCCGTCCACCAACCGAACCAGATCCAACAACGCATCTCCAGCCCCAACCTTCTCATGGTCCACGCCTCCCGTCTCCCCACCACCAAACACTAATCTCGGCGCCCCGAAACCACATGGCAGGGCCATCACTCCAGACAACACACTGAACACGCTCAACTCCTCGTTCCCCGCTCTTAGCGCGGCAAACCCAGGCATCGGAAGCTCATCATTCACACAACAACAGGCAATCCGACCAGCCATGAGCATGAACAACATGGTATCCCCTACAGCCTCAACACCCTCTTACACAAACCCCACACAGAGCGGAGGTATCGACTGGAGCAAAGCAAGTGGTGGCACCTCCATGTCATCCGCAAACACTTGGGGAAATAACACAAACACAACGAATTCGCTATCGAGTTTCCCTTCTATAGCTCCACCGCCCTCACAGTCACGCACGCAATCCCCGTATTCGTCGTTTGGTATTGCGCCTCCGCCGGCTAAGCAAGCGGGTACGGGGTCTTTCAGTATTGCGCCGCCGCCTATGGGGGGTCGGACGGCGAGTGCAGGGGGCGGGATGGGGATGGGGATGAATAGTATGGCGAGTTTGAGGGCGCAGACGCAGAGTCAGCAACAGCAACAACAGCAGCAGCAGCAGAACCAGCAACAGATGAACTGGGGTAGTGGAGGCGATAGTTTGATCTGAGAGAATTGTAGATGTGCGTGTGGATGTGGGAATGGAAAGAGTAGTCTTTTGTGGCGTATTAGCGGGCGTCTGGTTTCTGGGACGTAGTAGACTATGCGAGAGATGGTACAAGTGATACAAAGTATCCACTACAACGTATTGGACAGACGGATATCAAGCCGTTGTACACCCCCAACTGCCGTGTACGGGAAGCACTCGGGAAAACCATGTTCATTCTTGCATGACACCCTATTTCTTAGTCTGAAGACCGCGTGGTGGCTACTCATACTCTAGACACGACAGCCCTTTTCTCCGTGTATCTAGCCCATGCCCTACCCACGACTACGCTTGGACGGCTCCAACGACTATCTCAAGAACCACGTGCCAGTGGCGTTTCAACGGCGCCACGCGTCATCATCGCCTGGCTAATAGGGTACCACGGAATGAGCCGTCAACGGTTCTTTGATTAAGCGCTTGGGTTACTTCGGGGCAGATGTTAGTTTTTGACGGGTGAATATGCTGCAGGGAACGGTGTCGCATGTATCAGTGAGCTGTGTTTCCGTCCATGGACGATGCGACCAAGTGTTCTCAACGTAACCGTTGGGTATACGTTCATAATGGAAGCTCTCGAACAGATGCGTGACGGTCAAGAAGACCATGTTGTGAATAGAAAGAGCAGATGCCCACACTCCGCAGAGCGAACCGTTATTGCCTCGTCGATCGGGTGTTCGTCTACTGCGTGGACTTGAGCACCTCTTGTGGAAGTGATACACGGTTCAGAATCCCACAGCTTCACTGAATCTGGGGTTTCTGCCTTGTCGCTCCCTCATATCACCCGAGTGTAGCCTTCCGGTCTATGATTGTAGCGGCTGCAAATGTGACCGCGCACGAGACAGGGTTTCCTCACCAGCTGCCAAGTCGATGATCAGCAAAGCGCATAAGCCATGCAGCGCCCAGGACAATAATGTAGACGATCACGCAATCTTGCGTGCGCTTTCGCTCTCGCTACGTTGTCGTAAGGTCAACCGTCTGGCAAATACTGCGTCAAGATGTACGGCGCTGCAGGGCGTTGTTTCGAAGTACGATAGTAGGGAGCGTCCACGGCTGTCTAGATAGCGGATCCGTTCCCTGCAGGTCAACTACCCCTACAACGTGGCCGACACTGTGGTTCTTGCCGTCTCCCTGACGATTTTGGATTAAATCCGATTAGACGGATAGAACTTCCGAGGGAGGCCCATATTTTGCACGCGACACGGCGTTTGTGTGGCCAGTCGAGATAAGCAAAATCGGAAGGATCAGATGCTGGGTGCTGTGCATTGGCGAGGCTTGGAGGTGGTATTTCGCCCGCGTTATGGCGTAAGCTAAGCAAGCCAAGCCAGGCTTACCGGTGGTGGGATTGAGCTTAGCAATGGAGCTTAGCGGGCGCCACAGTGATGTCAAGCCTGGGAACCTGACTTTTGAGCCAGTACAACGGTGTGCCGATATGAAGAGGGTGTGACAGATACGCAGGAATGCGGCATCGCAACAGCGCCACCGGTCTGGCTATCTCGAGGATTTGACGATTGACGTAATGAGTCTTCGACAAACGACCTGGTGCATGGCCAGACTCTCCACGTGCGCGACAGTGAAATGGCAGATCTGTGCCGTTGAAGCGGTAGCGATGCGTCGGACGTCACGCTCGCCCGGTACTAATCGACTAATGCGATTAAAGCACACCGAGCGGCACTCGCGGCGCCAGGGCAGAGGATTTCACTGAGATTTCATAGCGTGAGGGCGGGAAAAGACGACAGTGCAGCGGTCATAGCGCGGCGAACGGCTGGTGTTTGTGTGAGTCTTCATAGGCGCGCTCAAACTCGGTAGGCGCCACCAGGCAAAAGCAGTCCCCACTCTTACGCCTTCCCTGTTCGCCTTCACCGAACTCTCCTCTGCCCCCGCAAGTTTTGGACTAGCCATCCCAGCACCCTAGCTTACGCTCCTCCACTGCTCAACTCCCTGCACCCGCTATCACCTTGCCCCCGCGCATATTTAACGATCTTCCTGCCGCCTCTCCATCGTTTGCCCAACCCACTCCGACACTCCCCTGCCCGCATTTTGAACACGCAATTAATGCTCCCAGAAGCGGCTAACCGTCGTTCTTCCTACTACACTCCTTACAAGAGGTGTATCCGTTGCGTAAAATGGCGTTGAAGTCTCTCTTCGGCGGCAAGGCCTCGCCCGCCGACAACAACAGCCAAAGCAGCAATGAAAAGGTCGCCTTCGAGAAAGAGAAGGGTTACGACGCCGAAGCCCAAGGAGGAATTCTACCTACATCCACCGACGCCGACTCTGACGCTAGCATCACCATCGGCAGGCAGATCGAACTGGAAGCCAACAACGCCATCAAGTACCGTACTTGCAGCTGGCCCAAGACCGCGGCTCTGTTGTTCTCCGAGTACATTTGCCTAGCTATCATGTCTTTCCCCTGGTCCTACTCGATCCTCGGTCTCGTTCCAGGCTTGATCTTGACTTTCGTCATTGCCGGTCTCGTCCTGTACACGTCCCTGACCACCTGGTACGCGCACTCAACATCCCATCCGCAAACGCCATACTTACACGATTTAGGGAATTCTGCATGCGCCATCCCCAGATTCGCGACGTCTGTGATATTGGTCAGATGCTCTTCTGGAACAAGAAATGGGCCTTTTACGCCACAGCAGTCATGTTTGTCCTGAACAGTAAGCGACCATCCCTGTCAACGTGCAGCAATTTGGCACTAACTCTTCCCTAGATGTTTTCATCATGGGTCTGCACTGCCTTGTCGGAGCCAAATGGTGGAACACTATCACTGGACACGGTACCTGCACTATCGCCTTCGCTGCGATCACTGCCATTATCTCGTTTGCGGCTTCGCTTCCGCGAACTTTCAGCACCCTCGCTACGCTGGCGACTGCCTCAGCAGGATTCACTTTCATCTCCGTCATCCTCGCGGCAGCATTCTCCGGTGTTGATGGAAAGCCCGCAGGCTACGACCCCGCTGATCCTCTCAAGGTCTACGCTATACCCCCATCTGGAACCACTTTCGTTATGGGCATGAGTGCTTTCATGAACATTAGCTATACCTTCATTGGCCAAATCACCCTCCCCAGTTTCATCGCCGAGATGAAGGAACCCAAGGACTTCCCCAAGGCGCTCTGGGCCGTCACCATCTGCGAGGTTCTCGTCTTCAGTCTCGTCGGAGGTGTTGTATACGGTTACACTGGTACCAACTACATGACTTCCCCGGCCTTCGGTTCCATCTCCAACGAGGTCTACAAGAAGGTATCCTTTACCTTTATGGTGCCTACAATCATCTTCCTCGGTGTTTTGTATGCTTCTGTAACAGCCCGCTTTGTCTTGTTCCGCATCTACGGTTCTCAGTCCCGACACAGGACTGGTCACACTATGGCCGGATGGCTCACATGGATCGCAATTCTCGCTGTGCTCTGGGTCTTCGCCTTCATCATTGCCGAGGTTATTCCATTCTTCTCCGACCTGCTGTCGCTTATGAGCTCGCTGTTCGACTCGTTCTTCGGATTCATCTTCTGGGGCGTAGCGTACTTCCGTCTTCGTAGAGAGGCGCATGGACCAAACTTCTGGAAGGTCCGCGGTTGGAAGGGATATGCCGGGTTCTTCTTCAACGTCGCACTTTGCCTCATTGGCTTGTTGTTCCTGACTGCAGGCACATACGCGACTGTCCAGTCTATTATTGACGGATATAAGGCCGATGGTTTTGGTGGACCTTTCACGTGCGCCGACAACGGTTTGTAGAAGGGTCTTAGCGGTGATGAATAACAGCGAGTCTGTTGGGCCTGTTGAACTTGGTCGGAAATATGCGGTTGATTAGGGCGTTGTTTGGATTTCTCATCATTAAGAGACATGGTATACCCCGCAGTAAAGGCTGCAGAAGCTGAACGCGTTGTGGCAGAGGTCAAAACTGCGTAGTTTCAGCAATAAAAACCAAAACAATACAATCATACACGGACACATTGCCGTTAGCCGAGAATGCGTGAGGCGCTCTTTCCGCGATGTGCTGAACATGCGGATTAGCGAGACGTCATAGCTCCACATGTTCATCTGCCGGGCAAGCTGTCAACACCTAGGCATCCCCCCACAGCTTTCGCATGTTGGAACTCACGCTCTTACACTGACTTCCTGTCGCGATTTGATGCTCTGTAGCTTACCGGAACTTTCTCACCACCATGACTTCGTACATTGACTTCAGCAAGCCCAGCTTGTGGGGTAAGTGCCAACGTCCAGATCCCCGCAGCCGCGGATGCGACAACTAACATGTGGCAGTGTCTGCGGCGAGCATCGTGTTCAACCCTACATTCTGGAAGTAAGTGCAATCGAGCATTCACCTTCATAGACACTAACAAAGTTTCAGCATCGCTGCGCAGCAAGGTACATAACCCCATCGTTGCTTTTTACGGCTACAGCCGAGCCTCGGGAGGCTGCTGAGTGTCGCAGAGCAGAAGACGGAAACAAAGAAGGCTAACACGGTTCAGAATATCACAACAAAGTCATCACGAAGCTGTTCGGTGGAAATTCGCGACTGGGATGTTATGCGCTTGCCGTAACCATCTTCTCGCTAGGTATCTTCCGAGACTACCTGTACGTACAAGGCTCCCACTGTTATCAGACATGGACCCTACTCGAACCAATCGATATGCTGACGGCCTGCCTACAGTTACAATGAAGCTCTCGCCGACCAACCCACGCACCCCACCCTCCTCTCCCCCGTCATCAAGTACTCCGCGATTCCCCTCTTCGCCATGGGAAACACCCTCGTCCTGACCTCCATGTGGGCCCTCGGTGTTACCGGAACCTACCTCGGAGACTACTTCGGCATCCTCATGGACGAGCCCGTGACAACCTTCCCCTTCAACGTCTCCAGCTCGCCGATGTACCACGGCTCAGCTATGTCCTTCTTGGCCACAGCTCTCTGGTACGGAAAGCCAGCCGGTATCTTCCTTACCGCAATCGTGCACACCGCATACTCGATTGCGTGCAGATGGGAGGACCCCTTCACGGGTATGATCTACCAGAAGCGCGAGGAAGAGAGGGCCAAGGGAAAGAAGGGCTTGTAGATGATGAGTGTCTACAATAGCCGACCCGATACAACAGGATGGTGTGCGACGAATGGGCTCTCCGCATGGCCTCGCCGAAGCACATGAGAGCGCATTGTGTCTCCATTCGTACACTCGTGGATAGCAGAAGAGAAGAAGGCGAGGCAGCTCGTCTTTTCAACAAGACAGTGGAGCAGAGGGTATTCAACTGCCAATGGGTGGAGAGGTATACGTAGCAGCATACAAAAGTACAGTTGATTTGACATGACATGATAGCCCAAAGCGACAAAACCCCAAGCGACCTTTAATTTCATCTCCTACTGGTAGGTACAGTATCTCGTGCAATCAGCTCGCGTCTCGGTTCTAATATCAGGTTTAATTGGTTGTCTATTCATTCGATTCCATCTCATTTGCAATTCAATCCACACAGGCTGTCGCCTCAAGCACGTGGCGGCACGGCTCTCCCTTGCAGTTCGGGGAATACAACATATAGTCAATAGCCAATTCATCACTATAACGATCTCTAGAACAATGAATTAAACTTCTCAATTCTTCAAGTGTGCACTCTAATATGTGCAAAGTACAACCTGGTATACAACACCTCTGATAACCACCTCTTTCATTGTCTGTCCAAGAAACGCAATCCACCAAACGCCATGCTTCCCAATCCATTACGTGGTATTAAAAGAAAGAAAGATCAAACCTCCTGCGCAGTACCAACTCTCGAGTGCATAGAGCTCGGTGGATTCCCCGCATGTGGCGCGCCATTACGATTCAACACACCCAGCTCACTCTCATCCACACTATGCCCATTCGCAGTACCCTGGGCATCCGCGCGTCTCCTGAGCGCAGTCTCACTGCCTCCATTCCGACTCCAGCCTTCCGTACCGACGTAGCTGCCCCTGCCGACACCAATGCCCCACGCGCGATCGTAGCTCCTAGGTCCCCAGGCCCATCCCGCACCCCGTGTAATGGGCAGATGATACCATCGGAACGAGAACCAAGCACACGTCACGCCAATCAGCGTACCAAACAACATATCAAACCCGAAATGGCGGAAATCGGTAAAACGTGTGCTTGTTATGTAGATGGCGGCGCAGATGGGGACCAAGATGAGGACTAAAGTGTAAACGGGTGGAGCGGCGTTTTGGTAGCGGATAGGGACTACGGCGTCGTCGTTGTAGGAGGTTGGGGAGGAGAGGGACGAGTCTTGTTTGTGGATGGGGAGGGTGGCTTGTTTCTTGAGGTTGGAGGGGGAGATGGCGGAGGTGTGGGCGGGGTTTGTGGAGAAGGGGCGGTGGGGGAGGAAGGGGATTGCGACGGAGAATTTGGAGGCGAGGAAGAGGGTTAGGTAGAGGAGGCCGGCCCAGGAAACTAAAGGGATTGGGTTAGCGGGTTGTTTGAAGAGGGTGGGAGAGAGAGGGCTTACAGCTGGAATGGCCGCTGGGGAAGGACTTGAAGCCGTCTTTGAGGATGTCGTTGTCGGTGTTCCGGCAAATTCCTGAGGTGACGAGTACCCAGGCTGGATTGAAGGCCTCTCCAACAACGGGGTTGACAGCGAAGTCCCGGATGCGTCTCAGGTCTGGGTCACATCTTGACAGAAGATCAGGTCGCGGCTTTCCGAAGAGGTTCTTCATGCCCTGTGTGATGAGGAATGCCGTCGCGAGCGAGAGCGCAAGACCCATCCAACCGGTATTCCACTCCCAAAGCTTCCTCCTCCAAATGAGCGACTTGGGTGTGCCGCGTTCGGCGGTTGGTCCAGGGACCCAGACAAGACACACGATCATGACGATGGCGGCGGGCGCAATGAGTGAGACTACCACGAGGAGCCATGTCGGTATCATTTCGCTGGTCTGGTACGGGTACGATATCGAGAGGTCGACGGGCGAGAAGGGTCGACGGAAGGGCTCGACATATTCCCAGCCGCCGGCGATGGCTGCAATGGCGATGATGACGATCCAGTCGAAGACGTAGGAGAGGACGAGGCGCACCGACGGCACGCCGACGCCTTTGATGGTCCTCATGTTTGCGAGAGTGGATGTCTAATGACGACAGACGGAGAAGAGAAGGATGCAAGTCAAGTCCAGACAATAGATCAAAGGGACAAGCGCATCAAGGCGGCTAGAGGAGGCCAAGACAAAGGCGACAGTCTAGCGTTGGGTGACGCTGTGCGACGGTATTACAAAGATACGGTATACGGTATGCTGCGGTCGGTGTTGACGTGTATGGCGCCTACCAAATAGAAGAAGAAAGAACACCTAGGACGTGTAAAGATTACGAGGCAGGCACGGGAGCGGAGGGCAAAAGGGTGAAGGGGCACGCGAGCATGGCCAAGGCCCAGGCTGACGGTTTGAGGCTGTGTGTGATGGGCGCTGGGCGTTGGTCTTGATCGTCCGGATGTCTCAGCTGGCGCCCAGAGCGCCCCATACAGTGACATTTCCTTATTGCGCCGGCCTGACTTCGGTGTCCGAGGCTTGCACCAGCTGTTCATCCGCTGACATGTTCACATAAACATTAAAGATGATAATTAGATAGAGTTTGGCATGTATTACGCAGATGCACGATGATGGAAGTCAAGCTGTTAGTCGATCTGGGGGCCGGGATGGCAGCTAGGCGCGCGATGGGGAGCGCCACAGGGAAGTCTCCGCATCTCCGCCCACCACGTCATTTTTAGATTTGCAGCCAGAATTGCGCGTACTCGAATGCGCAGCCCTCGCGATCGCCCAACACGCCCAGAATACCGAGGATTCTGATACAGACGCCCGGCACTTCCGACCAGCCTCACGCGCAGCCCACCATGGCGCTTCCAGCACCAACCATCGATCTCCTCCTCAACCTCATCGACACGCGCCCGCAGTCCATCCTCTCCTCGCTCGAGCAGCACCCGCATCTGGCCTCTGCCCGCGATGCACACGGCTACTCGCTAGTCCACGCCGCAGCCTCGTACAACCAACTCGCCGTGCTGCGCGACCTGGTCCAAAAATACAATGCCGACGTCAACATCACCGACGAAGACGGCGAGACACCCCTCTTTGCGACCGAGAAGACCGAAGTAGCGAAATGCCTTGTTGAAGAACTAGGCGCAGACACAAAGATACAAAATCAAGAGGGCCAGACAGCAGAGGACAAGATTGGCGAAGAGGAGGGCGAGACACACGAAGTGTACCAGTACCTCAAGAGTCTACGCACCGGCGACGAGCCAGCTGCACCGGGTGTCATAGAGACTGAGGGCGTTCACCCGCCGCCCCCGCTGCCCGATGGTGTCAAGGTCAATGTAGGCACCATGGAAGAAGATGCTGTTGATGCGCCGGATCCTGAGATACGGAGGCGCATTGAGGAACTCGCTGCTCGGGAAGATTATGATTCTGAAGAGGTGCAGGCGCAGTTGAGGGAGCTGGTGCAGGATGTTGTTGGCGGTATGGGTGCTGATGGTGACAGGAGTGTTAGGCGGAGGGTGGATTGAAGAGACAGGAGATGATGTGCAGTGGGTGCACATGTGGTTGACTCGTCACCCGCGCAACACCACACATAACATCGTCGAACACGAGAATAGGTCACTCCGCGCCGATTATCGCCAGACTTGCCCTGGAAACAGTTCAGCACCCACGTTGTGTGTACATGCTCGCAGAACGGTATGCTTCGAGTTGCCTTGCTCTTTCAGGGCCTGGCATAACCCAACGGTGGTATACTTCCAACATATGCAGAGGGCAATTGAACACCCAGACTGCCTCCCATAGATGATCTACAAAATGTACATCTCATGGTCCCCACATTGCACCGTCCCAATCTGCATCTTCTCTTATTTCCCTTCGTCACTTGATCACTATTCAAAATCTCGATCTTCAAATCTCGATTGCAACAATATCCACTTACCCAATGCAGCAACTTCCATTCCACCGTTGATTGCGGCAGAATCAGGATTTTGTAAGCCTACTCGGAGTATGTCTCTTTTCATACAGCGGTTCGGTCAAATGCACCGACCTTGGTACACCCATCCGGTCCGTCTGCGTTAGGCAACCTCGCTCTTATGCGTGGATTCCAGCCGGCGACATCGGCGATCTCTGGATTAAGGACAATGGGTGCGATCTGAAGCATCTGTGAGAGATCGGAGGAAGGCACTGCTTACACATACTCGCGTAATCCGACGTGCGAGCGTGAAAGGGCCGTTCACGACGGTAATAGTCTTATCCACACGCAAAACTACACCATCGGGTACAAGCATAACCCATCCGCAACACCAAGCGCACCGAGACCAACGTCATAACGGCCCCATCTGTTACTCCAAGAGGCAACAAGACGCAAAAACCATGGATTCCAGTCGCTCTTCTTCGGACTTATTATTCTCACCAAGACGCACTGATGCCCCTTGACCATTTGCCATTTCCGCTTTATTCCCACAAAAACCCGCGTCTGTGTCGCCTTTTGTTTGGACCGGGGAACACGGCCATGCTCGGCAAGGCATCGGCATTCCCATAATTTTTCGCAGCAAAGTGGGGCGTCTGCTCTTACCCGAACACCCTACCCTATCCTCCTCTCGGATCGCTCCCTTGGTTTCAACGTTGGCTTGGCGTCTTCGCCACAATCGTTCCCTTTGTTGCCACTTCACCTCCCACGGTCTCCACCTGCCACCCTTTTCGGTCAAATCTGCTATAAGGCTGCCTGTATGGGGAAGGAAAGGCCAAAAAGTGTTGATTCTAGTCGGTCAATTGCGGTGCTTCTCGGGGGCATTAAGTGAATCCTTCGGTGAGTTAAGGTGATGGGTGGATGGAGAGAGGGGTTTGGGGGGCGAATGGGCGTGAGACGTGTGGGTTTGTGTGAAGAGATTTGTCGAGGATGGGAGAGGGACAGGTAAAGTATCTGCTTTCTTTTCTTCTTTCTTTGGGTGGGATTGGGATGTTGGTTCATCGGTAATGTCTGCATATGCGTATGCGGCTTGACCCTTCTCCTCCCGTCTAAAACTGCTTTCTTCGCCTTCCTGTACCGTGTCTTTGCACCCTACGACCTGCGACTCCCGGTTCAAACGGCTATCATAGCGGACCCTCTCTGATATGCGCCATGCATTGCCCTGTTTGGGGTGTCTCGCGTACATCTCTGTGTCAGGATCCCGTTTCCTCCATGCCAAACTCGGTTCGCCATATCATCCATCATCATCAGTACCGAATTCTCAGATTCCCATCCCGAATTTCCCCCCAAAGAGGTAACTTCTGATACCCCACCGTAGAACACAGTCGCACTTCGCACTTTTTGTCGAACTCCTTCGCACTCCTTCGCACTTTTTGTCGCACTGCTTCGCACTTCTTCCTAGGATCGCACTTTCTCCCTGATCTAGCACTACCCCTGCCTCCGCGGAAGCAAACCTCATACGATATGCGGTCGTTGTATTGGAACACCGCACTACTCCTACGTTCTAGATCTGTTTTGCTACCATGTTGGGAAAGAAATGAAGAGTGTTGATTGTAGCCAAGACTGCGGGCCGTGACGGGTATGCAAGGGGATAGTTCTGCATTAGGGGGTCGTTGGTACAAGAGGTTAGTGTGCTAAAGCACGAGAAGGTGTGTGTCATCTCACGAGGGTACCCTATTCGGAGGAGGAGCGGACATTTATTTTCGAACCTAGACGTTTACATCACCTCCGTATTTCACAAACTCAGGTCCTCAGAGCAATGTAGACTTCAGAGCACCTGTTCGTTTTGTTTCCCAGTATAAGTTGCGCTTTTCTCCTGGTCTAGTAACTCCTCACCTCCACGGAAGCAATACCTCGTTCGATATGTAATGGTCCTATCGGAACACCCTGTCATCGTCGCTGAGCTTCTCCTCCGGAACCTCGATACCCTCAGTCTCCAGCGTGAAGACTACCACTTCATACTTTGCCGGGCGTGCCTGGCTGTCCTCAGCTACCAGCGCCTTACAACGCTGTTTGCGGTTACTGAGCCCAAAACGCCGGTTGATCTCTTCCAGGAAGTCTCCCAAGCTATAGCTACGAAACGATTCGATCTCAATCGCTGTAAGCGCGCCCAAAGGTCGACCTTCAGTCCACCGCACGTATGCAAGCCCTAGTGTTGGTTCGCGCTTTTCAGCATCCGAGTCGTCTGATGAAGGCGCCGGGTTACGTGCAGTAGTCGCCTTTGGGTTCGCCTTTGGTGATCTCGTGGATTTCGATCTCGTGAGTGCTGTTGCGCGCTCCCATTTCGCAAACAGGATGTAGTGGTAAGCTGTCCGGAATACGGTTTCCACGTCTTCTCTTCCCCAATAGTAGAAACACCCCTCGCGGTCGCCAGTGTTCTCCACGACAAGTCTGTGTAACAACCACGAATACCAGTCCGTCTCGTTGTCGTACCTCGGAAAATGCGTCTGCCCAAGGGATCCTATGCGGCCGCGCCACTCATCGTCCCGGATGCGTGCATAGAGATCGTCGAAAGTGGGAACGCTATTACTAGGCTTGTAGAGATCGGTCTTCAGAAACTTGCTGACGAAGACTTCCCACCACGGTTTGACGAGCGATGAGTCTCGCCACTTGTCAAAAGCGGCGTCAGTGTAGGAGTATCCGAGAGAGGCGACGATCTTGCCTCTGTCTTCATACGGCTTGCGCGTTGAGCGCTTTCGCTTTTTAGAGGAAGTGGTGAAGGAACCTCGCGCCATTGTAGCTAGTCGTAGCTACGAGTCTATCAGGAGGATAGAGTATGGCTACCTAGGTACTGTCTGAGTTGGGCGCGGCGCCTTGTAACGTGTGGGTATAAAATTGCCTGGATCCCTGCCGAAGCGAACAAATACCCGCTCACTCACCTTCATCCATCTACGTCAACCTAGGAAAACACTGAACACCCTAGAGGCTACATTGACGCTAGCTTACCTACTTTGAAGGGTTTCATATCAATGTAGTCTGCAAACCTGTTTAGTTCTGTGCTTGTATGAGGTGTGTTCAAGGGCTACAAAAGCGTCAAGTGAAGTACCTGAACTAGGTGATGTTCAGCATACTAATGGACTTTGAATCCAAGGGGTTCTACATTGTACGTTCGGGGAGCGCTCGTGGTGAAATCCGATACCCACTGATATTGGTGACTTCGACGGTACTTCTACCATTCCAAACTTTAAAGACGTTTTTATTCTCAAACAGCTTACTATCAACTTATCAAATGCGAGGTATCGTGTGCGCACATGAGACGCGGTCACCTTCGTGCGCAGTGGACCCAGTTCAGTCTAGCGCTAGCGCAGCCGCGGGTGGCGATCTCTTTAGTCAGCCACTTGAGCAGCCCTACGAGTCTTGCGAATTCACGCCAATCTTCAATCACCACACGACCTTCTACCCCACGCATCGCGGCACCTATACGAATCCTACACGACTACACGGGACTATCCTCGAGATCTGCTGTGATTTCACACCGTACACGCGACGACCGTCCTCGTAACCGCATTACCCTCTACGCCAGACCGCCGTCGACACCGCCACAACCACAACCATGGGCAAGGCTGAAGCGGGCAGTACAAAATGGGTGGCCAACAAAATGAAGTCAAAGGGCTTGCAGCGCCTGCGCTGGTGGTGTGAGCCGTGCCAGAAGCAATGTCGCGACGCCAACGGCTTCAAATGCCACGTCCAGAGCGAGGGCCATGTCCGGAACCTGCAAGTTGTCGGCGAAGACCCCAAGAAGTACATCCAAGGCTTCAGCAACGAATTCCAAAGGGATTTCGTCAATCTTCTGCGGACAGCACATAACGAGAAGTGGATCGGAGTCAACAAGTTCTACAACGAGTACATTCGAGACAAGGAGCACGTCCATATGAACGCTACTAAGTGGAGTTCGCTCACCGAGTTCGCCAAACACCTAGGACGCGAGGGTATCTGTCATGTCAAGGAAGACGAAAAGGATGGATTGATGATCGCTTGGAGAGACACTTCCGTTGCGGCCTTGAACAGGCGCAACGAGATTGCCGAAATGGAGGCTGCTGAGGCACGAAGCGGCGCGGGCGAAGACAAGATGTTGAAGAAGATGGCGAAGCGTGCACAAGAGGAAGCCGAGGCCAAGAAGGCTATCGAGGCGAAACGAGCTGCGGCACAAGCAGCAGTACAACAACAGGTCACCCCGCCGGCCGAAGGAGCGTCCCCAACGGAGGAGAAGAAGGTCGAATCGCCGGCCAACGAACAAACACAAGGAGAGGAGAAGACAGATGCCACGGAGGTGAAGGCGGAAGCAGCGCCTGTCAAGCTCAGTTTCGGATTGAAAGCAAAGGCTGCACCAGCGAACAAGGCCGGACTTGGTCAGATGAAGAGCCAGAGCATCTTCAAACGGAAGAAGGACGACGCGACAGCGGAACAAAAGCCCGTGAAGAAAGTTAAGTTATGAGCGAGGGTAGGATGTGATTGATTTTCAACATGCATAGCGCGGCGTTTGGGTCAACATATTATGGCAATGCAATAGGATTTGATGTGCCGAGAGGGCATTCACAACATATCGACTATTGCTGCTGCTGCTGTTGCCATTACCGGCACTTCGCCTATGTTCCGGGAACACTACGGCGCCATTTCGCGTTCTTCTGTCTAGGGGGTGCACGCGCCATACCGTCTCAAACTTAGCGCCATTTCGGCGCGTCTACATCATCGAGACGCGTCTCACTCCAATATATACCCACCTCGCCTCTTTTCCTCCAAACCCAACACCTCAGTCTGCAAATTTGTCGCAAATACCTCGCAACCTCGTTTCTTCCCGCAAACATGTCGCTCGTTACTTTATCGTCACTCCCCGACCCAGTCCTCCATCTAATATCCGTATACCTTGCGCCCGATCGGCCCAGTGTCAATGACATTGAAGAAGGCCAACAGCCAACGCTCTACCGCCATATCATCAACCTCTCATTGACGGCGCACTCACTCAATCGCATTTCCTCCGTCCATATCGCGAAAAACATCAGCTTAACAATCGCCAACACGCGTTGGGATCTGTTCCTACGCACCGTCACCTCGAATCCCGTCTACGCGTCGACCGTCAAATACCTGAAGATGAGCGAAGGCACGATTGACGACAACTACGGCAAGCGTATGGAAGCCATGCTCACAGCGCTGAGCGGATTGGAGGCCCTATACGTGCACCACAGCAAACGAAGCCACGCCAACGCCATCCAGCAGCTTCTCACCTCAAAGCCACTACCTCTATGGGATACATTGCGGGTACTGCGCTTCAACCACACCAACAGCTGGGGCGAACCGGCCATTGTGCAACTCGACTTCGAGCGCAAAGAGATAGACAAGAAAGGCGGATTAGGCTACACAAGTGGCACTGAGCTGCTCACTGGAGAGCTAGAGGACTTGAGCTGTCATAGGTTTCTAGATATACCAGTCATCAGTAAGGTCAAGGTTTCCACACGCGACTTTGAGAACGATGGCGATGACCAGGACGACGCGGATTGGGTGGATGCAGATGAGGAGGAAGAAGAGGCGGATGACGATAGCGATGGTTGGAGTGAGCGCGATTATGAAGATAACAGCGAGGAGAGTGACTGGGATTCAGAGGATGAGAGCGATTATGAAGACGATTGGGAGGCGGAGTATGGGTTTGCTGTACCAAAGGCTGAGCCGGTCAAGGATCTGGAGGTTCCGAATACTGCGGTCGTTGTGCCTGGGAGGAGTCTTTTGGACTTTTGAGGGTGGATGCGATGTGGGCATGCTTAATTGTTAGATGGAAGAGTTTAGGACTTCATTTCCCGTTTTGTATTATACCGTGTTACTTTACTGGTTTGTTAGATCTACTCATGTATTGAGTTTACCTATCTACCGCGGATAGATTATCTGATATTTTCGTCTTCATCGTCTTCATCGTCTGAAGGCTTGTCGTCCTCTCCCCAGATGCCCAAATTTGACTGAGCTAATAAGAAAGGAAGACTCTCCAGCACTGAGACAGTGTCTTGACAGGTCTTGAACGACTTGGAAGAGAGAAGCGATATGTGGCGTACCCATGCACTTGGCTGTCCTGTGCGCTTGAATCGAGGAAGCGCCTATGGCCGGGAGCTACGTCAAACTCATTCGCACCCTTTGTAGAAACAACGGTACTGGCTTCATCTCTTCTTCGTTGGCGACTTCCCTGGTGGTCAACAGGAAAATGATCTTTTTCCCATCTCTGTGCGCGAAGTACTGAGCGCCGATGTACGTCAAACCCCCTGTGGTATCCAACTCCACCCACCACAATATGCCGGTGGCTACGTAGATCAAAGACGTCCATGACCGCTCTTCGGAACTCAGCTTCAGTCATACCACAAAAGCCCTGGACGGTTGCTTTAATGGATGCTCCTTCATCTTCTTCCAAAGCTTCCGGCATACCTTCGGCCCAGGAGATGCTGGCAACACCTTCGTCGGGATGGAGGCGATGCTCATACGCATCCGCAGATGAGGTAGCTTCGTGGATATTTGGTTGTTTGGACGAGGATGGTGCCGTCTTTGATGAACTGGCAACGCCTTTGCCCTTGTTCCGTGCGCGCTGTCGCTTCTCGAAGGCGATGAAGTCCCACATGCTTCGGTATGTTGCCAATTCCTCAAACCCCTTTGCGTAGAAGCAATCATTTCTACACTTTGTGTTCTGGTCGACAAGGCGATACAAAAGCCATGCATGCCAGTCGATATTGGTAGTATACTGTCGATTGATGCGGGTGGAAAATGTGCACTAGCCGTCCTTCTCGCCGTTAATTACCTAAGTGTAGACGTGAACGAACTTTAGACCCTTTTTGCTAGATTAAATAGAAAACGAATCTAGGAAGTATCTGCTGAATCTTTACCAGTAGGGCTTTACTAGGTTGCTCGCGCGCCATTTGTTGAAAGCTTGCCCACGCCCGAAGCCTAGTTGTTCGATGATTAGTGCCTTTCTCTCGTAAGGTCGCATCTTGCGCCTCTTGGTGGTCTTGGGGGCCATATCGGCACGGGTGTGTAGGGTGTCGTGGGTGTTGGAAGTAATTGGAGCGGCATTTGCGATGATGTCAGTCAGAAGCGAGAAGGACGTATATGGCTGCCTAAGGTAAAGGTGCAAACAGAGCGTGACAAATCGGCGGTCAACGAGACATCTTGTAGAGATATCCCGTGGCTGCTATCGACATGTACGTCACGTCACGTCAAAATTCGAGATGTAGTTGTTTTCAAACAAGGCCGCTAGAAAGAAATCACAGCAACGTAGGCTTCCACAGGACTTGCTTCTCTTACATTGTCATTGCTTCGTGCCGCATAAAGCAGTGTATAATGCGATATCAGAAGGATTCAACGCGATGTAGACTTCTGGGTGATCTGTTTCTACGAGAACCTTCTTGCTTCTTGCGGCCTACGATAGTACAAAATGAGATAACAAGTAAGAACTAAGAGCAACGTAGACTTCCGGGTGGTGTGATTCCACAATTGTCTTGTTGCTTCTTGCGGCCTACATCGGTACATGACATAATTTCCAACGAAGACTAACGGCAATGCAGACCTTTGAATGATTTGCTGCAACACAGAGAATATGATCTCAAGGGTATATAGCAGTCCTACGATACTAACCTAAAGTATAGGCATAGTGCGAGCTCCGTCACTAGATTGCGATGAACATAAGCACTGGCGTAGCAGGCTCATTCGAGTATGGGGAATGAAGTGTTGGGGCTGATATGGTTCCGGCGGTAGCTCTTACCGAAGGAGCTATCTTTACTGTCCTGCAGTATCTTCCACGCCGCGATTAGCTCATCAGCTTTCTCATCTTGGCCAGGGCCCGACTCCAACGTCTTGAGAATGAGCTGGGGATTATACCGAATCCACCAAACTCCATGGTGATCATCAGCGAACTTGGCGCTTATCCCGTTGGGCAGGTAGTTCAGATATAGAACAGATCGAACCCCGGGGTAGTAGCTTTCAGCCACGGAACGATGCCTCTCGCATCGCAGAACCATCCATCAGTACTGACGGAAAGTAGAGTCAGCCAAGTCCTGGACTTGTCGGTAGGTACCTAGGTAGCTTCAATGTCGTCAGTGATTGCATGCACCCCAATTAGAGAGAAAACTGAACACCCCGGTGCCTACAATGACGTTGGGTCAACTAACTTGCGTACTTTTATCCTACTGTAGGCTGCAGACCTGTTCAATTTCTTCTTTATATGAGGTGCTTGAGCGAAAACGAAAGCACCATACGTCGAAAGCTTGCTCGTGGTCGAGCCCGAGGTGTTTAATGAACTCGGCCTTGTATCAATATGACCGACCTTTGTGCTTTTGAGGAAGCATCTTGATACAAGCATGGATGGTGGCGCGATCGCCAGAGCGTCTAGGGTACTGAGAAGAATCGAGGCGGCAGTTGCGCTGTCGGAAAGATGTCGAACAGTATTCGCTGCATGATATGCGATATGTTGCTGTGGCCGAGTGGTCAAAGGCGCTGCGTTTAGGTCGTTCTGAACATCCTCCGCAGTCTTCGAGGAACAACGACCCGGTGTGCGGTAGCCCGTACCGATCAAATCCCAAAACTCATCTACAGAGACAAGACATCGATTGGCACACAGATCCTGCACCAATGCATCTGAAACCGGTTCCGTGCGACAGTGACGGTGACTTGTCACCGTCAATCACACCTCTCAGGACCAGTACTTACGCTCGTGTCCCCTGGATGCCTCGCCTATGTAAAGGGCCAGCGCATCACAACGCCCCGCCTCTTACATCTCGTAATCCACGTGTACCCATGCTCGCGATGTCAGGGGATTAGGCGAATTCGCAGCGTAAGGGGAAAAACAACTCGAGAGTCCGTTGTCGTGAATGACGATGAGGCTTCTCTGGACGCTGCACCACAAAGCAGGTTATTGGGCAGGCGCGACCAGCGGATAGGGAGGCGCGACTCAACCCCGCTGCCGCCTTCTCGCTAACTCAACGCCCTATCGATTGCGCCAGACAGACCGTGAGAAAGCCTCCCGCAGCATGTATGCACGCCACACGGCTCGACGTTTCTAATTTAGGTGTCTGGGTTCCTTGCCTAGGCAGTAACGGCGTAGCGCGCGGCGATGGGTGTGTTGTTGGAAAATGGCGACAGTTGGTAACTCACCCGCTCACCGGTCGAAGACTTTACGCCTTGCATACAGCATGTATGTTAAGCAAGGACAACGCGTTCTAGAATGTGGAAGCCGAGGTATTGGAAAAATCTACATCGCGCTAGTCTGTAATCAATGGGAATATGTGACTTGGCTAGACATGTGAAATCGGCCAGATAGCGACCACTTTTCGAATCCATTTAGTCGCTCTATCACGATACTCGTATCTAGGTAATTACTTCCCCAAGCTGCAAGATTCCCCAATCTCCGCATCCCGCTCGACCCCCTCTCTCGTTTTCCCATCTCCCCCATCAAAGAGATGAGATGAGAACCGGGCCGAAAGCGAAGAACGCACGTTCGCTAAAAACGAAGATGGAGTAGAAAAATGGGAAATGTACCAAGACCTACTAGAGCAAAGACGCCACTCAACAAGGCAGTTACGCGAGAAAAGAAGGAAGGAGAAAAACAGGGACACGGGTCGGGGCACGGTAGACGGTAGGTAGGAGCCGGTTTTGCCGGTCTAGGAACCTGGTTGCGTTCTTGTGTCGACAAATTGCGAGATCGTATCTCAATGTCCTGATTCAACATGAACAGCTGGAGAGCGAAATCTGTAAAACCCATTCTCCATATTCCTCCCGAACCACGCGTCTTTCTCGTAACGTGAGACGTAACGCTCTCCTATCCCCGTTCAGCCTCTCCAGTCAACCCCATCAAATCACATTAAGCGAAAACAAGTAAACATGCGTTCACACAAACTGGCCTATGTTCACCGCACCGTAGAGCAGGTATTCAACAACCACCCAGGGCTAATCAGCTGCCTAAGTTCCCGCGGCTTCACAACCCGCGTATCCAGTAGCTTCATGTACATGCTGCGCAAGTTGCCACTACCGAGACATCCTTCCAGCTCTATGCATACACGTACATCCATACATTCATTCGTGTAAGTAAGACTTGGTTTTCTTCTTCTCTGCCTGCTGCACAGTCTGTTTTGCCCCGTTTGATTCAGTCCAATCACCAGCATGTGACGTCGGGCGTGGCTTACTTGCCTAGTTTCTTGATGTCAGCGCACATTGTTCAGCTGAGTGGCGCTTTGCTGACGACGGACGGCAACTGAGGACTTGGCTTCTTACTGTGCCTCGCCAATTCAAGCCACGGGCGTTCAGGGGGTGAGAACTCTAATCCTTCGTCGCCTTGGGCCATTATAGCCGTAGTCTGTTGTAAGTAGAGTGGTGAAGCGAGTTACTCAGATCTGCGCAGACCATGTCAAATCTGAGAAGGAATGGATTAGAGAAGAAGTTCGTGATTCTACTATATGCTATGCAATGAGCCCGTAATCCCTGGTACTCATGCTACGTGTCGATCGTTAGGTGTGCCCATTTTGTGTCTATAACGCCCCGATTATGATGATGGTTTACTACAACGCCGCTCACGTTCCTGGTATGCCAAGCAACCTGTTGCGGCGGAGAGAGTGAATTAAGAAAAACAACAGTAGGTGGGCCTGTCCATGCTCCAAAACCGTACATGCAAAGTACCCAGTGCCCGAATGCTGCCCAGAAGAAGCCCCAGATGTTGCCAGATGATACAAAATTAAACGCTGTAAAAACATCAATGCAGTTGGTGCCGGCACGTTGTTGTGGAGGCGAGGTGGAAGCCGTAGCGAAATTATCATTATCGTAATGAAAAATTAGACTTGTTCGGTAAAGGCTGATTTCCGCGAATCACCGGATGTCCTCCTCTTCTTCTGGAGCTTCTTTGATGTTCTCCGCTCGGCGAGCTCAACCTCCTCAGGGGTGGGTGGCTGGAAGGTGCCCGGCTTCAGGACCTGAAAGCCAGAGTTGACGGAGCGCAGGACGTGGTCATCGCGATCCTGGTTCTGCTCGGTGTTGACTTCGTACGGCACCTGATCGTAGCTGTATTGGTGGTGAGGGCCACGGGGTTCGTAGGTGTCGGGGTAGTAGGGAGCGTTGGGCGCGTAAGACTCGGTCAGGGGAACCGCTTGCCTTGCCTGGTTCGCTGCGTTGCCATCGTGACTCGGTCCGGCAGATACGTCTTCAGCTTGGTCGGCGACAGTAGCTAGCGGAGGAGAAGGTGACTTCTGGGGCATGAAATAGTTAACACCATTGACCGAGGACACTTGGTTGTCCGCCACGCTGGCCCACTCTCCGCTATTACCTGGCTTGCGCACTCGAGGAGTGAGCTGTCCAGTCTCGGCGACGTGGGAAAGACGATGGCTGCGGAGGAGTTCGAGGTCGGTCTTGGGGTCAATGGGTTGGTTGGGCCTGAAGTATGCGGACTCGTAGGTGCGGACGTCCTGGCCAGCTGCCATGTAGTCGGACTCGTCACTGGTGCGGCGGCTGGAATTGCTTGCGGACTGTCCATGTTGACCCAGGGGAGCTAAGGCTGTTAGCATAGTTCAATCTATTGCGAATGCTGATACTCACGAGAAGTAGCGCCAGAGTTGCGGGTAGCGTAGGGGTTTTCCAGGGCGTTGAGGGCGCTGTTGCGGGAGACGTGGTGATTGCAGTTGCTGCAGCGGGGGCCCTCATGGTTGTGGGGACGAGCAGGAGAAGATGATCGGGAGTCCTGGGTTGAGACGGGCTCAGCGGAGACGGCGCGGTCGAAAGAACTGGGACCGCGCGAGCTGTTGCGGCTGGAACCTTGGGCGACTGGCCGGGGCAGGGAGAGTTGCGACTGCGAAGCGTACGGAGGGGCTTCGCTGACGATGGAAGCACGGCTACTGCCAACGGGAGTGTTGGTACGCGAGATCCAGACACCGTCGACCTCAATACCGCTCTGGATTGCGCGGATGCCGAATGGAATCTCATCCTTGGTCTCCTCGGTCACCTGGGTTACTGGCTGCGCCTCGAGCATTTCCGGAGTGGCTGCGCGTTTGCCTTTGTCCACTTTGCTGTACTTGCGGACCTTGTTCTTGTCGTACCATAGCTTGAGCAGGCCCAAGAAGATGGTGAGTACAATTCCGCAGGCCAGTACCTGTGCAGCGTTAGCAGGCGGAGTCAGCGGTTGGTTGAAGTCCTTACGAAAGTCATCTTCTGCCATAAGGCCCAGCTTTGGAAGAACTCATTGCCGTCGGAGGATCCGAAGCCCATGTTTGCGGTGGAGTAGGAGTGATGTCGAGATCAAGGTAAGAATAGCAGGTGGGGCGGAGATGAGATGCAGGCAGGCACACTGTGAGTGACAGCTGTCGGAGAGGAAGGTGCAGACGGGTAGGGCAGTAGCGAATGGGGGGTTCCTGATTAGATTGGTATCGATGATCCGGACAAAGAGGGGAGCGAGCGACAGGAGTCTCAGGCGCGAAATTGCGGTACGACGCGGGGGCTTTAAGACCGGACCCTTGGACTGATGGCGTGGTAAAAACGAGTGTGTAACGTCGAGCAAGACGAGTGGATGGCACTAGTGAATCAGACCTGTCATTCACGCAGATGGGTACGGGGAGCGAGTCGGGGGCGGAAGGCACAGGGAGCGAGAGACGGGTTGGGGAAGGATTTATTATATTGCATGCAGCGAGATCAGCTCAACTCTCGGACCCGCGCTTGAGAAACAACGGCACGGTGGTGAAAAGTTGGCTGGGTTGTCTAGGGCAGGCGCTACCCTGTTCGAGCGCTAAGTTAGGCAGGGGCGCTTGCAGGGGTCTCGCAACACGGAGCATGGTTGGGGGAGTTAGTGATTTAGTAATTACTAAGTATTACTAAATTAGTACTACTAAGTAAAAAAAAGTTAGTAATTACTAACACTAACTTCTTACTAATAGTTAGTAATTACTAACTAGTAATTACTAATTTAGTAATACTTAGTAATTACTAATTTACTAATTAGTAATAAAAGACTTAGAGATTTTTATCTTTCTTACTTTATAGTATATATTTAAGTATAGCTACTATATATAATAGTATCTCTAATACTTTAAGTTTTATAAGTATATATATATAATAGATATATTATTTATATATTTTATCTATAGTATATAGCTTATATAATTCTATAAAGTAATAATAATAAAAAAATAATATTAAAATCTTCTTAAAGCTTTATATTTAAATAACTAGACTAAGTAATATATTATTACTTTTAGTAAAAAGTTAATAGTTTATTCTATTACTTAGTATATTAATAAAGATAGTAATTGTATAGTATATTATTATATTAGTTATAAAAGTAGTAGTTTAAAACTTTAAATAGAGTATTTTAGTATTAGTAAATAGTTATATATCTTATAGCTTAGTAGTTTAATATATATATAGCTCTAGAAAAGAGTATAAGTACTATATAGTAATTAGCTAAAACTAAAACATATAATTAATAAATAGTTAGATTATAATCTATATATAGTATAAAAAGATATAAATATTAATCTAAAAATAAACTTTTAATAAAGCTTAGAAATATTAAAATAAATATAATTATATATATAGCTTTACTAGTAGAGTTATATTATTAAGTATATATAAATAGTAGAAAGTAAGTTTAGCTTAAAGTATAGTTTAGATTAAAAGTTTTAGTTTAGACTAGTATACTTTATATAA